>NC_067482.1:42188867-42517617 GCF_947179515.1 Apodemus sylvaticus | reverse complement strand
GCTAACCTTGAATTTGAAGTGGAATCTGGTCTTAAACTTTTTATCTGCTTTGCCTCTACCCCCCAAGTACCAGGTTAGTCATCAGCCACTATGCCTGGCTATCAGTGACACATTTCATCAAGTTGGAAATAAATATGTTTCCAGTAAGGGAAACAGGTTCACCAAGGAAAGACTATAGCTTCTCTTCACCCTCAATACTACTATCACAGGCCATCAAATTCAAAGACATTTTTTCCCTTGGAAAAAAAAATACATATATACACATATATTTACATATATATTTACACACACACATATACACACATACAAACATATACATACATATGTTTTATACCTGACAAGGATATTAAGGTCAAAACACAAGCGTCAACTGGCTTGTGACAAACATTGAATGGTACGGCTTTATGAATGATAACTGATCAGTGAAACAGAGGGCTAGTAAGACATTCAATGGGTAAGGTGCTTGTCACAAAACTCAAGTACCTGAGTTTAGAACACATAGAGCACGCCCACATAGGTCTCTAATCAAGGGAAAGGATGCGCTGCTATACAAAAGGGAAGGCCAGGAAGTACCAGGAACCTCAGAGACATCTAGGCACAGCTACTTGGGGTTCCTGTCACTGCACTAAAACATGGATTTTGAACTTCCCTGATAAATATAAAAATCTTGGTTCCAGGGAAGCTTGGGTAGAAGTTTCCACAGTTTACATCTACTAGTCAATCAAGTCAGACTATAGCTTGTTAAATCAGGTAAGTCATCAAGCTATAAACACACTTAGACTGATTTTTTTTTCTAAAAATCCTATTTACTAACTATACTTCTCATACATCAAAATCAGTATACACTTTTCCCTGGCAACAGTTTCCCAAGCACCATTTCTTAAGCTGCTCTTGGGTACAGGGTCTAGGAGATTCAGGTGGTAAATAGCACATTCTAACCACTACCCCATCCTGCCCTGATCTAGGCCAAGGCTCAAACTCACACGGAAAATTGCTCTAGAGACAATGCATTATCACAACCTAGTCAATAACTGCACTTAAATGAAATTCTGGCTTCCTCTTCATCTGTGCCATGGCCCAGTGACACAGAACTCTATTGGTGTGACTGTACCCTGCAGGAGGAAGTCCGTGAGGTGTACCGCTGATTCCAGGGTAGTCTGTTTCTACTTTGCATCACATACAGTCAGAATTCTTCCTTAGGTATCCACAGCAACACATTTACCAGCAACAAGTGAAATTTCACTGCACCAACCACAACCCAGACAGGCACCAATCACTTCAACTGTGTCAATGCGTCAATGTGATAAATCCTTGATATTCAGTCCAAAGTCTTCACCAGCTTGGATTAATCAATGTCTATATTGCCTTTAAGTCTCAGCACTGTGAAGAGCCTAACTAACTAACTAGAGTATGTTACGAACATGCAGCAGGATCCTGCTTTTCAACCTTTGTGCCATGGGTCTGCAGCACGAGAGAGCTGGCAGACACGAGGACGTTTCCCCTGAAATACCAGGGGCAGAAATAAAGGAAATACACAGCTTGCGGCTACATATCCTTTAGGCTCTGAGAACAGTACAGAATCTGGTGATGCTAAAAAAAAAAAAAAAAAAATCAGGCACAACATGAAACATTTGAGTAAATCAAGGCTTGGACAGCAGCCAAGGACACTTGTCAGTCGCAGTCCACTGCTGGCTCTCTTTTAGAACTGGTTCCTGACATCTAACCCTTAGAACAATTAGAACACTGCACCATCTCATTCAGTGTGCTGGCAAGGGAACCAGGAACCTCGTTTTTTAAAATCTGTAGCCTCCTCTAACCTCCATTCCAACTACTTTGGAGAAAGCAGGAAATACTGAAGTGTCCTTTGCCAAGAGACTATTAAGTTTTGTTGGTCCAAAGGTAGCAATACTCCTACTCAGCTTCCGGAGGAGATGATTAATGGTGCTGGGGAAGGAGAGCGAGCCCAAGGCAGAAAGATTCTTGAATGGTCTCTAGGTGTTGTGACAGCTCATTCCTAGTTGTGAGCCTCCTCCACCTCTCCCCTGTGCCATGCAAACACACCTGCTCCAGTTTCCACACAGACTAATTAGGATGACTGCATGCACAGAGGGCTCAGACATTAAACAAACACCTCAAAGGAGCCCTGTTTTAACCCAGCAGGATACTGGTTGGCAGCTTTGGCGCAGTGGCTTTCTTCTGTGAAAGGCAAACATTCTTTTAGAGTACTTGGGCCCTTCCTCACCAAAGACCTGGAGGAGGCCCCAGGAGTCAGACAAACAGCACTGTAGCCTGGCTCATTTACAGGGTGTCCTAGAGAGAAGATGGCCCATCTCAGGAATGCAAGCAATCTGTCACTAGGGATATCTCAAGCTACTCTTTGCTCGATAGTCAGTTACTTCCCAAAGTAGTAGAAAGAGGCAAATTGTAAAGTGTATCCCAGAGAATGGAGTAGAAACACACACACACACACACACACACACACACACACACACACACGAAAGGTAAGGGGGAGATTTCAGGTTATGGTGAAGGCTAAGTATGCAGCCAAGACTCTAGACCTATGTAAATAAAAGAAACCAATACACTTACCCTGAAACACCATTCACTTACCTAGCACACTCTCACTGTAAAGACAGTTCAAAGGTGGATTTGTCATGGGGCCCAGAAAGATAGTACTGTAAGTATTTTGTCTAAACTTGCCTCTAAAGTCCAAATTAAATCTCTACATGTATTGTCAATCCATTGTCTTCTACTGTCACAAAGAACAAAGGAAATGTTACCGGTTGATGTCTCTTGAGTAGACTGTTCACACTGGCATCAAGTCCACTGAAAGCATTTCTATAAACTCAACTACAAAACTTTATAATTGAAACTCAGAAGGATTGAGATCCCATTCCAGGTATCCAGGGACTCCTGGGTAACTCTAGGAATCTGTGCTTTAAGGAGCCCTCTGAGGGACTCAGAGTTATAACCATGTTTGAGAGCCAGCACCTTAAAAGCAAACAGACAGAGGAAATAACAGGACAAGAGCACAGGGCCAGTAATCCTCTATTCTCAATATCTCTAGTACCCACAATTCTCTATTTCCAATACCTTCAGTATCCACAATCATCTACTTTCAATATATCTAGTATCCACAATCCTCTACTCCCAATATCTCTAGTACTCAGAATCCTCTACTCTCAATACATCTAGTACACACAATCCTCTACTCTCAATTCCTCTAGTACTCAGAATCCTCTACTCTCAATGCATCTAGTACCCACTGGATCATGAGCCATTCACTTTTTTCTTAACTTCATTGAGAAAGTTCTTACAAGAACAAACTTTCTGCGCGACCCCACTAATCACGTCCCAATTCCTTGGCTTTTGGTTTTAGAGCTCCTCAACTGTTGTTTTGTTAAAGACTGGAAATAGATTTTGTTCAGAGCTATGAAGCCCTGTCACTTCTAAAAGGCAGGGTGGGGTGGCTATCTCAGGCCTGGCCCTCTTTAAGTCAGCACTAAAACTTGGCACGGTTTCCTTCCCCCACCTCCTGCCCAGGGAATCTAACCACTACAGGTTCCCTTATGTCCTTCTAGCTGCTGCACTAGCTCCAATTCCTAATCAATGAAACAAGACCATTTCTGTGCCTTGCCCTGCCCTATACAGTTTGTACAGCTGTCAACTTCTTTTAAAATCATACTGGCAATCTACTCACACTCTTCACCAATACCTCCAGTCTTCCTACTAGGGTTTTCCCTAACCCTGACCATGATCCCCAACTTGCCTTTATCTGTGCACTTGTCTCTTCCCCGATGTACATCTCTGCAGTTGTCAAAGTGCATCATTTGCCATTCCCAGGCACAATCTCACATCTGCCCACATTACACAGAGCTGCGCAGGGTAGCCCTTCACCCACAGTTAGTGCCCTAAGCTCTCTGCTCAGTAGTTTAACATCCATTCATCATGAAATGCCCAAATATCATCTAGGAATTCCACTTCTCTCATTTGGTCCTCAGTCCTCTCTCTGGCTTGTATATCCACCTTCATTTTATCTTCCTTCCCTGGCCACCATGTCCTGTGGGTCAGGGACAAAGACCTTTTGTATTTCTGCATAGGTCTTAGCACAGGGAAGGTGCTCAACACAGACTTTCTAGAGGAAAATGACAAATGCCATACATATATTTGAATCACAGCTAGTTTTCCCAGGAAATCTGGACGTGCAACTCATTTGGGTTAGGCTAACACAGGTAGAGGAAGTACCTGCAAGTATAATCTTTCTCAAAAAAAAGAAGAAAGAAAAGACCAGGGAGAGAGGTATGCCCACACAGGAAGGAAAGCCAAGAGCTAGGCAGAGTAGCAATTCTGAAGTCAGACCATGTCCATTAAACTGTGCTCCTATATGTCCTCAGTGGGTTTTGTTCCCCTGTGTACATCTTTGATTTATAGGAGAAAATGAATTACAAGCTGGACTGTATTTCTCCACAAATAAATACTAGCTCCTATGCAAGGTTATAATGGAAGATTTCCAATGGGCCCAAGTTATACACACATACACTCCTAAGATGTTCAAACTGATTTGGAAATATTAGCAGCTTTTGAGATGTATGAGGTTATTCATGTTATACATATACAGAACTCTCAGCCCTAGGAAACAATCCTTTCTAAGAACTGTATACAGGTAAGCTAATGTCCATGTGGCAAGGCACATGTTCAGGCTCATTGGATACGAGGAGCTCATTGTATGTGGGGAGCCTGCAGTGAGACAGAAGGTGCTGCTCTCTCTTTTCAACAATAGGCCTGTAAATTGGTGCTATTTTAATCCGCTGTCAGCGCCGTAGTGAACTGAAGCAGATGGACTCTGCCCTGTTAGTGGGTCACTTCAGACTGAATTATCCAAATAACACCTCGATGCCTTTTCTCCAGAGGACTTTAAAAGTGAAGTGGTTTCCAGAGGGAGGAAGCGCCCTCCCACGTCCCGCACGTCCCACAGGCTCCCGTGAGTGTGCGGACAACCGCTACCTCTCTTCCACTCCTGAAAAGGCCTGTGGAGCATTAGGGAGGAAATTCTAGGTGGAGGTCACTTTGTGATGTTTACAGTGTCCCTAGATTAGGAGGACTAGGGAGAAGGGCTCAGCCATTTAGGCACTTGTTGCTCTATCTAGCAAAGGACCTGGGGTGTTGGTCTATAATCATCCTAACTCCAGTTGGAGGGAATCCAATGCCCTCTTTAGACCCTCACTGGCATCAGGCACACACATGTACACAGACATACACAGAGACAAGACATCCATACATATAAAATAAAATAATAAAATGAATCTTTTTTAAAAAGTGTTCCTAGGTTAAAAGAATTTCATGTTGTCTTTTCTACAAAATTAAATTACAGAAAAAAGTTCATTAAACAGAGGCATGTTTTTTTACATAAAACACACTGTCATAGTAAGAGAAGGTATTATGAAAACTAACTCTAGTAATACTGGCTCTCATCCAACTACTGAACCAAGCCAGGGGGTCAGCAGGCGGCTCTGTCTCCCACACTTCACTTTCTGGAAACACACACACACACACACACACACACACACACACACACACGCACACCCACCCACCCACACCCACCCACACCCCCACACACACACACCCACACCCACACCCACACCCACACCCACACACACACACACACACACACACACACGCACACCCACCCACCCACACCCACCCACACCCCCACACACACCCACACACACACACACACACACACACACACACACACACACACGAGTATCCTGTAGGGAGCATTCCAAACTTGGGATTTTAAAACAACACTCTATTCATTAGGCAATTATAAATGATTCCACCTACCTTAGTGTGTACCTAGGCTCTATCTTTTCCCAATCTTCTATGTCATAATTTTACATAGGATTCAACAGAAAATGGAGACAGGGTTTTATAATTTAAAGAGAGAGCTAGCAGACCTGCCATAATGAATTCATATGGAGACTGGCTTCGTTGTACACATTATAGTAACAGTGACAACTATCTAGTCCACAGAGATGAGATGGCAAAAACAATCCTGTTCAGGGGAGACAAGGAGAGACCTCCTACTCTCACTCTCACTCTCTCTCTCTTTCTCTCTCTCTCTCTCTCTGTGTATGTGTGTGTGTTTGTGTGTGTGTATGAGAGAGAGAGAGAGAGAGAGAGAGAGAGAGAGGCAGAGAGAGAGAGAGAGAGAGCACATGCGCACAAGAAAAACTGTGGTAGAAAGAAGAGATCAGAGGAGATAATTTAGATGCAAGGAAAAAAAACCACTGAAGCACTCAAGTACAGCCATGCACTAGGGCTTTGAATAATAGAAGCTATAAGTGGATACAGAATTCTGTGTTCACAGGAGACAAAGCCAGGGCATCAGTGATGGTGCAACAGCTTCCAGTGAAGGTAAGGAAGTGTGAGAGCTCCTACCATGCTCGTATTTGATTAGTCCCTGTAAAGCAGTCCAGAAGACAGTGGTGCGGAAAATACTTGTTTTATCTTGTTCTCACCATAGATCACGAATTCTCAACAAAGCACTTCCAGCCTTTGTTTTCACTGTTATCTATAGTCAAATATTCTTCTAGAGAATGGATGCACACACATACACCCACACACCCACATACATATATGCATGTGTTTCATGCAGCCTCTGCTAAGAAAAGACCCTAGGCTGGAAGCTACTGGAAATCTATAGATAAGCAAGAGATGGGTCTGACCTCTGCAATGTTCCTGTCTACCATGTACAAAACATCTTTACAGCAGCACACTAGGTACACCACAAAGCTCACCCAGACTCATGTGTACCTGAACTTGTTAGCATCAGTTTATGCTCTGCCCCTTCTCTGAAACTAGGTTCTTGGAAAATAATATAAAAGTCATGTTTGCCATATCAGGAAGCCATCTGCTTAACCAACATATGGATCTCTAAAGCAAAAAAATAAAAAATAAAAAAAAAGTGGCATTTCTCCAAAAGTTCTGAGTTGGAGCCAACCTCTGGAATTTAGTTGGTAGAAATGAGGTGCCAGACAGTCACCAATCTATATGCTAAGTGGCTGAAAATATTGGAAATAAATGATCATTTTTTGTTGTTTCTGAAGTCTCTAGGGATGACTCGAGTGACCGACTGGGGAGGCTTTTTAGTGTCTTAACACAAAAGACGAGAGAACACTCATGTGAGTAGGAATACCCAAGAATGAATCCTAGCACTGGAGTAAAAGGCATCATGTGGTCTTGGCAAACATTTGGAAAATCTAAGCTTAATACTTTAAATCTCTGTCAAAATTAATTACCTGTCATAAATATCCCCCTTCCCCGCCTACACACCGACCACTGCCTCAGTTCAAGAAAGCAAATCGAATTTCACTCTGGTCTAATGGCAACAGATGGCTCTCATATTAAGTAATTTGAGTTATCTGACAGCAAATGGCATCCTGCTCAAACAATTTTCTTATCTCCCATCATCTGCCAAACCACAAATACCAGTGCTCAGACCAGGGAAGGACGAGCGGGAAGATGGCAATCACTCAGGAAAGAATTCCAAAAATCAACATTATTCTCGGCTATAGGACTCCCAAGTAACCTTGTTCCTGTAGCTATGTCTGTGCGGTTCATTTTGAAAGCTAGTCTCATTTACACTTAGTGGGGAAGCCTTCTCTCACATATGTCTGGTCTTCATTTCCAGAGGGAGAGAGAATCCTGTAACCTCATGCAGAAAATGGAAAATAAACAGGAAGAACCCACAAAGAATGTTCTGTCCAACAGCAACATTTTGAGACTTCGAGATGTAAGTAATCAGGGTCCCTCTGACACAAGGTGCGCTCACCTAAATTCATACCACCATGACAAGCTTTCGAAAGGCCTACCACCAGTCAGGAAGACTAGAGCCCTCTACCAATGGTTATTATGTACTAGAAAAGTACTTGCAGAGCTGTGCTTCAACAGCTTCCACTGAATATTCTTAGCAGTGTGATAACAAATGCAACAGCTGCCCTTGTCAGAGATACCAGCACCCAAAACATCTAGACAGTCCCCTCTCATCCCTATGATTGCGCCTTTGCAGCTAAACTCCTGGAGCAGCTTCGTGTCCGTCTCCCATGATCCTTTCTGTCCTCCATCCGGATCCTACATGTTCATTTGGCTTCTTTCGTGGCTCCTTAGCCACAGCTACTGAGAACAGACAAGGAAAGCTGGAAGGAATCTCCTTTGCCCGACATTTAAGGTCTCATAAAACTTGACCCTAGCCTCTCTTGTAAATCATGTGTCTGCTTCTCCCTGATAGGAATCTCTTTGGGGCACAGGGCACTCTAATAATAGCACAATCCCGCAATCAGGCGGTGTTTTTCTTTCCCAGGCTGTCTTCTCTTCCCCCTTCCCACTCAACCCACAGGCAAAATGCCATCCCTACCTCTCTCTATTCATCCACAATCCTCCTAAAATTTAAGACCTAGCTCAAGATAAAGCAGGATTTACTTAACCCTTTGGGATTTTATAGCCTTGGACATGGGAAACACCATTTGCCACAAAAATCCAGTGAGTCATTGAGATGGCACGGCCCAATCTTCATCATCTTCCTAAGTCTCTAAGTACTTAAGCACTTAGGCATGGTTTTTTTCCTCGTGTATATGTATCTTAATGTATAGGCTACAAGCTCTTCAAAAGTAAAATTCTCATTAGATCTTTTTTTATATCTTCAAATAATTAATCTTTCAATAGATACTCAAAATATTTAGGCTAATAAACACACCCTCCTCAAATATTAAAAAAAAAAAAACAAACAAACTAGCAGATGAGGTCTTTGGTAGGAAATAGTGAGAAAGAGGGAGTAAATTCCAATAGAGCAGTGGTCCTCTTCCTAATACTGCAACCCTTAAATACAGCTCTTCATGGTGTAGTGACCACCAAATATAAAATTGTTTCATTGCTACTTTATAACTGTAATTTTGCTACTGATATGAATCATCATGCAAATATCTGATTTGCAATACATGTGATATATGACCCTCAGGTTGAGAACTCCTGCTATAGAGCCTCCCCAACAGGAGCGGCAGTAGATACTGTGCTTACTAGCTGGGTGATACCAAAAGGTACCTGCTTCCATTCTCACCAGAGAACTGCAGAGAGAAAGGAGTGTCTCATGAGGAGCAAGCTCAGAGGGGGCATAAGATGTCTGCTTTCAAGTTCTAGATATTTTTTTAAAAGCATAAGAGCCATGGTCTTATTTGAGTTGAAGGTCATTTTGGTTGGTCAACACCAGAAAAGGTTGTAAACACCATGTCCATTCAGAAGCTGGCCTGGTTTTAACTGTGTGCTTTATTTCCGTGGATAATTCCATCTGCCTCCATGGAATAACTCAGAGGAGTTTTCAAACATGTAACAAAACTTCAGATAATTTTCAATCCTTTCTACAGCCCACACTCTTCTCAAATAGAATAAAGCCATTTTTATAGTTTTTAAAACAGGTAGGGGGAACTGTAGTCTTTATTAGCAATACATTCAGAAGCACATAGCTCGGAAACACCTAAATATATTAAAAGGCTGCTTTTCAAAAATATCACTCTCATATTAATTTAAGTGCTGCATTGATAACTGCTAATAAAGTAAGAAGGAAGCTGCACCAGAACAGAAAGTATTTAAATACAATTGAGTATTGTCAACTGAATCATATATAAATAAAGAATCTGGCCTATGACAGCGAGAAAACTTGGGAAACACAAGAAAAAAGACATAAAGGTCCTACCTTGTGTCTGTTTCTTGTTCACAGCATTATCAGCTTTGTGCCGTTTCTAAAGTTTAGAACAAAACAGAAAGTTCAGTGAAAAA
The DNA here is from genome assembly GCF_947179515.1 of Apodemus sylvaticus. Classification (NCBI taxonomy): domain Eukaryota; kingdom Metazoa; phylum Chordata; class Mammalia; order Rodentia; family Muridae; genus Apodemus; species Apodemus sylvaticus. The sequence goes on along the minus strand of NC_067482.1, from coordinate 42,507,786 downwards.
GTGAATGAGATCCATCAAGTGAAATGGTACTCAGATCTTTCAGCTTAGGCCTCCCAGGTTTGTGTCTTTCTACACTCACAGATGGGGTGTCGTTAGACCATTCCCAGCTTCTTCCTACAATACTCGTCCCGGTAGCACAGGCCTGGGGCCCTCAGAAAGTTCTTAAAAAGCAAATAGGTAGAATAACATTTAAGTGATACTAGGAAAAAGGAAGCAAAAGTCAGATTTAGTCAACTGCTTAAATAACTCACTTAGAAGATTACCCAAGAGGCATACATATAATAATTACCACTTAATAATGGGATTCAAGTCATTTCAGCTTTTTGTGAAACTCATTCTCTGATTAAGCTGTGTACATCCTCCATAACTTGAAGGTGTGCTGATGTCCACAATAGCACAGTCTATTCTCTTTGGTGTTCACAGTACCACCTAGTTCAACCAGGAATAGATTCTAACCCTCTTCATTCCCATGGTGCCCACAAAGGTAAAGAGTGAGCAGGTGATTTTTGTCTTAAGTTGAGACAGGTGAGTTTGAAGAGTTACATAAACCAAGATTTTAGAGGAGTAAAACAAAACAAACAAACAAACACCACCAGCAGCAACAACAAATAAACATAAGGCCAGAAGAAAGGCAAGGTGCTCATGGCCACTCTAGGGGCCACTCTAGGGGCAGCTCTAGGGGCCACTATCTCCCCTGTCATTCATCCTGAGGCTTTTGTCTAATCGTGCAGCATGGAGAAAAACACACTGGTCATGGGTAATATGACTGGAAGGTCATAGAGAAAGATTTAATTTTTTTTTTAAATTTCAAATTAAAGTGTTGAGTGTAACTAACCCTTTGTTTTCAAAGATCCTAGCTTAGAAAGCCCAAGCCTGCATTTAGCTGTGAGAATTGAGAACAAATACACACAAGTACCTATGTTTTCCACTTGAGAAAAATAAGATACTCAAGAAGCATAGTGAAAAAATTTCCCAAGAGAAACGTGTGGACTCAGCACACCTCTGAGCCACAGTTGTATCTAGGATGAGTGGAGTAAGAGTTATCCACACCAACAGTGTAGATCCGTTCATCAAAATGTCAGTCAGTGAGGTATACAACAGCCAAACAGCATTGACATCTGCCTGTGAGGAACATGACTCTTACACATCTCCATGGCAACTCTTTCTCAGCGCATACTACTCACTAATAAATGTCTAACAGTGAAGAAATATTATGGGAATATTATTGCTTCTAATTTACTAGAAGGCAATTCGAAATTTAACAAAATTAACTCTTTCTATATTTCTATTAACAACAGGAGAAATATAATTGTAAAGGTCCAAACATTTTTTGTTGCTGCTGTTATTATTGTTGTTTCTTTCTTAATAAAGATTACAAGAAATTTTGAAAGTAATCCAAACTAAGTTTTGGGCCAACAATTATTTTTAAGTCCAAGGTAAATTTAGATAGTAAAAGGAGGTATAGATATGCCCCCCCCCCCATGTACATCTATGTGAGGCTGATAACTGATGGGACAGTGAAGCTAATCAATGAAACATTTCAGTCAAAAACTGAAACTGAAAGTGGCCTTGGACATTAGTTTCCACCTATGAAAAATTCTTACACCAGAGTCTGTCTTTGACCTTCTGCCACCTAATAAATTAGGTCTGTGTGTCAAAAAACAAATATCTTAGAAGGATCCAGCTTCTAACTTTCCAGATACAAATAATTTACATTTTATATGATAAATATATCATGATTCATTCCAAAGCTAAACGTTTACAAAGATATAGTTACTTTCTGATGTCAAATCAACCCAGTGTTTCTGGGAGCGGGTGCGGTGACCACTGCTTTGTACTTTGGATAGAAAGTTTATCAATAAAAGGTGTCATATGAACAGTGTTATGAATGTGAGGATGCGTGGGTGTCCCATCCTGATATTTTTAAAGCTACTTCCCCTAACAAGGCTGAAGGGGCTGAGTTAAATCCCACTGAGAGGACAGAGAACTATGTCCTTGAGAGGCAAGTGATGGGCTCAGACTCTTCATTCAGGAGACTCTTGCCTTCCCAGGCCCGGCTTTCCATGGACTTTTGGTCTGTTCTTCTGAGATGACATTGGTCAAGGCTTAGTCTCTGCTCTTTCTTCTCCAAGTTGGCCCCTATCACTGGGGCTGCCTATAGTTTCCTCCCCTATCCTCCCCTTCCCCACTCTCTCTGTTTCTGTCCCCTTCTGTGTCTCAAAGGCGCCTGGAAGGGTGAACATGCTGCAGTCTGTTACCTTAACCCTGACATGGAACCACAAATTCACACGGACTCATTTTCACAAATCAGAAACTTCAAAGTCACCTGTACTTTTCTTCTCCTGGTCTAGCGCTCGCTCGCTCTCTCTCTCTCTCTCTCTCTCTCTCTCTCTCTCTCTCTCTCTCTCTCTCTCTCTGCTAATTATTAATTAAACACTCACTAGGCCCCCAGGCTCCATTAATACTTCTGAGGGTATAGCAGTGTACAAGAGCGCAACTCCCTAGAGCTCATGGAGTAGACAAGTAGTTAGACAGAAAATCAGCAAAATAAGTAGGGGATGCAGCGTGTTGGGGAGTGATAAATCTTGACAACTAGATTTTTGAAATATTCACCAAATTCTTTTTTAGACATTTCACCATTTTGACAATGCCACTTGGTCTGATTTATTATTTTTAATGCCAGCTATTGGAATAGTATATCTTGTTAGTTAAAAAATCTGTTCTTTTTCTAAAATTCATGTTTTGTCCTTTTGTGAAAAGGACCTTTGAATGTCTCCAGGACAGGTGACACTTACTGCTTGCTGCCCATGAGACCTGACCCTAGGGATATCATATGTGTCATTTAATTCTAAAGCAAGCCTGATGGCTGCTTTATTGTCTAGTTCTCTACTAGATGGTCATCTCCTCCAGTCAGACTTCTCCCTCTCGGTAGCATATGCCTGCTATTTAGTACCTGCACCTCACAGACTTTGAATAACTAATCATTTTGCAAAGAATGCAATCTACTAATGTTTAACAATTTTTTGGCAAAAATAAAAGACAATGTTTTTAAGGTTCTAAATACCAGTCTAACAGACAACTAACTCTAACACTGATTCTTGTCACAGAAATTAGCATTCATTATGATAAAAGGTTTTGAAAAGTGACTTCCATCAATTTAGAGTATTTCAGGTATGTATATGTTTATTTTTGTTTATATATATTTATTTATATTATATATATATTATTGACACATAAATAAAACAACACATTATGTTCATCTATGCAAAGGAATGGAGTGGATGAGTCTTCACTGTCTCACATTTAGACAAATCTTCTTTTATTCTAAAAATGTAAAAACAATGCTAATATAGGATGTATGTTTTCCTAGACCACAAGCTGTGTTTTATTTCTAAGGTATGGGTTAAGATATAATTAGTCTTACATTAGGAAGAAAACATCTGGTCCCATACTTCGATGGATAGGAAGACAGCATTTCTTGATCACGCCATTAGTTGTAACATCTGCAAACAGCTGTTTTTATCATCGATGGCTCGGGCAATGACAAGTGCCACCTCTATTCCTTTTGCCTTTCTCTGCTACAATGAACCCTACCATTCTATGCAGCAGAGATTTAATTCAGTTTGCATCCACAAGTGTCTATACGGAACAAGGGTACTTGCTGCCTGACGCTATCAACCACTGGGTCTTTCAGTAAGAAGGTAACAAACATATACTGGGTCATTGACATGCTGAATAGGACAAAGTTTAAACACATCCTAATCTATATCCTAAATGATGACAGGCACCTAGATAATGTCTTTGTGTTTCTGTTGAGTGAATGTGTGAATATATGACTCATTTTAAGTCATCATATAAACAGTTCTTTGTCCAGCTACCTAAACTACTACTTTTTTTGTTCTCTCCTCTGGAATACTATCTCAAACTGTATAGCTGAATATATACTACATGTTAAACAATCCCTATAGCCAGTGTCTATCAGTAACAGTAGTTTCATTAAAACCTCTAGCAAGTGAAATCATTACTGCCTCACAATATAAAGGCGATATTTTCTAAAGGCTGTCTGATTAGATTCTTTTTTTTCTTTTATTTTTTTTAATATTTTTATTTTCTATATTCTTTGTTTACATTCCAAATGATTTCCCCTTTCCAGGATCCCCCCTCCCCATATGTCCCATAAACCTTCTTCTCTCCATCCATTCTCCAATCACCTTCCTCCTTTTTCTCTGTCCTTATATTCCCCTCCAATGCTAGATCAATCCTTTCCAGGATCAGGACCCTCTCCATACTTCTTCATGGGAGTCATTTGTTATGCGATTTGTGCCTTGGGTATTCAGGGCTTCTGGGCTAATTAATATCCACTTATCAGAGATTGCATTCCATGTGTATTCTTTTGTGACTGGGTTACCTCACTTAGAATGATATTTTCCAGATCAAACCATTTGCCTAAAAATTTTGTGAATTCATTGTTTCTAATTGCTGAGTAGTATTCCATTGTGTAAATATACCACATTTTCTGTAGTCTGATTAGTTTCTAATGATATCCAAGTATTGTATTATACTCTATTAAAAATACTCCTTGAATACATTTTTATTTACTGTCTATTTTGAAAGACAGTATGTAGATACCGAAGCTAGAAAACTTATAGCTTTGCTACAAAACCAGAGAGAAGAGCCTGGAGGTGGTGGTGCATGCCTGTAATCCCAGCACTCTGGGAGGCAGAGGCAGAGGCAGAGGCAGAGGCAGAGGCAGGCAGATTTCTGAGTTCGAGGCCAGCCAGAGCTATACAGAGAAACCCTGACTCGAAAAAAACCAAATCCAAAAACAAAAACAAAAACAAAACAAACAAAACAAAACAAAACAACAACAACAGAGAGAAGACTGAAGAGGCAGGGTAGAAGACGGCTAACATCCAAACTGCCAAGACTGAACTCCAGTGCTCTGGCTCTCAGTGGTTGGTTGACCTCCAGCAAGCAGCTTTGGCCTTCTGACTATTCTTTCTCATATAGAAACTTGGAAGAAGATCAGCAATACCTTAGCAGTCTACTGCATTCTAACAAATATAATGGACAGGGAACAAGTACATGGAACCCAGGAGCACAATAGATGTTACTTACATAACTGTTGGTGTCTCTCTGGGTTGAGAACACAGCCTGGGATGGACTTATGATCTCACCACTTTCTGGGACAATGTCTGTGACCCCTTAAAGCCCCAGTTTACTTGCTTTTCTCCTTTTAAAATCCTATATTTTAAAACATCCTTTTAGTTGAGCATCTATACGTGTCTTTTCAAAAGACTTATTCATATTTTAAATTATGTGCATGATTGTGTATCTATACATGAGGATGTGTGCCTGAATATGGGTACCCACAAAGGCCAAAAGAGGATATTCGATCCACTGGAATGGGTTACAGGTGGCTGCGAGCATCCTGACACCATTGGACCCAAGCTCAGGTCCTCTACTGGAGCAGCACACACCCTCAGTCACTGAGTGACCATCGCTCCAGATCCAGCTTCTGGGCTTTAAATGGAGAACTCCTGAAGTAACTCAGTGGATTAAGTACAAAATAAATAAAGAAGCAAGCCCAAACCCAGTGGCATGATGACTAATGAATTACATGTCCTCCAGAAAAAGAAAGAAAAGAGTACATACATAAAGCAAAGAAAGAGACAAAAACTATAGTGAAGACAGTCCCCTGTGTCTGTCAAATCCAGCCATAGCTTAAAGAATGGAAGTGAGAAAGGGAAGTCCTCCAGGCTCCAGCTTGTGGGTCCAAGCAGGATGTCACCAATCACGGAGGACCACAGTCTCTTAGACACATGGACAGAGTCACATAGCTTCAACAAGTACTGATATTCAGAGCCTGGAGACCACAGATGTGGCATCCAATGTACTCCAATTCTAGCACATGTTTCTATTCAATAGCTTTTGTTTTCTCTTTTTAAATAATATCAATAAAGGAACATTGTAGAAGTTATATTATTATTTGTGAAATTTGAGGCTGTGCATGTCATTTTAAGACATGCAAAGAAGTACTACTAAACAATAAGAAACATCAAAATCCCATATTATAAAATACAATGCTGGCTTCCTCAAATACAAAAGTTAAAATATAATATAGAAAAAGTCTAAGATATTTGGGTGAGTTCATTTAACAAAGGCAACATTGATGTCTTCTTTCTAGCAGAGAGTGCCAAAAATTAGCAAACTTACTGTTTCTTTCAATAAGACAAGATAAATGGAGAGGAAACTCAGAATACTAAAATAGAATGAGAAGAAATCAAGGCATCTAATAAGGTGAAAACCACATTATTTAACTTTAATAAATAAAAAGTACAAATAAAACCTAATTTATATTTAATCTGGAGATTATTTCAATTAATTAGAAACAATAATCAATTGTAATTTCCTCTGCACGCCAATTTCTATATTTAAGTTAGTTTCTTTTGTTAATAAATGCTAAACCAAAGACAGCATTGTATTAAGAATTTCTCTATATTATTCTGTTAGAAATTGACTTCAGGAGAAGAAATGCAATTCTATTCATTTTTTGAGTTGAATAGGCATTTAAAAGGGTCTATACTGTAAATTAAATACCTTAAGAAAATAATATTTGTAATATATATTTGAGCCAATTTATTTATGAAACATTAAATACTTACAATATCTTCTATTATCTCTTTGATAGCTGCCACAGCTAAAATAAATAAGAGAGGAACCAGTGTTGTGTAACGACCCGTCGGCGACACATCAGGAATTTGCTGAATAAGAAGAAAGGCAAGATTACTCCAATGAGAACCCTAACACTTATAAAAGACCTCAAAGAATAATATCACAGGCTCTTCTAAAGCATTCCTCATTGATTTTACTAGTGCCAGGTAAAGTAGCAGGAGAACAAGCTTAAGTTGCTTCATGGTAAATATACAGCACATAGCGCTAACACAGGGTGGGATTATAAAAAGATAAAGCATCATATAACAAAGACATCACCATCAAAATGTCTTAGAAATGCAAGAAATATCTGATCTGTAGAAAGGTCCAAACAGCCTAATATGAGTAAATCAATTATGAAATAATGTTTATTTCGTTATCTCTTTTTGCTAGCTAGATCAGGAAACAATGCTTAGAGACAGAAAGAAGACATGATGGACACAGTCCAATGTTAAGAGTAGTAACCTTTGGTGCTGGAATAATTCAACTTTTCTTTATGCATTGCTGGATTTTTCAAATCCTTTTGCTAACAGTAAACATTTGCTACTTTTTAAAGCATTTTTTCCCCTTTAATCATCTATAACAAGTAACTTAAGTGGTCATTTTTGTAAGTGATAATTTTTATAGTATGCTGTAAACAGTATTGACTTTTCACTGAAGTAAAGACAGCTGGATAATTTAGTCCCTCCTCTCTTCAACACCTAAAATGTACACTTCTTCTTGCCATAGAATTTATTTATAACAGGCCATATCACATATTTGGATAAGCCTGAACCAAAGGCTTGGAGGGGTGCAGAAGACCTGACCCTGTGTGCGTGCGGCAGCAGCATTGAATATGCACGAAGGCCAGTCAATCTCTGCCTTTCTATAAGCCTCGGGGCATTGGTGGAGGATTTAACAAAGCATTTCCCACTTCCTGCACACTTGGCTTCAAACAGAGGTTAGAGGAAGGATGAAACTTTACCTGGAGCAGGGCAATAAAGAGAAAGAACGAATTGGCCGCTCTTCTGAACTGAGAATAGAGGAATCTCGGAAGGAATGTGATCACGTTGTATTTTGCAGTACTAGAAAGCAAAAAATAAAAAAAAAAAGAAGCATAAAGCTTAGTCCCTCCCATAATTAGCGCCCATGCTTTCAACGTTCTGTTCCCACTGCAGGAGTAATCAGATGACAACATTTGTGGACAGTTTCCCGTTTGGAAACCATAGTGAGGGGTTGTTAATGTAAATGAAAACGAGGGAGAGAGGAACAGGAGAAATAAACAGTGAACACTGGATCGCATAGGCTTGGCTTTCCCCATAACATCATTGTCCTCTCTGGCCAGTTATCACACTGAACAGTACTAGGAGTTGCTTGCAAAGAAGGGCGCCTTTAGATAAGATACCGGACCACCACATCAACAGAAAAACATCAGCCTTAAAACAAGACCAGATAGTGCAAACAGCTTCTAGACAACCCAGCAAACAGCTTCTGCTGTTGTTCTAAGCTGCACTGTCTCTACGGCCATACTAGGAACATGATGTCCAGAATCAGTAAGACATGAAATACTCTGGTATTGGAAACATCGAGGCTTTCCTCTTACTACTAAACAGAGGGGATATTAAAGACATATGCCATACTCTTCAATAGAGAGACTACTAGCGGACCTATAATTTTGCAAATACTCATTTTAAATGGGTCCATCTCAAATCTGGGCAACACATATAGCAGCTGGGGTGCTGGAGTGGTGAAAGGCTTCTCAAACCCTTCCTGACTGTTGAAATTAAAACTGTAAGAGATGCAGTAAGGAGGACATTCTTGAAGCATGCTGTATTATACATGATGCATCACAGCTATCAAAACCCACACTGCATGACTCTGTCTAAAACAAACCAACCAACCACCCCCCAAGTTCTTGGTACTGAGTTGCAAAAATTGTTTCTAAGCTGTTAAAACTTGGCATGCAAAAATAACACACCATTCCATGAGCAGGTTTAGAGAGATCACAGGTGCCCAGGGGCAGCTCTGATTATTCAAAATCACTACAGAATAGGTGCTTATCCCTCTGCCCTTTCCTCCATCCAGGGTCTTATTTCTTTTGTTTTTATCCTTTCCTTTGCTTTTTGTTTGAGATGCTGGTACTTGAGCCCAGAGCTTTATAAATGCTAGACAAAAGCATTCTGCCACAAACCACACCATAGCCAGTGTTTCTTTCATGGAGAGAAAAACAGAGAAATAGCAGATGCTCCTAACTGAACCGAGAGCTCCTTGTAAGCAGAGTCCCCCCCTTCTCTTCCTCCCTTTCTCCACCCCCCACTCTGAAATAGCGTTTCACTGTATAACTCTGGCTATCCTGGAACTCACTATGTAGACAGGCTAGCCTCGACTTCACAGCGATCCAGCTGCCTCTGCCTCCAGAGTGCTGGGAAGAACGGTATGTGCCACCATGCCTGGCATGCGTTTTCCTCCCACCCATCTTGCCAGCCCTCAAGGCCTCCCCAGCCCTTTCTACCTGACGTGGTTGTTGCAGAATTTTGTCAGCTGAGGCTGGTTGATAAATATGGTTCTCACTTCCTCCTGATCAGCCAGCGAGGTCTTCTCTGAAACATCATCTGTCTTCTCATAACCTGAAAAAGACACGCTTCTCAGTGGAGGAGAAGTGTTTCCTTTGCCTGCCCTTATCCAGACCCGACCCACATTTCACGTGTACCCATTCTACAACGTGATACTCTGACAAGCCACAGGCCGCCCCTTATTGGTGGCATTCCTTTTACCACAAAGAGTAAAATACACATAAAATTTTCATTAGGGGTGCCATTTGATATTTGTGAAAAAAGATCCCCTTCAGAAACAACAGATTTTATTCATCTTTCCTAATATAAATGCCCCACTTGGTCTCTTCCATTTCATAAAATGCCACAAGTCAAAAAAATTTGGACATAGTTTATGTGCTAGTTTAAGTAAAACTCAAAAAAATGTCATCTAGAATACATTTTAAAACTTAAACATGTTGAATATTTGTTTCATTTTGAGTGAAAATAGAAAAAAAATTAAATATTAAGGTTTAAGTAGGCAATTCTTGAAATGTCCCAACTAGGTACATGCCTTTCCTCTCTCCAGGTTTCTAACTTCATTCTCAAGATCATCATAAAACGGTTCTGCCACACCATGGTTCCCACTTGGCTCCATGCCGAGAGACTGACAACATCAAACCAAACCAAACAACCCTTCCCCAAAACCAAAACAAACAAACAAAAGCAAATGGACTCGGAAAAACTTTAAATGGCTTATTGTAATTTCCTCGTGTAAACTGGGGTACGGGGGCTGCTGCCGAGACCTTGGGCTTGATTTCCTGGCACCACAAATAAAATTAAGAAGGCAAACAAACAAATCCACGGGATCTAATCAAGATAAATCCCCCTCTGCAGTAAAAGGACAACAGAAACATTGTATCTTAGAAGTCCAGTTGTTTCCTTTTCCTCCTTTCTGTGCAGACTCTTCTCTTAAAACCTGAGGGCCTGTGGCCTTCTGAAGTGTCCTGCATTGCAAAAGCCAGCTTAGCCACTCTGGGTCCACAGCCACAAGCAGGGTGCCGACTCCTCCCCCTCCGCCCTCACACTTACCAGGAGATTTTCCGGCTCTCCCTACCAGAGTCTGCCTCTCCCTACCAGAACAGGAGCTGCCTGGAGCCATAGATGTTGTGTTACTCATCTCTACAGCAGTCAGCAAACAGCAGGCACTCAACCAATGTTTGCCCAATAGACACACCCAGGACGACAGAGAAGAGGTGGCCTCCACTGCCCCATTTCAAAGATTCTCCACCCACTGATAAAGATACTAATGATAACCAAGAGCAAGGGACAAATGGTAGCAACCACCTTGCTGGTGGGACATGGAGATAGTAGGAGAGGGAGACTCAATGAGGTGCTCCAGCACTGGAAGCTGCGGGGTAGGTAGGGATGGCCCCCAGACAACATGCTGACTACACACTCAGGCCAGCTCAAGGAAGACTTTGCATTGCTGAGAAAGCAGTCTGAGGCCTGTTCTCTGCCTGGCAGGGGGCCAGTAAGAGCTTTCCAGGATCAGAGTTACACTGTAAGCTCATCTCATTGTCCTGAAGGTCACGGCTCCAAAGTACGCTGGAACCATAGGTAGCTTTCAGTTTTGTTCTATTGTTGTTCTATTACCACACCATATTTTAGATACAACACAAGCTTCATCCCCTTCCTTTTGTATTATCCGAATTTCACACAGGGATTGGTTGATGGATCATTTGGTGAAGCACTTGCTGCACAAGGGGGTAAGGCCTGAGCTTAGATCTCTGGAAATCAAATAAAGGCAGAGCGGTCATGGCAATGCACCTACGATCCCAGCATGGCGGAGGTAGAGACAGGTGGTCCTAAGAGCCAAGCTAGACAGGCTGAATTATCAAGCTTTGAGATCAAGTGAGAGACCCTGCCTCAATATATTAGAAGGTACGGATCAATTGAGAAAGCTATCTTTAGACGGGACTTCTTTTACAGTTCTGCACTTTTGAGAGCCTGGCCCTGGGTTATTTTTCCCAAGGAGTGATGGTTCAGTCCTCCTGAGAAATTTGGACTAGGGTCTCAAATGGTACCTGAGTAGGTACCTATCACATGTCATCCCCCGTCTAACTAAATTTGTATTCAAGAATTCTTATAGTATTCTTCTGGGTCAAAAGGATTGGAATCCAACCTTTTTATTTCTTACACAAGAACCTGGGTAATTAAAACAATTCTAGTGGATTAGCAGAGGTCCTAAGAAAATTAGACAAGGAACTTCTCTAAAAGAGGCTGCATCTAGAATGGTGACATATTCCTAAGGGCAGGAGCTTAGAAGGGCTGGATGGCTCCAGGTGTATAATACCCAGGTGTTAAGAGAAAAAGCTGAGCCCGATGGAATAATGTGCAGCTGGGTCATGGAGACCGCTAAGAGCTCTGAGATGCCCTGGCCAAAAATGACACTGAGCTCTGAGGTGCACTGGCCAAAAGTGATACTGCCATCTAAGACACATTTATCAAATGGGATAACGGAGTTCTGTGATGCATTGGCCAAGTATAATACCAAGAGAAGGATTTTTTTCACTAAGAGTAGACAGTGAGAGCCCCAGGAAGCAAGAACTATTGGGAACTCCTCTACTCTCCCTGAGCACTGCCATGGGCCTTGGCAATGGCATGCAGAATCCACACAGATGTGATGCTATAACTCACCAGTTGTCTAAAGGCTGGAGATTGCACATGCCATCTTATATGATACATCTGATCCCTCATTGACTATTAGTTCTAGAAATGTATGGGCCTCATAACTGCAGACATCTGCAGGATACGCTAATGTAGGTGTCTGTTATGGTCTGGGAGTCACTCCATAAACAAGCATCGATCTCAGTCAGACAGGGATGGCTTATTGAATGCACACCCTAATAATGATCACATCAGGACCACAAAAAGGACTTGGGTGCCTAATTGTGGTACCAGTCTGCTCTCAGGACAAGCTTTTTTATAGGAAAAACAAGATTCAAAAGTTTAAAAGGTAAAGAAGGGAATCAGTACTACATTTTGGCTAACTAGACAAAGTATAAAAGTCAGCTCACCTTTATACTGAGTGGTCCTGAGTGAGGTAGGAGGGGTGGTGGGTGGGTGGTGAACAGGGGGATTTCAGAACATAGACACAACAGAGCATGAGTATTATAATTATAACTCTTTGGCTTATTAGTAGCATCCTTCAGTGTCAGCCACAAAAATCACAACAAACTCATACACAGGTGCAGGAGGTTCTGACCGGTGGTCAGCTCTGACTCAAGCCATAACAGTTGATATTGATGTTTACCTTAATGGGCCCTACTTAAAGCTTTATGAAATTCCTTAAGATTAACAAACATCAGGAAGTACAGTACAGAACAGAACAGGCTATGTGATCAGCATGACCTTGCTCTGAGTCAAGCTATTTTTCTTTGTCAGTGACTGGCAGGCATATGACAGCAACAATAGGAAATAGCTGGCAGGCATGGAGCAAAATGGCGACAGCTATTCTGGGGGTTGGGGATGGGGGTCACCCAGTGTCTGAGGGAAAGACCTAGAGCTTTGCTAATGTGGAAGGCAAGAGTTTGTAACTATTTTAATTGGACTGAAGCTCAGTTCACTGTAGACATTGGTGGGTCTGGCTATATCAGTAAGCTATTAATCCATATTTCATCATGAAAAGAACCAAAGCTCGTATTTGAACCACTTTGAGGGCAGTGGGTCATAATTTTGAACTCATCCTGGGTTAGAGGTGAGAACACATTCTCTTCATGCAATTTGACAGCTATCCAATATACATGATTTTTAAGTGTCTATGTTGTTTTGTTTTTGAGGTAGGGTCTCATGACATCTGGCCTTGAACTTGCTGTTTCTCAGAGAGCGACTTTGAGCTTCTTACCTTCCTGCCTCACCTCCTGGACCCAGATCATCACTCTGTGCAGCCTTACCTGGAGAAAATTTCCATCATCAATCATGATGGCCACATAAAGAGCTGGGTGGTACTTTGACTCAGTTCTTAGTGTGTAGTGGTCATGAAGGCAATCCAAGAGGGAAATTCCTCCTGTCTCAACCCTAGACAAGTCAAACTCAGATGGCACAGGGATACCATGCTCCATTCCACACACAGTTCCATCTCTGTTTTAAGGACAGAAATTACATCCCTCAGGAGTCAGTTGGTGATCCAGGGGAGGGGGGCTTGTTTAATATTTTAGTGAAGTGTGCATTCAAGCCCCCCTCAAAAAGAACTTAACAGCAGTTCTTTATTTAATTAATTAATTAATTAATTAATTAATTAATTATTTTCTAAATTCTTTGTTTACATTCCAAACGCTTTCCCCTTTCCCAGCCCCCCCCCCACTCCATAAGTCCCATAAGCCTTCTCTACACCCATTCTCCAAGTTCTTCCTCTACCTGTCGTGACTCCTACAGACTCCTGAGAACTCTGCCACCTATGCAGGAAGCAGGAGGAAGCTGGTAAAGGCATCTTGAAGGATGAGTTCTCAGTCTTGCCCTCTTGAGCCACCTTTGTTTCTACACTAATGGTGAAACTGGCTTGGAGAAAGAAATTCATCATTATCACTGCCTCTCAAATGCTGGGTAGTGTTTCCTACTATAAAATTGCACAATGGGCACACAGCACTCATACAGTCAATAGAAATCGACCCTGAAGCATCGATGTACTGTTTCTGGGACCTATCTTCTCTAGGTTAGTACCAATAAATTCTGGACTGAACTCTGAAAGCATGATCTCATTGAATGTATATCTGGTAAATGTCAAAGCAAACAATAAGATGTGTTAGGTGGTTACTCTCATTAGCATACTAATTTTCAAAACAGAAATACTGTGCGTCTGTCTCCTGGAACAACTGGTATAAGATGAGAGAGCTTGTACACACAGTACTTATAAAATGCTTAGTATTTGCTAAGTATATATGTTTTTGTGTGTGTGTGTGTGTGTGTTGCTAAGGAATATTTATTTTATTTTATTTTTTAAATATTTTTATTTTCTATATTCTTTGTTTACATTCCAAATGATTTCCCCTTTCCCAGAACCCCCCTCCCCATATGTCCCATAAACCTTCTTCTCTCCATCCATTCTCCAATTACCTCCCTCCTTTTTCTCTGTCTGTCCTTATATTCCCCTCCAATGCTAGATCAATCTTTTCCAGGATCAGGACCCTCTCCATACTTCTTCATGGGAGTCATTTGTTATGTGATTTGTGCCTTGGGTATTCAGGGCTTCTGAGCTAATTAATATCCACTTATCAGAGATTGCATTCCATGTGTATTCTTTTGTGACTGGGTTACCTCACTTAGGATGATATTTTCCAGATCAAACCATTTGCCTAAAAATTTGTGAATTCATTGTTTCTAATTGCTGAGTAGTATTCCATTGTATAAATATACCACATTTTCTGTATCCATTCCTCCTTTGAGGGACATCTGGGTTCTTTCCAGCTTCTGGCTATTATAAATAAGGCTGTTATGAACATAATGGAGCATGTGTCTTTATTGCATGCCAGGGAATCTTTTGGGTATATGCCCAGGAGAGGTATAGCAGGGTCCTCCGAAGTGTCATGTCCAGTTTTCTGAGGAACCGCCAGAAGTCTATTATGCTTGAAGCATGAACAGAGATCCAATGTTGAGCCTCAGAGGCGGGGAGGCTGGCACAGTGTCTCGGAGTGGTTAACTCCTCCCCAGTGTAACTGAGCCCTTCTGCTCTCCTCCTTCACAGAAAGTTTCCTGAATATTCCACCTGATTCACAGGAGTCCTCAGTTATCTGATGAGCTTAGAGGTGAGCAAAACCAGATCAGCGTTATGTTGAGAACAGATCTCTTTCTTAGAGGTAGATGCAAGCCCTTCAAACTTTTAAGATGTATAAACCCAAAGTTGTTCATAAATGTGTGATGTGAGCCAATGTCACAGGAGCTGGAGGAACTAATGTCACAACCGCGGAAAAGCTGACTGAGCAGTACACCCCAAAGGGTCCCCTGCTCCCTGTAAAGTCATCAAAGTTCACAGTAATCCTTAGGAGTCCAGGCAGGTGGTAAGGGATGGGAGTATCTTTTAATGGCGTAGGTTGAATAAGCCAGGGAACCATGGGTCCTACAGTACTGTTTCTAGACAAACAGAAACCTCATAGCCAAGTGGATTCTCCTAAGTTGGCGAATCTGAAAAGTCAAGTGAGTCACCACACGCCTCATGAGAACCAAAGCAACTCACCCACTGGTGACTGGGTGAAACAGGAATCCAACAACATGGGGCACACACAACCTAATTCACTTAATCCCACACAAGGACAGATACATCCGTAGAAACAAACGCTTCGGTCTGTTGAAGACCCAGGCAATGGGATCATGCTACTTCAGGTCTCCTGCTTACCACTCTCCCGAGAGCTGCCAAAGTGTAATTCTGAAGCTCACCCAACCCAACCCTGTCTAACTGCCTTCTCCAAATTCAAACTGACATCTACTCTTTTGATGGAACTCAAACCAAGGCCTAAGAAGAATTATATTCCCAGAAGATGGTGTTGCTCTTGCCATATGTTGGAGGGAGGAGGAGCAAGTGAGAGAGAGAGAGAGAGAGAGAGAGAGAGAGAGAGAGAGAGAGAGAGAGAGAATATGAATGAATGAGAATGAATGCTTAAATGCTTATCTCCTCGAATTCTAGGTTCCTGGAAATGCATCATATGGCTATCAAGAACAGACACACAGATGAAGAGAAATAACTCTAGCTACATACTATACTTGCCAGTGTTTCTAAATGACCAACCCTTTATTCTTAGAACCAATTTCATTATCAATACCAAATCATTCTGAAAAGCCTCAAGTGTCATATTCCATATATGTGTATATATGTATACATATATATACAAATATGTATGTATACTTGACAATTATAGATATGATTAGTTTCTTAAAGCAAAACAAGATCACTTTATTCTTGAGACTTTCATACAGGCATAATGTAAAATGGAGTTATGTTGATATTCACTTCTTATTTTCCTCTATGATCCTCCCGACATGTCCCCGGTTACTTCACCCTGACCCTCATAACACACTAAGTCCAATTAGTGCTGGCCACACGTGCATGAGTGTAGAGCTATTCACTGGAACAGGGACACCTTCAACACAAACTGCTTCTGCCTCCCTTCTCAGTAAGGGGTGGGGACTGGAAAGCACTTCCCTATGTGTAATGGAATTGTGTAGACAACAATTTCTTTATTTCCTTTTTAAATTTTATTTATTTATTTTAATTTATTTACATTTCAAGAATTATTCCCTTACATGGTTTCCCCCTCTCCTAGAAATGTCCTCTCCCATCTTCCCTCCCCTTGCTTCTCTGAGGGTATTCCTCCCTCCACCCACCTATCCAATGCTGCCTCTGTACTCTCGATTCCCCTATACTGAACCTTCATAAGACCAAAGACCTCTCCTCCCATTGATGCCTAACAAGGCCATACTTTGCTACATATGCAGCTGGAGCCCTATATATCCTTGGTATATACTGCCTTGTCCCTGGGAGCTCTGGGTAGTTTGGTTGGTTGATATTGTTGTTCTTCCTATGGGGTTGTAAACCCCTTCAGCTCCTTCAGTCCTTTCTCTAACTCCTCCATTGGGGACCCCACACTCAGTACAATGGTTGGCTATGAGCATCCAACTCTGTATTTGTGAGGCTCTCAGGAGACAGCCATATCAGGCTCCTTTCAACAAGCCTCTCTTAGCATCCACAATAGTATTGGAGTTTGGTGACTGTATCTGGGATGAATCCCCAGGTGGGACAGTCTCTGGATGGTCTTTCCTTCAGTTGCTGCTTTGTACTTTGTCTCCATATTTGCTCCCATGAGTATTTTGTTCCCCTTTCTAAAAAGGACCAAAGCACCCACACTTTGGTCTTGTTCTTGAGATGCATGTGGTCTGTGAGTTGTATCTTGAGTATTCCGAGCTTTTGGGCTAATATCCACTTATCAGTGAGTACATAGCATGTGTGTTCTTTTGTGATTGGGTTACCTCACTCAGTATGATATTTTCTAGTTCCATCCATTTGCCTAAGAATTTCATGAATTCATTGTTTTTAATTGCTGAGTAGTACTCCATTGTATAAATGTACCACATTTTCTGTATCCATTCCTCTGTTGAGGAACATCTGGGTCCTTTCCAGCTTCTGGTTATAATAAATAGTGCATCAAGAACCTCCACATAAAACACTGAAACTAACAGAAGAGAAAGTGGGTTAGAGCCTCGAACACATGGGCACAGGGGACAATTTTCTGAACAGAACACCAATGGCTTATGCTCTAAGATCAAGAATCCACAAATGGGACCTTGCATAATTGCAAAGCTTCTGTAAGGTAAAGGACACTGTCAATAGGACAAAACGGCAACCAACAGATTGGGAAAAGATCTTTACCAATCCCACATCTGACAGAGAAGAAAGCACTTCCTTATTTGTACTGGAAATGAGTAGACAACAATTTCTACAGAGTGAACTGGCAAGCAGTGACCCTCCTTCCCTAAAGCATATGGTGGCTTTGGTTAACAACCTTCTGATTTGTGACTTTTTAAAGCCACTAGAATCAAACCAGTCCTCTAGAATAAATGATTCTGGTGTGGACAATAAATGATTCACAGAAGAGGACAATGTGGTAGCTGAGATTTTAAATGTCCCCTTCAGGCCTGCTGTCAAAGGCTTGGTTATCATTCTATGAGATACTGGAAGGGAGGACCTAAGGACTGAGGGGAGTCTGGTAAGTGATTAAGGACATACTTTGGAAGGGAACAGGAGAAGCTGGCTTGTTCGTCCCTCTGTCTTTCACCTTCTGTCTCCTCCTCCCTGGTCCCCTCCTTCCCCTCCTCCTCCCTGGTCCCCTCCTCCCCCTCCTCCTTCCTCTCCCCTTCCTCCTGCTTCCCCCTCTCTGCTTCTGTTTTGTTCTCTTCCGTTTGTATTTGTCAAGAGGTATGGATTCTTGACCGCCTTTCTTCACATATTTACCAGCATTTCTTTGACCATGAACTCTGTGCCATGATACACTGCTGCTTTGCTAAGGGCCCAAAGTGCTGGGCCTAAGCAACTGTGGCCTGGAGACTATGAAACAGAAGCCCAAATACCTTTCTTCCTAATAAGTTCATTGTCTCGAATACTTTATTCCAGCTCAGAAAGCTAACACACCTTTTAGTTTTCAAATGATAAAAGGGGTATAGTGATTTGGTTATTTGGAATTCTAGCCTCTAGCTATATTGAAGATATAAATTTAGTAATACCCCCCCCCACTTGATCTGATTTGTAGCCAACATAAGAAGCTCTGTTTCCTGAATAATATCATAATTTCAACTAATGATAAAATTACTTAGAATGCCCTAAGCACACACTGAAATCACAGATTTATCAGGCCGACTTCTTCGTTTTTAATTATGATATGACCCAAGGGTGTGCATAGAGTTCTGAGGACCTGGATATAGCAGCAGAGGAAAATAAAAGCCCTCACCATTAACAAGACATCTCTTGGCATTTGTGTACAGGGATATAAAGGTGGCATGCTGAAGGTGGCCATTTCACCTCCCACAATAACTTCTATTGTCAACAAAGGTGGGCTGGCAGTGGGGCAGCATGTTGGTTACTGCTCTGTAATGGGCACGTGCTCCTCTTCCTCAGCAACACCAATCTCTAAACCTGTGCACAGGCTGTGGGGCCAGTTCTGGTTCCTCTACTGATTACATACATCACCCTACACAAACCCTTCCTGGATATGTTTTATTCTTTATTTTTTTATTGAATATCATCTTCATTTATATTGCCAATGGTAAAACCTTTCCTGATTTCTCCCCTCCTCAAAGACCCCAACCCCTCCTCCCACCCCCTGCCTCCACATATATGCCCCTCCACCCGACCTCCCCAACCTTCTCCCCTCCCCCCCCCCATTTTCCTTTGTTGTATCTATTGAGACCTCACCTGACCAAGGACTATTCCTCCCACTGATGCCCATGAAGGCCTTCCTCCACCACATTTTTGGCTGGAACCATGTGTATCCCTTGGTTGATGGTTTAGTCCCTGGGAGTTCTGGGACATCTGGGTGGGAAATCATTGTTCTTCCCCTGGGGCATTCTTGATAAATGAGGATGCAGGGCTGATAATCTAGGACTGATAATCTGTCTTCTAGTCCTAAAGCACTGAGAAGTTAGTATCTTCTGGGTATGGGTAGAAAGTCAACAGCTTATGTATTTATAAGAACAAGGAAATGAAAGGAACGAGCCTTTTCAGAGATGTCTTATATATATTAAAAAAAGAAAAAAACAGTTGATCTAGTCTATAGTCAGTACTCAGCCAGAAAGTCAAACGTGGATTTGTAACTGTACCCAAATCTCTGTACTCAAAGAGTTACTCGGTAACCATTACCTCTTGGCAGCAACAGCCTGGTTTCTTCTGAACATTTACTGCCCTGTTACCAAGTAAGAGGGCCTTAGAGGGTAGGGGGTGGCCCTGGTCAAGACCCCGCTTGTGCTTTCTGGCCACACAGCAAGATGCAATCAAGGACAGAAAAGCTCAAAGGTTATCTACATGAAAGGCTTTTTTCCAAGCCTCATCACAGATACCACAACCCAATCTGCAGAACTTAATCCCACCAGTGTTCAGTCAACACACTTAATCTCTTTGGGAAGGCATTTTACAAACCATTCCGGAAACAGCTGAAGATAAGATTCCCTCTTTAGAGTTTATTCTCTAGAGGAGAGGAAGATAATTACAGATCATCCTAAGGGAGACGTACCTAGGAAATGGCTAGCAGGTAGTGAAAGCCCATTAGAGTTCTTTATTCTCACCGTGGTTAATAGTTTTTGCAGACATCAGTGCTTTGTCCTGGGCAAGTGATGCTTCATACTGAGTGGTCAAAGAAGACCTCTCGAGAGGCTGAACTGAAACCTTAATGATAAAAAAAATGAGGGCTATCATTGACTCAATCAATGAGTGTTCCCTGGGGGAAGACATAGCAAGAGAAACTGAACGAACAAGAGAGGCAGGAGCAGATCCAGAGACACAATGAGCAACTTGAATTTATCTTCTTAATCTAGTAGAAATCTATTGCAAAGGTCAAGGGAAAGGCTGTTGGGAAGCCATGGGATAACAGGCGAAAGACAATGGGGGGGGGGTCTGGATTCAGTGTGTGACAACTGATGGAAAAAGAATGCAGAAACAGCCCTTGGAGCCGCTCATTATCTCCAGACCACAGTACAGTGTCAGACACACCTGCCACTTAACATTACACCCAGCAAAAGCCCAAGATCTGAAGGAGTTGTAGGATTTAAAACACAAATATCCGATCTATATTCTTTTATTGATTATATGTTAAGTTTAAAGTACTCCAGAGCTACCAAGTTAAACACAATGCTAACCCGTAGCTTCCACTTTCTTACAAGGTTCTGTACAGCTCGTACAACCATTATACCCTTGGGGCACAACAAGGGAATATCCTAGCCATTCTTATCTGTTATGAAATCAGAAAGGCAGATTATGGAAGGGTAAGCCCTTGAGTCATACCTCTGTTCAAAATCTGCCTAGGGCATTTCTATATAACACTAAACAAAGCAATGTATTGTCTGGGCCTGACTTCCTCAGCCATAACCAAACGATTGCTGTGAGGATGACTTCGTGTTAGCAATGTAGACTGATACTCAAATTGTTCCTGTATTCTAGCCTCTATAGAGATTATAAAAGGTAAATCCTCTTTTAAAATATTTGCTGTAGGAAAAAAAGTGCTCACGACACTAGTAGAGGGGATAATTGTTAATCAGGATTATGTCCAGTGTGAACCAACATTAGCAGCAAAATAATGACTCTTCTCATGCAATTTTCTAAGTACATATTAAATAAATAAGTCTTCCTCTAAGCTACCATCTGTATACAGGGGTTATGCAACTGAAATGCAGGGGTGAGTAGGTAGGAGGAGAAGAGTTGCCTCATAACACACTTAGAGAGCCATTACGACTGTGCAGCTTATGCAATTAGGAGGAGGGCCACAACTGGACTCAAAACATCTATTGCATTATCTTCTGAACGTACGACACAGGATCCAATTACCTGTTAGTCAATGGTTTCCGATATTGGTCCTTAAAGAGGCTATATTGTTTGCTCAGGATTCTTGACCTAGATTGAGGTTATTAAATAAACAATCCTGCTTACAACAGTCCAAAGCTAATAAAAGAGTATGAACTGGAAAACTAGCTAGCAACTTCAGAGATGCAATTAAAGTTGGGTGCTACTTAGGAGGAAACAGGAACACTGACCACTGTCATTTTCAAAGCACACACACACAAGCATGCACGCGCTCACACACATATGCACGCCCCCAAAAATATCCTTTTCCTTTCTGTCCTGTGCTAAGCTGTGTTTTTGTTTCAAAGCAATCTGAAGAAGCAATTTAGATGTTCTCATTCTCTCCATAAATGCAGAGGCAGTTCCTGTAGCTACAAAGGAGGCTCGAAACCCTGCATTCTGCATTGTCTGAGTGGAAGGGTCATTTCAAATGATGGGGAGCACAGCAGCTGCTCAGACGGAGGACAGAAGACAGGCATTAACTCAGGGACCAGGAGTTGGGCTCTTGGCAGCCAGAGTGTTCATACTATACTTTGAAGCAAAGCACTGAAGAAATGAAGTGCCAGCCCATGTATGAAAATTAAATAGAAACTCTTCACTACATCTCAGGTCTCCAGACACGACTGTAGAGCTGGGGCAGGGGAAGAAAATGTCAACCTCATTAGCACATCATCCCTGGACTGAACACAGCTGAGGCTCCTCGGACATCTGCTGCTGTCTCCAGTTCAGAGTCTGCTTTTCCTGGAAGTTTCCCACTTTTCTTTGGAAAACCACCCACAGGAGTATCAATCTGTCAATCACCTTCCTCTGCCCCATTTATCATAAGAAATGCAGTAGGAGTTCATGGTACCCAGAAGGGATGGCCCATGACTCACACTACCTTAGCTCTTGTGTGACCAGCTGTAAAGCTTTTGTTTTGTTTGTTTTGAACTCAGCTTCTGCCCATAGAACAAAAGTGCTCATTAACTCCTTCCTGTACCTGGCCCAACTTCTTCCAAATGCTCACAATCATGACTGGAACTTCCATACCTGCCCTCCTCAACAGATCATTAAACTTCCAGAACCTTTCACAACAGGCTCTACGTGCTGGATCAGATCATCTGCTTGCTCTAATTAAGTTCTTCATCCAGCACATTCTAGAACACTGTGGGATGCCACCCCAAGGGACTTGTAGGGCAGCTGAAAAGCTTTCCACATCCATTGCTTCCTCTCCCTACCTTCTTGTTCAAGCAGCTGTGATGCTTGCTCATTACCTTTAAACTTCTCTGTTATTGAAAAGAAAAAGTTGTAACTAAGCGACACCTAACACTCAGATATGAAACCTACTTGCTTTATTCATTCACGCATTCATTCACTCATTCATTCATTGACTCACTCATTCGTTCAACAACTGAGCATGACCTCATCTCTTCCCTGAATTCCAATTCTTACAAAGTTTTTCTATGGCCATCATACTCTAATCAATTTCACGTACATATCAGAACACATTCTTTATCATCCTTCAGTGCATCACACAGGGCAGTTTACACATGAGGAATGTGCCTGGCATATTTATGATATACTTACTGAGTAATAGACACACATAATGTACCCACACATATTGTGTACACTGCTAGTAAGAAAAACAGATGAATAGATGTCCCTAACTTGGGCAGCAAGACTAGATCAGGAGTAAAGGCACACGTAAGTATTAATTGAGTATTCTGCTCTAACATAGGGAGGTAACATGAACAACTCTATAGAGAAGTCTTATATGCACATCAAGTGTTTACTAAATTTTCTACTTTGATATAAGGTATTCAGAAATTCCAGAAGTTTGTAATCTTGCCCCCTATCATAACAGCCACTAGCATACTTTCCTATAAGGACCTGCTTTTATTAGACACAGTAAATAGTATTTTTCTTTAAGGGCCTCTGGAAGAACAAATTTAAAAATAGACAAGTGTGAGCATGCAGCAACACCATTTGTCTATGTCAGGAAGGAAATAATACATGGACACCTCCTGACGTCACACTGAGCCGAGGCAAGGTCTAAAAGTAGTGCTATGACTCCTACATGGAGAATACTAAGAAGAACTCTGCGATGTTCAGAAGAAAACACCACCCATAAGCAGGATTCCGTCTTACACTCAGAGTAAGTCCTTAATCTGTGGCACCCATATTTGTGTACCATTCTAGAAAAATTATCACTTTGGGTAGGTTGGGTTACTAAGAAGTAACAGTAAAGCATTTACGAATGTTAGCATCCATGCTCAGCTAGACATGCAGGAAATACAATGAACGATGGAGGGGGATCTGATGACATCATCTCAGAAACACCCCTCAGGCCACGTGGTCTGAGAAAGGAAAGGGCAAACCGATGCGCCACCAAGCAGACTGACTAGATCCGAGGGGGTTTCTACAGCAAGACATCTAGGAGACATCTCCATCTCCAGGAAGGTGCAGTCAGCTAAAGGCATTGGCAGCTTGCCTAAGCCTCAAGCTCTACTCTAAGAAGGTCTTGGACTTAAGTGCTGAAGGAGCTGCACCCCAAGACTGGATTCTGACAGAAAAGGGGTAAGGCAGTTGGGATGCACTAAAAGATGTAAAGGGTAAGGAGCCTTGACATCAAGTCAGACATGTCTCCCACACTTCAGAACACATTTCATGCTATCAGGAAGACCCACAAAGGGGAGACTCCTGATTGGCTAAGACAACATGCTAACTAGATGTAAGGCTCTTTGGAGAAGAAAATCAAGTATTCAGACTGCTGACCTTGGACAGAAAATCCTAGAGCTAGTTACAGGAGATTCAAAAAGGCAGGACACAGGCTTATACGTTCCAGAGTAGAATGCATGCAGACATGCAAGAATAGAGGGAATGCATTTCTTAAAATGTTAAGAGCCCACCAGAATGCTTTCCCCATCCATTTGGGATGCAAGAAACTGATGAGACAGGCCTGTTGCCCAAAATAGTTGTGAGAAGTTAACAGATAACAAAAGCAGAACTTAGCAGCTCCTTCTTCAAGCTGCTGCATCAAAAACCAGACAGGCAGACGTAGAAGTCAGGAGAACTAACGCAAAGGGGAAGCCGAGAGTTTGGCTTTATTATTTTAAGGTGGCACCTGCAAGAATTTGTATGTTATATTAGCAACACACACACACACACACACACACACACACACACACATTCTCTCTCTCCCTCCCCCCCTCCCTCTGCTTAGAATTTTGAGAGCCTGTGAGGGTTAAGTGGAATGTCATAACATAGAGTCATGGAGCTCAACAGAGGATTCAAAAATGAAAAAAACAAAAACTAACCAAACCAAAAAAAAAAAAAACCCAACTAAACAAAATCCACTGCCCTATTCCCTCCTCATCCAAACCAGCCAGATTATTTGCATTACAAGGCACTGTTTATACATCAACATATGTGCTTTCTAGACTCACAGATCTAAGCTCACGGTTGTCAAGGACTTATAGAAATGATTTAAACAAGATTAATTTGGAAGTTAAAAAGAACATCTATTCACACTGAGAATTCAGGTAAGACTGAGTAGGATTTAATTACTTGGAAGGAGCTATTTCAATATATACAGAAACACAGAATATATTAAAAGGTGTGCCATTTTACAACGTTTTCTTTATATCTCCTAAGCCTGAACAATACTGCTATTGTACCATGATTTAGAGGCCAGTGTCCATCAAAAACCTAATACAAGGAAATGACTAAGGGGATCATTTAATCCAGAAACTAGTAAACTTCCATAAACAAACTTCCTGCTTTCTCCTTTTCTTCTTTCTTCCTTCCTGCCGCCCTCCCCAATCTCTTTTGAGACAGAGTCTCACTCTGTAACTTTGGCTGGCCTGGAGCTCACGAAGTCGACCAGGCTGGCTTTAACTCACAGAGGTCTACCTGCATCTGCTTCCGGAACACTAGGTTTAAAGGCGAATGCCACAACAGCCAGCCTTTCAATTCTTTATTATAATTAATAAGTAGCATACAGTAGCTATGGATATAAGATAGCTCAGTGAGACCACTGAGGGTTGGTTTATCATGTGTAAGGCCTGAGGAACAGGATGGGATAGACAAACTAGCATCCCATTACAACCCACGGCTGTGTGTCAGTGCAGGTCCACAAGCAGGTGAAACCAATGGACAGGTTCAAGCATAGGCTGTACTTAGGTCCTGCTTCCTTTCCTTCCCTGGTCCAGTTCCTTCCCTAACCCTAGGTATCAGGATCAACGCAATCTGGACAGAAGAGCCCAGGCCTCTTCTGGGAACACGGACTTGCAATTCAGCAGTAAGGTCAGCTAACTCAGTACCATAGAGAGGTGGGCTCCAGGGTGTCACCCGCATGACTTGTATGTGGCTCAAGTGTGTCCCACAATGGCTCATGTGTTGAAATCTAATTCCCATTGTGAGACATTAAGAGAAGAGAAACAATTTAGTGGGAGACTTTGGGACTCATTAGGAATAGGTGAGGTCGAGTACAACCCCATGTCTGAGCTAGGAGTACGTGAGGTCAGGGTGCAATCCTATGACTGAATTTCACAACTGAAGGAGAGATACCAGTGTTCTCTCTCTCTCTCTCTCTCTCTCTCTCTCTCACACACACACACACACACACACACGTTTGGGTGTGTGTGTATGTATGTCTGTCTCTTGTGTGCCTGTCTTTTCTATCTCTCTGTCTATAGGTCTATCTCTGTCTCTCTCTGTGTGTATTTGTGTGTGTCGATCTTGTGTGCTTGTCTTCTCTGTCTGTCCTGCCTTGTCTCTGTCTCTCTCTTTCTCCCTCCCTATCTCTTGGCACATATCATCTCTAAACCACCCCCACACTCTGTAATCAAGAAAGCCATATCAGATGTAAATGAACTCTTGGCCTTGGACCTCAAGAACTGTGACTGAAAATAGACCCTGGCTTCAGCTGATTCATTGTAGCAGCAGGCCTCAACCTCCCTAATGCTGAGGCCCTTCCAGACAGCTCCTCCTGTACTATTTTCCCATCACAAAATTATTTTTGTTGCTACTTTATAACTAAGATTTTGCGACTACTATGAATCATAATGCAAATATGTGTGTTTCCTGATGGTCGCAGGCCACCTCTGTGAAAGGTCCGTTTGAGACCCACACAAAGTTAAGAACCACTGCATAGGAGTAATGAACACTGGACCAATACACGTGCCAAAGGCATGGAATAGCAAATGGGAAAGACAAACAGACATGACAAACAGTGCAGAACTTCACAGAGCAAAAGAGCTCATAACCTTGTCCCACAGGTTCAGCTGCCACTCAGAAGCTCCCCTGGACAGAGTATATAAGTTAATGAAAATTCAGCTAAGCACGAGTTCAAATGGTGGAATGAGAACAAACGGGGCGTGAAACAATCAGAAGGCAAGGTCAAGCAAAGTCCTGCAAGATTAAAGAAGTTCAAGTCCTATCCTAAGGCCTAAGAAAGTCAACTGTGCAAATACAACATGAGAGACAACTGGCATAGCAAGATGTAAGAGAACACACTGACTCTTATGTCTTCTTAGCTGGAAAGAACTGCCTGAGAATGGGGTGACCTGTCTTGGGAAATGTGCTACCTTCCCAGAGAGGAAGGGATTCAAGCAGGAAATGAGCCCCAATATCACTGTCAATATTCTACATCAGATCTGTGTTGCAAGAAATGGTTCTGAAGTTCTATCCCAACCCAAAAATAACTCATCATTAATATATGTATATATGTATATGTATATATATATGTGTATATATATATATATATATATATATATATATATATATATATATATATATATATATTGGAGTAGGTGAGGTCATCTTACCCCTCATCAAAGAATCTTCTTTTTGTAGCAGATACCATTTCAGAAAGCTACAACTAGTCAAAATGCAGATGATAAACTGCTCATACCCTGTGGATACATCTACAAGACAGCCCCGTTACCCACAGCCCACATATGGCAATGAATCTCCACCTATGAAATATCAGCAATACAGCAATGCAACTGCTTAAATAAGACCTGAAAACAAAAACTCCAACTGACATGCCAATGTAGATGGGGGAAATCCAACAGGGCCTCCCCTCTAAATGAAGAGCAACAGGCAGTAAATTTGACCAGCACCTTGTGGAGAGCTGTCCTGCAGAGAGAGGACAAATGAGTTCTTCTCCAGGGATGAACCTTCTACATGGTGATCCAGTACCAACTAGCCAGCCCTAAAACATACATGTAACAGCACTAAATGGGTTAAGCTGGTTATACTTACAGAATTATACAGGTAATATGTGTTGTGAATATATATGAAACATAAAATATATATATTATATAAAAACATATATATATGCATACACACACAAATATATATATATATATATATATATATATATATATATATATATATATATATAATCTATACTAATAATTAAAGAAAAAGAAGCCATGAATATGAGGGGAAGTAAAGGGACATGGGAGGGGTTGGAGGGGGATGATGTAATTATACATTTTTCTTTTTATTTTTACTTTTAATGTTGTGTCTGATGTCATCATGTCATCATATTAAAACATATATTAATTAAAAATAAAAGAAAACCACAATCTATAAGGTCATGGGAGAATCAGTCATACAGTGCTGGCCCAGCAAGGAAGTTAACACTTGGAACCCAGTAACATGAGCCACTGAGCCATGGTCAATGCTTGTAGGATAGTTAGCTCCAGTGACTCCAGAAGCAATGAATTTCCAGAAGACACTGCTAGATTCCAGATCTGAAGGAGTGAGCTAGCTCCTAGAAAATCCTGGGAAAAGATTAATAAGCATCTATGAGGCTTAGTGATCATTTATTTCTTCTTTAAAGACACTTGAGCTTCTTACAACATGAAAACAAGCAGATGATTAACTGGCTCTGGTGACATCACTCATTTGAATACAAGCTACAGAACTACCCAAATAACATCATCTGGGTATCACATTATTGTCAGGATGATTCTCAAGAATTTGACTGGCACCTGCTTTTTATCTCCCTGGTGAATTTGCAATAAAGAATCAATAACCTACCTTAATACTTTTAAAACAATGCTTCAATCATAAAACACACACACATACACACACACACACACACACACACACCACCTAGTAAAGGAACTAGAAGCCTAGCTGCCAATTATAATGTTGATGGGATGGGTCATCAGTTCATCAGTACAGTACGCAGCACAGCAAATGTTCTGTGTGTCAGAACAATAGCTGTCTCCCCTGCACTTACTGCAAAGGAGGAAGCTGTAGGACTCTGTGTGCATGTTTATGAAAAGTAGCATAGCCTCCTGGCATGTAAAAAGCCAAAAGTGTACACTGAACAAGGCTAGGAAAGGCATCAAAGCACATTCTACCCCACTGTAACCAGGAGACTGGGTGTGGCACTGGGATGCCTGGTATGTGTAAGCACGTGGGCAGGATTAAACAACCCAAGACTGGTTAGGTGAGACAACTCAGAGATCTAAGGGTTCTATGTGTGCACAGATCCAGGTAGGGCAGAGCCGGCATCCTTTAGCTTGTCAGGATGTGGCGACAGAAACCTCCACTGAAGATCCAACTGGGATGTCTGAATGACAGCTGGTGGGCTGCGAAGCTTCAAGGACCCGGCACAGCGCTCAGAGACATTAAAGCAATGACACCTACACATGTGTGAGGTTACCAGCAGCCTAGAACAAGAAAGCTGAGAGGACCGAAGCAACCAAAGCTTCAAGTGCTTTTCTCAGGCTGTGAATTAAACAGTGCCCAGTGCAGAATGGTTCTTCTAATGCTGCACACGGTTGGGAGTCACACTTTCTTGGGGGCAAGTAGGTTTAGCTCAGTAATGGTGCCACCATTTGGCCACAGGCCCCAAACCTGGACTTTTCAATACTACATCTCTACTATCAGCAAATCAGCTGGGCTCTCCTTCAAGCTCTATCCTCAGTATGCCTGTCTACCACCATCTCTACTGACACCCATAGTCCAGACTGCTTCAATGGCCCATTTCAACTCTTCTTCCCAATGTGAAATAAGACTCTGGGTTGGGGAGCACTTCAGGAGCTCCCCAAGATCCCAGCGTGCCACCAGGCGTTTTTCTTCTCCCTTTTCAACAGACAGATGTATTATTGGCAGTTATCAGCTTTGGCCAAAGGAAATTGGTATTCACAGGAAATTAACAGTGACTCACCCAAGGCCACACTGCTTTTCAAAGGACTAAGAGTACTTATCTGCGGGATTGGAGGGAATTACTTCTAAGTGCTTCATTTCATTTTCTCTCAAGGGAATTTTATGTTGTTGTTGTTTGTTTTTGCTTTTTGTTTTTTTTTTTATTATTTTTTTGAGACAGCATTTCTCTGTACAGCCCTGGCAAGCCTGGAACTCAGAAATCCACCTGCCTCTGCCTCCCAAGTGCTGGGATTAAAGCGTGCACCACCACTGCCCAGCTGGGAATTCTTTATAAGACACCAGTGTGAGATGGTAAACAGAACACTCTGTATGGTGCTGTCCAAGGACACCAGAGCATGGCTCCTGCCCTTGAGCCTCTCTCCCTCCCTCCCCCTCCCTCCCTCCCTCCCCTCCTTGGAGAAAGAACATGATAGATGGGTAGGTAGGAAGGATCTTGGAAGTACTGGGTAAAGGGAATGAATATGATCAAACTATAGAGTATGAAAAAAACTTTTAATTAAAAACTTTTTAAAAAATGCTAAAGAAAAACAGGTGAGCACATGAAGGAGAGCCTGGGGGGCGGGGTGTCACAGTGTAAATGCACTCTGTTGTCTGTGGTTTCCATGACCAGCAGCTGCCGGGGAACAGACCAAACACACAAGAAGCACAAACAGAAAAGGTGCCATTCATTTGCTTCAGTGGACGTTTTTAAAAAGACATTTCTGGTTGTACATACGGAAAGATGCCTGACATAAGGAACGCTATTAAGCTCAGACTAAAAGCTCTGGCCTTTCGTATTAACCAACCTTCAAATATAGGAGAGTGTTTCGCAAGCCCCAGTAATAAGTACCATGGGGAGAGTGACTTAACATGACCAAGGGAAATTCTACTTGGCATCCGGGGAAATTAATAAGAGGGTTTTAATTTTTCTTCCTTTGCTAATTATAGTCACGTTGTAGTTAACAAAAAGTCAACCCGTGTGATGATTTTTCTTTTAACTGATTAAAAAAGAAAAAGCAGGAATAGTGACTATCTGGTCTTAAGAGTCAGAACATTCACTTTTCTATTGACTTAAAAAAAAGTTAAGATCTTGTTGCTGAAGAGTGCGACAGTCCTTGGATCTGACCCAGAAGGAAGCCTCCTCCCCAAGGACTAGCTCTCATAGATCAGAAGGAGCCATACATGGCTGTTCAGGGAGAAAATCAATCAATAGTCCTATCTAGCTCTGATGCCTGAGAACCACAACAAGGACCAGGATGGCAAAATATCCATAAAAAAGCAATAATGCACTTATACCTTAGTGGTAATCAAGAGCTACCTAATTGTATATAAGGGCAGCTCAGTAAGAGGGAATTCAGGCCTGGCAATCTAAACTTAGCCAACTATCCATGGGACCTAGAGATTCCACAGCCCTCATCAAAAGCAACCAATCAAGTAAACAAACAAATAAACTTCTTTTGTGCAGCAGATGAAGTTCATTACAGACAGCTATGTGTGGTGGTTTGAATATGTTTGGCCCAGGGAGTGGCATTATTAAAGGATGTGGCCTTGCTGGAGTAGATGTAGCCTTGTTGGAGGAAGTGTGTTACTGTGGGGGTGGGCAATGAGACCTTCCTCCTAGCTGCCTGGAAGTCAGTCTTCTCCCAGCAGCCTTCAGATGAAACTGTAGAACTCTCAGCTCCTCCTGCACTATGCCTGCTTGGAAGCTGCCATGCTCCCTCTTTGATGATAATGGACTGAACCTCTGAACCTGTAAGTCAGTCCCAATTAAATGTTGTCCTTATAAGAGTTGCCTTGGTCATAGTGTCTGTTCACAGCAGTAAAACCCTAATTAAGACACCACAACTGGTCAAAATGAAGAGGCCAACCCATCCTCGAGTGCATGTTCCCAGTTAACATATTTACAATACGACCGCTACAGTGAAGGCCCACGGAACATTTACAGAAGATGAGGAGGAAAGATTGCAAAAGCCAGAGGACCAGGACCGCTGCCTCCAAATAGTCTCCTTTTTGAGAGGGGGGTGGGGTAGGAAGAACTGGGTCCATCTGGGAGTTGTTAGGGGGAGGAGTGGCAGATGAATGTGATCAAGATATCAAGATACACTGTATGAAACGCTCAAAGAATTAACTAAAATATTCTACTATTAAAAAAAAAAAGAAAAAACAAAATATAAAAAGAAAAAAACCAAACAAACAAACAGGGCCAGAAGGCTCAGCAGATAAAGGGGCTTCCCTGCAAGCCTCACCAGAATCTATGTAAAAAAAAAAGATTCAGTGAGCGACCCATCTACAGGAGACTATACTTAGACCTCCAACACACACACACACACATACTCACTCACTACTTTTTTTAAAATTAAAGACAATTCCACTATAAATTAGATGCCACATTATTATGTAATAAAGAAACATTTACAAATGCATAAACAAGTAAGGATGGACATGAAAATAAATAAACAGTCCCAAAGTTTGGACACGCATTCCATCCAAGGCAGCCTGTATGTCTTCCAGTCCTCAGGGCTTTGAAAGGAGACCCTTCACCACCAGCAGTGGCCACAGCCCACATCCTGAAGCTGATCTGCCACTCATCCATGTATCCACAGAGAAAACACACTGATCAAATTAAAAGTCTAAAAAAAAAAAAAATGAGGTGGGGGGAGTGCTTATCTCAGCAAGCCAAAGAGGCAAGTGAACTGGGATCTGAGGTATGGGTATATTCTTACACTGTGCATTAACCTGTAGTAGAACGGTGGTGGGATGAATCAATGTCTTCAAAAGTATCTATGAGAATATAATCACTGGAAGTAAGGTCACCAAAGATGTTTCAAAGACCTTCCTGCCAGGTGTCTGAGCGTCCCTCCTCTCCCTTTTAGCTGGAGTAGAAAGCATCTCTATCCTTCAGACAGAGGACAGACATAACAATTACCTTGACAAAATAAGAACAAGAAGGTAAGGAAAACAGGAATACTGACACCACACATAGTCAAGGAGCAGTAGGCAGAACACAGCTAAAAATCACCTGTGTGCCCTCTGCATTTTGAATACTGAATATTATTCATATTGAACAATCCATTGAGAATTTGAAAGAAAAGTTTCCAAACCTAATGGTTGAACTGGGTCTACAAGGACTTGATTATTCCCGTGAAGGGGAATTAAAAGGAGTAAAATCTGACCCATTTGGTAACAGTGTGATGAGATTAAAAACTGTACCAGTCATACCCATGTGCTCCTGGATTCTTAGCTGGAATCTCTGTGGTCTTCCATGCTCCATTCCTCATCTTTTCTGCCTTCAGCTAAACTTGGGGGATCTACACCAGTGTACTAGTGGACACTGCTGCACATCACACAACATGACACACAACATTTTATCCATGGTAGGCTTGCTCGGACCTCAGCGTGATTTAAAAACTCCCAATTTGATCATGAAGCCAGCACTGAGCACCTCTTAGGTACATAATGCGGTTACAGAAACAAAACTCTACAGTTCACGCACAAGCTGCCTCTGCCCTGCTCAGCATGAGCAAGCTTTGCTCTAGAGATGGCAGGCAGCCCTCCCAGGCCCTTTCTCGAATGTCAGCCTACAGCAGTGGAAATAAACAAAATTAGTAAAATGGACAGTGACAGTATGCCGAGAGCATGTATTACAATTCCATCATCGATGGTAGACTGAAGCCAAAATATTCACGATGAAGCATAACACACAAAATCTGGATAACATGTGTACAGGGAGATGTTTCATTTCTTTGATCAGAAATAGGGCACGGCCTGAGGTAAAGAAAGAGTAAGATACACTAGAGAATTGGGAAGGGTCAGCAGGTCCCAGCTATTGGGTAACACCATGAGAGAGGAAGAAGACATCCGGGAGATGGACACCCTCAGAACCCACACTCTGCTCTTGAGGTCAGAATATCTAAGATGTCCAAGAGCAGCAGGAGAGAAAATGCAGTTATTCAGAAGCCTTAGTAGGTCTGTCTGGGTCAGCACTGGAATTGTCCACATGCAAAGTCCTGGAGTTCATGCTTTATTAGGGACCAGTATCCTGGATGAAGATAGGGCACCTGTCCCTGTGGCCCCAACAATCATAGTTACTGACACTGAGGGCTGGGGAAATGGTGGCAAGGTGTGTGCATCGTGTGTGTGTGTGTGTGTAAATATTTTTACAGTTTTGGGAGTACTTTATGTACATCAATGAAACTTACATACTAAATAGCATTATATTGCAATAACTTAATAATTTTAAACCAAAGAAAAATGGGGAAAACTTCAGATTTCAAACACCTCCCTCTGGGACAAAAGTAGCATACAACACAATCATATGATCATGAAATTCTCAAAGTGCATTCTTGTGGGCCTCCTTCCGTTTTCCCACACTCCTGCTACCTCTGTTTCCCCCTTGTAGTCTCCCTGACCTAGTTTCTTTTCCTCTTTCCAGTCTCATACGTCCTTTTGCACACCAACCCCATCCTTCCTAGTCACCAATGATTACCCTTGTCACCTTCCTAAAGCTTGATTTGCTTGTACACCTGCTTACATATACATATGATTTCACAATAGCCAAGATCCACATATGAGAGACCACATACAGATTTTGTGTTTCTGGGTTTGGGTACTGTAGTTAGAATTTTGGCTTCTTTAAAATCATAGAAAAGTTGTGGTAATATGTGTTTGCTTTAATCCCATGTGTGGGATATGGGGCTGCTTCCGATGGTCCACTGCCTGGTGATCTGGCAGTGGCGTGACTTTGCCAGCTGTGGATAGTTTTTGCAAGTGTATGATGTTTGGAACTCTGGGGTCGGTTCTTGTGAGGGTATATAAATGCAAGATCCCAGAGGGGGTGAGGCAGCTGCTGCTCCTCCCGCTGCTTGCTGCTTACTGGAGATATCTTGATGATGAAGATCAAAATACCCCAAGAAACTCAACACCCCTAATCAGTAAGAAGTAGTCTAAGGACGTCAATGCTCCTTTCCCCTGCAGCCTTCTTTCTCTCCTACGCAGTGCTGCAGGGTTGGAAGGAGTAAGGGTGGAGAAAAGTGGTAGAAATAGGAACCCATAAAGGAGTAAAAAAGTCTGGCTACAGGGAACCTCTTTAAATATTACATTTTCCAGCTGTATCCACTTTCCTGCAGATTTGGCAATTTATTTTTCTTTATTGCTGAATAATATTCCATTGTATATTGCACCATATTATTCTCATCCATCTGTCGATGGACCTCTAGACTGGTTCTATTTCCTTGACATCATGAACATATCAGCAGAAAACATGAATGCCAGCAGAATGTAAACGTTTCCCTGTGGTGGCATCTGTCCAGGAGTGGCATAGATGAGTCAAATGGCAGTTCTTTTTGGAGGAACCTCCATACTGATTTTCATAATGGCTGCACTGGCTTGCCCTTCTTGATCAGAATGGCTGGCATAAAGAAACCTGACAACAAATGTTGGAGAGAATGCAGGAAAAGCAAACAAACAAGAAAACATTCAGAGCTCTGTAGATTATCAAGACTGGAATTAAGCTAAATCTTCATGGCCGGAAGGAGGTGCGGGGGGGTGGGGGGGGAAGAAGGCTTCAGAGGCTGTACGGAAACTCCTTTTACACCAAGTTCACTTTACCTTGGGAACAGGAGCTTGGACAAGGCCTAAGCCAATTTATAAGCTCAAATCATCCAGACTGTAATCAACACGAAGCCACCCTTGGACTCATCCGACATCCCAGGCTGCTCACTTTATAAAGCCAATCCTATACTCCGCCTGAGCACGTCCGACCCACGGGGTCGGTTTCCTGGTCCAGAACAGGCTGGCTTTGGCTTTCTTAGCAGCGTCTGCCTGATCTGTCACCTGACTAACCTGATACCATGACACTTGGTTCCAGAAGGCTCAAGATCAGCCATCTTCAAAGGCAGTGTGCACAAAATAATGAATAAAGGTTTAACTTAACACCGACACCTCTCTTTGCCAGGTCAATTAGAAGTGTAAATAATCCATGAACCCAGTTCTACAGTCCTTCAGCCCAGCAAGAGCGAAGGGGAAAAGCGCCTTAAAGAAGAGGCCAGCAGTTACATCTGCTTCACATGCGTGTTATCAACTAATAAGTAAAAATGAGCGAGGTGGTACCGAAGATGCCT
The DNA here is from genome assembly GCF_947179515.1 of Apodemus sylvaticus. Classification (NCBI taxonomy): domain Eukaryota; kingdom Metazoa; phylum Chordata; class Mammalia; order Rodentia; family Muridae; genus Apodemus; species Apodemus sylvaticus. Next base: position 42,472,198 of record NC_067482.1, on the reverse strand, counting down.
TTTGTTTGTTGTCTATTTTTAAAAAAAGAAAACAAAGGACAGCTTTTTAATAGACAGGATACCACAATGTCTTCACATCAAATTCCTAGATTCCTACAAGGGTCATATCAAAAACAGAAGTAGTGAGGCAGTAACATAACACATGAGGCATTAGGACACATGACTGCCTCTTGAAGGAAGGAAGGAAGGAAAGAAGGAAGGAAGGAAGGAAGAGAGGGAGGGAAGGAGGGAGGGAGGGAGGGAGGGAAGGAGGGAGGGAAGGAGGGAGGGAAGGAGGAAGGGAGCTGAAAGGCTTGATCTACGCACATTTTTTAAAAAGCTGTCCGAGACACGATTTTCACTATAAAGTTTATATATACCTTTGAGCCAATACTAACATGTTAGCACATGCTAGAGGTATTAGCCACTCTGCAGTCTCATAGGGCGGCCAGCTGTAGCTATTGAGCAGCTGAAGCTGGCTCAGTCTGAACTGAGATGCATTATAAATATGATATGCCCACTATACCTGTAAAACTTAGCACAAATAATCAAAGAAGCCATCTCATGATAATTTTTATATAACATCTATATAAAACATAACATGATAAATAAGATTAGCTTGGATATATTAGGCTAAAGCAAACATGGTTATATGTCACTTATGTAGATATGTATTATTAAAGATATTACACTATATCATTTACATTATCACATTTAATGTTTGAGTAAAAGCAAATATATCATTTAAAATAATTTATTTATAATTAATTTATTCCTTTAAATTTCTTTTAAGTTTATGAGTGTTAAATTTTTATTCCAAAGCAATTTCCATTTAACATCTAATACTTGGCTTACATTTAAATTAGAATAAATAGAAGGTTTAACCGACAGTTGGCTTCTAAGTCAGTAAGTCTCTCACTTTACAGGTAGGTCCTAACAGTTACAAAGAAGAACACAGAGTTTTGTTCTGTTTTAGTTTGTTTTTAAATCCCAATCACAATGTCTTTAAATAATACACTTGTATAGTTTATTAGAATAAGTAGGATTTACTAAGAAAAATGTTCCCCAGCACATGAAAGAAAAAAAAATCCAATGGATATAGAGAAACTGAGTTTAGAATAATAACTATGTTAATTTTATCAATTCAAAATTATACCTTTAGTGCAATGCGAATAAACACACCTCAGTCTATTTTTTAGTTTGACTAATACATTCAAAATTTAGGTGCGAAAATAAACATGAAAACCGTAAAAAAAAAAAAAAAGCTGTTATAAGAAAGATCAGAAAGAGTTAGTCAGAAGAGTCAGAAGAACATGCTTTTATGAAGTTGCTATAAAGGAATTTGATATTAGATAATAAAACAGAGTAAAATAGAGCAGTGGGGACTGCCTTAGTTTACTGTCTATTGCTGTGATAAACACCACGACCAAAAGGAGCTTGGGGAGTACATCGTTTATGTGGCTTACAGCTTCATCATCAAGGAAAGCCAGGGCAGGGGCTCCTGGGACTGGAGCCAGGGACCGACCAGAGAGATGGAGGTCATTGCTTGCTGGTTTTCTGGCTTGCTCCTGATGCTCCTTTATAAAGCTCCGGATGGCTGCCCAGGGATAGCACCACTCACAGGTGGCTGGTCCCTCCCACACCAATCAGTAATCAAAAAAAAAAAAAAATGCCCATGGATTTGTCTCCTGGCAAATGTGGCGGAGACATTCCTCAACTGAGGTTCCTTCCTCCCCAGTGACTCTAGTTCATGTTGATAGAAAACGAAGCAGCCAGGGATGTAATGAAGGAAGAAAGAGATCAACTCCAGGAAAACTTAGGTGGGTGAAGAAGCATCCCAAACCACAGTAGGAAAATTGGGCTATCACATATTTGACTATTATACAGAACGAAGGGAAGAAATTTGAGGGAAAAAAATCAAGATCATGGCCTGACTTCTCACAGGAACGTGAAACCCCCAGGACTTAGAAATTCCATCATATAAAATGAAACCTAGAAACACTGGATGAAAAAGAAGACTTGTCATCTTGACACTAAACATGATATTAAAGGAAAATTTTAAGGGAAAAAAATCTAGAAGATAATACTTCTGGAAAGGTAACTTGTGGGTGATGGGGCTGGTTCAGTCTGTAAAATGCTTGACTTGCAAGTACAGGAACCTGAGTTTGACTCTAGAACCCATGAGAAAAAGCTCGGGCAGGCTTGGTGGAGCGCACTTGTAATCCACAGGCAGATCCCTGGACTCACTAGCTTCCTTGGAGCGGTCCACACCATCGAGAGAACCAGTCTCAAAAGAGCAAAGAGTGGGTAGCTCCTGGGGAATGATTTGTCCTCTGAGGCCCACCCGGACACACACACAGCACATACGAGATTAGCAAAATATATACACAAAAATGCTACAAAGCTAACACAATTGGGAAAGAGTTCAAATCTTCAAGCTACCAGAAGTTCTTAAAAATTCAGGTATCACATTTTCTCTAACTTGTAGCATCTAGGGGGAGAAATGTGTGAAGCTAAGTAGGTGATTAGGGCTGAAGGAGGCAGGGAGGGGGGGAAGGGAAGGCAGTAAGAGGTGGCGAATGGGATCAATGCCAGACCTTTGCAAACATGAAGATGCCACAACGGAGCTCTTTATTTAGTATAACTATTATACACTAATAAAAGAAATATTAATATAAAATAAATGTTGTATAAGAACACAATTCAGAAACAAATCTAATACTAAACTTATCCAAAAACATAACTGGTAATTAAGTAATGACTAGATTTACAGAGGTAAATCTGTATATCAGAATAACAAACCAAGCAACCAACCCACTGCAGACCAATGAGAAGAGCCAGGGACATGAGCTTCTGATTATTTCCAGTGGAAGTCTAAAGTAATATAATCCTTCCAGTGAATCTGAAAAATGTATCAAAATTATTAAAAAAAAATATACAGTCTTGATCTAGAAATTCCAATTCTAGAGATCTTGCCCAAGAAAATAATTCAAAAAGGACTATAAAGGTCTGTAAGGATGCTCATTCAAAAGCTATTTTACAAAACAAAACACAAAAAGCATCTCAAGTAGCCTAAATATAAACCCAGAGAAAACTCCTAAGTAAACTGTAGGCAAACCAGAATGCCAAACTCTAATAACATTAACAGCAGTCCTTCAATTCGACAAATATGGGCCCGAAATAAGGCCATTCTTCATTGCTTCAGGAACACATCTTCAAGGTTCTTCCACTCGCTATCCTTTGGGTCCTAGCACCCAACTAGCTGGCCCACAGGCGATAGACAACGCAGGCTAGCCGAACAATTATTTGGAATTATTTCCTTGAGCAACCTCTGCTCCAGTTGCATGTGCTCTCCAGAGGCTGTGGGGTATACGCATGGTAGAAGATAAACTGAACAGGGCACTCCTATGCCGCTATGAGAAAGTCATCACCCATGGCTCTGGGAAGACTTCTGAGACATGTCTGTTTGGTGTCACTTATAGTCCTGTAATTACACCTAACAAACTGGCAGAGTGGAACCACTGTTTTGGTCCATCACTGCCCTCCCGTCTAGAGTGATAAATATATCAGTGAACAAAACAGACAAAAGTGTAACAGAAATTATTAAAACCCTGACACGGGGTTTCTATCCTGCCTTAGGTTATTGAGTGCTCGGATAAAAGACACACACACACAAACACACACACACACACAGCACCTTTATATTTACAATATGTCCTAGGCAATAGAATAGCTGAGCAACCTCTTACCCGCCATGTTTTTAGAATCTACCTTCTTATTGATAATGCTGAGTTGTTATTTACTATTTACAATGTTTCATCTGCTCTTAACTCCAATTGGGCAGCCCTCCATACCATGTGTTATTGGTTTTTTTTTTATTCTTTTTATTTATTTTTTTCCTCTGCTATCTCATGGTGGCCTCTCCTTCTCTCCTCCTTAAAGGTTCTCTTCTTCCTCTCTCCCATCCCAAGCCCAAGAAGCCTAAATCCCACCTATGTCTCTTCTGCCCATCTATTAGCTATTGGCATCTTTATTTACTAATCACAATGAACTGGGGGAATCATTCAGTGTCTATGTGTGAAGTCCCTGCTCTGGGAGCTTACCAGCCAGAGGGCAAGAACACAGAAAGATGCATTTGTTAGGAAGCAAAGAATGAAAATTAAAGCCCAGGGCATCCCCAGGGTGACATTTATCCTCAGCAGAGATGCGCACAGTAAGCTCCGCACAGCCTTCAAGAGTCCCCTCAGCCTGGGCTGTTAACCAGACACCTGCATCAAGACTCAGCACTGGAGGAGTGACAGAATGTGGGGTGGGTTCTCCGCTCTACAGTAGACAACCTAATTCAGTGGACTGTACTTAGATCTTCAGAATCTCACTAACTGAAATGACACAGGGTTGGGATCGGCATTCTTACTTCTGGTTATAAGCCAGGCCCCACCTCCATGATTCTTTCATTCACCCTTTGTCCCTGTTCCCAATTGGCTGGCACACAGCCGTCTCACAGCACATAGTGGCCAAAGGAACAAGGCCATTCAGTTGCATTTGGTCTAGACACCTGAAAGGGCCTGCTAAAATTTGTCCTTTACAAGTACTTACCTTGCTCCTTTTGTAGTCTTTTGAGTAAATTGCACATGGCATTCTCTATCATTGCAAACATTTTAAATTGCCATTTGCTAAGAGGGAAATGAAAGCTTAGAGGTTCTAAGTATATCGTGTTGCTCACAACCATGACTAGCTTAGCATTTCGGCATTATAACACTCAACGGAAAACAATAGAAGGCATGGGGGAACGTCTGCTCTTTGTTGCTTTAAAGTATATGTCCTCAGTTTTGAGCAGCATCTGCTGCTGACTATTTTGTAAACCATGGGCTCTTCTAAAACTCCCTGCTTCCTGCAGGCAAGAACCTTTGGTGGTCTGGGGGCCCTGGCTATGACTGGGTTTGTTGTTTACCCAGTTGTCATCTCCCGTTCTTGTTAGTAACACCACACTGAGTAATGTGCTCGGCTGGAAAACTCCATTTCCCAGCTTGTCCAGTAGATGGGAGGGAATGCAAATGAGGCGTTTGTCATTGTGTGCCACTTTCGGGAAAATCCTTTATTCATTCCCCTTCCGTGGTTTGTTTGCATGGAACTCCTATAAGACAGCTGAGACCCAGCAACCACACCGTGGACTTTATGAACAGCATGTGTTCAGGACGGTAAAGCAGAAAAGCCCAGGGAGACAACATCTCTTAGGACTTGGTGTGGCAGGCACAGCTGACCTTGACTGGCTACTCTTACACTAGCTTTTGAGAGAGAAAAACAGTATACTATGTGAGCAATGGGTATTTCAGTCTGTCATTATGACCACTGTGCTCAGACACTAGAATAGCAGGAAAGAAACCTAAAGTATATAGCCTTCTGCTTTATCCATGCTTTCTGGGAAATATTATCTACGAGTGTTTCAATATTTTTGAGCTGAAGCTTCCCAAGTTTGATTTATTTCCCTGTACCTAACTTCACAATTTCTAAGAATCTTAAAAACATATTAATTTTTGGTTTGTTTCTTTTATAAAAAAAATTGTAGCCCAGGCTAGTCTAGAACTATCTAGCCCAGACTGACCTCCAATATACAATAATCCTCTTGCCTTGACCTCCCAAGTGTTTAGATTACAAGTGTGAACAATCACACCCAGGTCAACACCATGGTCAACTTGGGTGTATTATAATTATAAAATTGAATCATTCTCTTACTGCATAGAACCTCTTTAACTGGTTTGGTCCTCTCTACTGGTCAGGTCCAAGACTGTAAAGAGGAGTCTTCAACGTGTACTTATCCCGACCCAGAGCATCAGTAGGCATGTAGACCCCAGCACACCTGTCTGCCCCATAGTCTCTTTAGGATCCCACCTCAGAAGCTGCATTTGCAGGCACTGGGTTCTCATTTCATGAAGTGAAAATAAAAAAAAAAACCAACAAAAGCTCTTGATTGAGAACTCTCTCTTCAATATCGAAGTAACGTGTGAGTGTGTGTGTGTGTTTATGTGTCTGTCTGTCTCTTGCCCTTCACTCTCTATAGAGTTCAACCTTTTGTGTCCCTGCCTTGAGGCTTCTGCCCTGGCTGTTCGTCTACCTGCACCACTCCCCAGGTCTACAGCAGATTAGGAAGGCTAGCCCACCCAGGCTCCTTAGCCCTCAAGGCCCACTCACCCACCTTACACACTGGCCTTGGCTGTTTTTCCAACAACTTTTATCAAATAACAGATTCCACAATCTGATGGATTTTGCTTTATTCCTTCTTCCTTAAGACATGCCCACTGATGTGCCCCTAACATCTAGATGAGCTCTTACTGGAATTGGACAGATATGTGCTGAATGACCCAGTGACCTACTCCAGCCTCTCTCTGGTTCTCGGTCCCCATTTTCTCTGGTCTCCTCCGTGACCCGTCCACACACTTCTTGACTAACCTAACATGGTTCTTTTGGCGTGCCACTTTGTGACAAGGATTTGGTCCCACAGTGGCTGTGGAGGGCTGGCATTGACTACATATCAGTGTCATGCTCCAGTGGGAAATTAGATTAGGCAAACTCTAAGACCTTTTGCAAATATTCAGCTCGGTATCCCAATGACTCACTTGGCATTGAAAGTGCTCTGATCCAGCAGTAAGTATTCCACCTGTCCAAACTTATACCCTCCTCCTTCTGGGGTTCCCTCAGCCTGTAGCCACATTCCTGAGGTCTCCTGTAAGCCATGCTCATTGTAACCATTTCTCTCAAACCATTTTTATTACCTTCACCAGTTCTGAAACAGACAGCAATGTCTTTCCAAAGACTGCTATCTGCAGCTAGCAGCATGGCCTTTGAACCTGTCCTAAATGTGGTTTTTCTAGCACCTGGAGCTCCTAAATCAGAATCCACATTTAACACGATCCCCTTGTGATTCTCCACGCCCAAAGCTGGCACTACAAGAGGGCTCTGCAGTCGGCCCTACCTACTCACTTGCTCATTAATAAGCCAAGACCGAAGTCCTACACTTCCATAGGATGTGTGCCACCCACAGCTAGGCCCACGTTCAACCAACAACCTCCCCACTAAGAGGATCTGCTGCCCACTTTATTTAAGCCTTTTCTTTACACCTTGGTTGTAAACAACTTCCAAGAGCACAGTAGCTGTGCATCGGGGCCAATCTGGATTCAGGGAACAGAAATCCACACAAATCGTTTCAAACGAGGAGCAATGGTTTAACCCTGCATAGAATTCTGAACAGAAAACTCGGGAAGGAGGGCAAAGGTCAGGGCTCTATACTAGACTGCTTCCACTCTGCTCTTTACCCAGTCCCTGCTGCCTAATTCGGTATTATTTTCAGAGCATAAAATTTTCTCTCCTGCAAGCCCATTCAATTCTGTCCCCTTTAGCTTCGATTTTCTTTCTACCTCTAACCTTAAGTTCCCCCATAGTGATATGGTAGCACAGGGATTAAAAAAAATAATAAAAAATTAAAAAATTAAAAAGAAACCTAAACCACAAGGTTACAAGCTTGAGAATCACATAGGGTTGGCTGCCTCTGAGTCAGGAACCCATCCTGTTTTAATGAGGCCAAGGTGAGTGCAGTTTAGAATAAGGCCCTATCTAGCAACAAGGAACTGTCAAAGGGCATTGTTCCCTAAGAAAGGAACCTGTGGAAGGCCAATCAACAGGCCGCACACACCCCAGCCCACAGTCCCAGAGACATTATCGACTGGCACATATTAAAGTGAAATCAACCAATCATTCTGCAGGCATCAGGAAGACCCTACCCTGGATGGACACTTGGCTATACAGACTATATAGCAGCAGCACTTGTTTTTTCTGAGCCCCTGATACAAGTGTATCACTTAACTAGCTGTTTCTCTTTGACCAACTCATTGAGCCATCCTGAACCATCATTCTCCACTTCAACAGCCTCCAGAAGTGTGGCAAGTGCCCATAAGGCAATTGTTGTGAAAGTGCCCTGAACGCCACAGGAGGTGCCTACTGCAGCCTCTCCATGCTAAATTCTCTCAAAGTGACACAAACTTTACCTTGTATTTAGATTTCTTCCTCTTCCCTCCCTTCCCTTTAATACACGATTTAATCCGTCAGTTGCTATTATCTAAAAACATCAATTGATGTGATAAATAATATTTTAACACCAAGTTATCCCCACTTTGTTGCTTCCATGGCTCAAACAGTGGTTAGTGCATTCATTCATTTCACTCAAAATAGAAAAAAAAATATGTTTATATACTAAATTCTTATGATAGAGGTCAGGTTTGATTTCTGTGTCTTTCTGTGTCACCTTGTCTCTTGCCTAAATATTAGAGTCAGGAATCCCTATTTTTCACACAAGGCCCTTATAGCTCTTACTGCTCCCACCCCCAGAAATCCTATTCTCCTCGCTTCTGCTCCCACCCCACCCCCCACCACATTATCATCTACCTCACCGCAAAGAGTAAGGATGGGGACAGAGATGAGAATCAGTGACCGTAACAAGAGATTATTTCTCAAAATAGGGCCATTCCACAACGTTGAAGGGCAGAGTTACTGGAACGGAAAAACAGAGAAACGAAAGAAAGAAAATGAAAGTATACCGTTTCTTTTTGCCCTAGTAAAACCAAGGGATATTTACTGAAAGCCTGCCACACGCCAGACAGGAGGTGGAGGGCTCCTCAATCAGGGTGCACAGCATTTCAGTCTTTGCCAAAGCGCCCTTGTCCATAACCTAGGGCATCTGTTGCACACTTCCTACAAGTGGAACCACTCAACAGCTGGCCCTGGGTGGAGCAACTAAAGCAGCATGCACCTTACTCAAGTCAGTTCAGCCGGCCAAAGTGCAGGCTTCATGCAAAAAGAAAAACAAAACAATGAAACCTTAAACTAGAGCCCGGTGAGCCACAGGGGGCAGAAGTGTAGAGACAGGAACGCAGCCTGGCATCCTCTGAGCACCTAAACCCAATTAAGGCTCTTCCAGCCTAGAGGTGCTGAGAACAGTGGATCAAAGAATCTGCGACGCCTGGGAAAGGCAAACCCGCTCTTCGGGAAGCGGTGATGTGGGGGCAGCACAATGGTGGGCGCTGGAGATAGTGGGTTGGAGGGATCTATTCATGGGCATGGACAAGCTGATTGGGAACAGGCAGATTGCAAAGACTGCGCGCTGTTGGTGAAAGAGAGCTGGGCTCTTGCTTTGGAAGGCAAGGACTGAACAGTCGTGTTGCGGTGTAAAGGAAACCTTGGGGCTCCCGCCAGCGCATAAATTCCGAGGTTTTGGATCCTGGAAAGCATTTGCTAGTGTGCTGAAGGCAGAACTGGCGGAAGGGTCCACTGGTGATCAGGGGAGACAACCAGACTACTGGGAAAAGGAGGAGGGGGGTGTAGATGGGATGAGATGTCTCTTCCCGGACACGGACACACACACACACACACACACACACGTCGGACCCCAGGCTGCTCGCACCTGCTCCCACGTACGCGGGGCGCACAGCCCCCTGCTGCGGCGGCCACTCACCTTCCGCGCGAGAGCGGATCTCCGACACTGTCCTCCGCATGGTGGGCATCTCGACAGCCCCTGCAGGTGGGTCTCGGGCGCGGACCCTGCACCTGTCGCGGCGCCGCGAGGGCGGGAGAGCTGGCTCTGCAGCGCCGAGGACTCAGCTGCCGTGGGGCCGCGCCTCCCACCCAGGGCAGCGTCGCCACCAGGAGCCGCCTGGGCACTGGGCGGGAGGGGGAAGGCGGCGAAGGAGCTGCGTCCGCAGAGCCGCCTAGGTCTCCCCGCAGTGGCAGAGGAGCGGGCTCGAGGGGCGGAGTCGGGGACGGCGCCGGGGGCGGGGTCTGCGGGGCGCGCGCTCACTCGCTGGCCTCCTGGAGTGGGGCGGGGACAGAGCCGCGGGCCTCCGGGTCCCGCCCAGTTCGGACCGTACCATCCGCGGAGAGGGGACGTCGATCAAACATTTTTGGCTTTTTGATCCACTTCAGCCCTCCTTAAGGCCAGTACAAGTGTCCCAAGCCTTAATAGAAGAGGAAGAGCTACTCTAGTTTCCGAAGGCTCTGATATCTCCTCCAGCCATCCTCTGGTTCTACAATGCGATAGAACCGCCCGTCCTCAGCGCCAGGGTTGGGTTCTGTGTAGGCAGCCGGAGTCTAAGCCACTGAGACTTTGTGGGTGACGTCTCAGTGGTATGGGGTCCCTGCGTTGGCCGCCTGAGTGGAATCCTAGCCGATCTCAACGCCCAGCCTGACTCCTGGTCTGAACTGCACCCTGAACTGAACCCTCTTTAGTAGCAGGCTGTGAGACCCGAAGCCACGGGAGCTGTTCCTCTTCGTGTCATTTTAAGCCTTACAGCCACACAACCTGCGTGGGTGTGAGCCGGTACTTCCCACCAGTTCGTCCTCTGCAACCTGTTAAGGCTCTGAAATTGCAACCAAACCAACTGTTGACCACGTGGTTAACCAAGCAAAATTCTGTTGTTTTTGGTTTCTGCTCCAGAAAGTTCGATGCAGTAGTTTATCCTCAAAGCCTAGTGGGGCGTCAGTATAAAATCCATAAAGATGTTAATTACAAGTCCTTATGTCTTAGAGACCAGCATGACCTCAGTGCCTTTTATTTTGTGTAGTAAAAATCCAGTCTAACAAGTCGAAACAAATGCAGTATTTTTAATTTGTTCCCGTTTTCAGCCTCGAGATAGGATGAAGGCTATCTTCATAGAAGGCTATCTTCATATCTATCATAAAGAAGGCTTTGTGTCTAGAAACCTCCTGAGCAGGGAAGAAAGGAATAACCAGGTAAAAGCTACTGACTTCGTGTATTGTTCTGGGCACCTAGTGGAAAAGGGCTTCCTACCAAGGCCTTTTATTTGTGTTCCTTTGAGATCAGGAAGGGAGAAACATGTAGAGACTGAAATGGAGAGAGAGGTGATTGCAACTCGAGCATAAGGGAAAAGACTAATATATAAAATCTGCTAATAGCATCTTCTCTCCATTCGTGATATTTCCTCTACTTCCTGGAAAGTCGCACTCACTAATCAGAGTTCTACCTCACATTAATACCCAGGCGGTCAATACATATTTATGAGGAACCCACTCCATTTGTCTCTTATTCAGAGGTTGGGATCAGAACAAAGGAAACATATTATTTCTAGTGTGCTTGGAATGTCTCAGGTTAGAGCAGACTCAAATGTGTCTGTGCCAGCGATGGCCATAATTTTAAACTGTAGTCTGTTGAAAAAAGGAAAATGAATACAGCCTTATCGAGACTGTCATTGCTGGCGGATTTTACTTCCTTCTAGACTCCATAATCTCCTGGGGGGAAAGCAGGCTTCCTCTTGATTGAGTCCTAACCAAAGTAAATGACTAAGAACGGAGGGGGTGGAGAAAATCAGCTTAAAGTAAGCAAACAAATGTAGGGTTAGGAGTGGTTTTCCGATTAACATTTTACATGAGATTTTTATGAACCCATTGCTTAGCAAAAACGATCTGTTTGATTTATGAGCAATCCCTTTTGTAATTGCTGTGAGCCTTTTGGTGAGATTCAACTTCTGTTTACTATAATAACCATCGAAAGGGGATTCCGGTGTAACCTGTTTTCTATAGTGCCACCTGCTGTGTGTGCATCAGCCCAATTCTCAACCTAGGTCACTTATACAGGGAATGCAAACGGTTTCTCATACAGAGCAGACGGCAAGATGCAGCTTGTGGCTTCCCTCTGGCTTCCCCACATGTTCCTATCACAGAATCCATATTGGCAGGATTCTCATCGCTCCCTTGTTTCTGAAAATCTGCTCCCCCACGGTTGTTAGAAAGCCATCCATTCGCATGGTCCAGCGCTGTAATCGAGGTTGAGAACTGCACTAATCTGCCTCAGCTTGGTTTCAGAGCTCAGGGCTCTCACCTTCCATTGTGTGAGACAGACGCACATTCTGCCAGCCCCTGGCAGGAAACTCTGGTTCTAGCAACGTGACCTTGTTACAGAATCTGTCAGTTGAATGCAGATGTCAGCAAGTCATTTAAAAACTTTCAGGTCCTGTGACTACCTTGCCTGCTGATCCAACTGAGAAGGAAGCAGGCTATTTAAGGACAGCTGCCTCAAGGATTACTTTTTGTCATTATGCAGAAAATATACATTAAGTTCATGTTAGGGCCTGAGCCAGAGTGCTAGGCTTAGAAGGCACTTGGGGGAAAGCTAGCTGTCAATACAAGATGGCTGACGCCTCATTCCAGCTAGACAAGAAGCAACAAGTATAGACGTAGAGAGAAGGGAAGATTCTCGGATGGAGGCTTGCCAACATTTTTGAACTGGAGCTTGAGTAAAGGTCAAGTCTATAGAAATGAATAAGAGACCTGTTGCCCAGTAAGACACTAACTCTACAACAGTCAAACAAACAAAAACCCTGTCTAGACAGTGAGATGGTTAAAGTGATAGAACAGAGTATTTAGATAGCAAACAGATTGTCCTATGACAAAGCTTCTTAATGGGAGATGGGAGCCTGTGGTAAATGATTAGAGTCCTACCTGACAATCTAAGGACACCCTGGGCCTTCTAAATGAGATTAGGAACTCCAACTGTGCCCCAGAAAACCTAGTGATGCAAACATATCTCCTCTGTTCTACTACTCTAGAAAAAAAAAATGGGAACGTGCTGGGTAGTTTTATGTTAACTTGATGCAAACTGAGAGGAGGGAATCTCAATTAAGAAAATTCCTCCATAAGATCAGATTGTAGGCAGGCCTATAAGGCATTTTCTTAATTCGTGATTGATGGGGGAGGGCCCTGCTCATTGTGGGTGGTGCCATCTCTGGGATGGTAGTCCTGGGATCTATAAGAAAGCAGGCTAAGCAAGCCGGGGGTAGCCCCCATAAAACTTGATTGGCACAAGGAATCAGCTTTATTTAAACTTCCGAAAAATAAGGAGTGACTTTCAAGGAAAAAGTTTGTTGCTGGGGTTTGCCAGTGGTCCCCAAAGTTTAGGGCTTGGAAATATAGTACCCAATTTAATTATATTTGGGAGTTAAAGCTTAATGAGATGAAATCAGGAATGAGGGCTGTGTCCTCCTAAGCAGATTAACAACACAGGTTGTTGTGGGAGTGGGAGAAGTGAATTGACACCCATGTGCTCTCGTATGCCCTTTACCCTCTGCTGTGAAGTAACAGAACAGAGAGCTTTCATCAGATGTCATTGCCTTAGTGCTAGATTTCCCAACCACTAAAGATGTAAGAAACTAGTCTCTGACCTTGATTAATCACGCAGTCTAGGGTCTTCTGTTAAAGCAGTGGATAATGGACTTTCAGAACAGTAAATATCATAAAAGAAGATAGAAAGAAAAAAGATACAGGGGAACATCACTACTGGGTCTAAGAACTTGTCATGCCCAGAGAATTAGGAACAAAGAACAGTCTTTATAGCAGATGATGTAATAAAACTGAGCCATTGCTTTGTACCATATGCTCAAACTCATTCTAAATGGATTCAAGTGTAAAAGTTACAACGACTATAAAACTCTGAGTGCTGGGTAGTTTTATATCAACTTGACACAAGGCAAGCTAATGCCATCTGAAAGGAGGGAATCTCAATTAAGAAAATGCCTCCATAAGATCAAGTTGTAGGCAGGTTTATAAGGCATTTTCTTAATTACTGATTGGTGGGGGAGCCACCCATTGTGGGTGGAGTCATCCCTGGGATGGTGGTCCTGGGTTCTATAAGAAAGCAGGCTGAGTAAGCCAGTAAACAGAACTCCTCTGTGGCTTCTGCATTGGCTCTTGCCTTCAGGTTCCTGCCCTGAGTTCTTTTAATGATGAACAGTGGTACTATGGAAATGTAAGCCAAATGAACTCTTTCCTCCCCAACTTGCTTTTTGGTCATGGTGTTTCATTGCAGCCAAAGAATCGCTAAGACAGAAGTCCTTCTTATGAGCTCATTTCCATAAATTAAGTTCTTTGGTGTGACAGCAAAAGCACAGACAACAAAAGAAAAATGAGTCATCAGGCAGCATCAAAAGCCTTCTTATGCTACAAAGGACTAGGGAAAAATAACCCAGATAATGGTTTTGATAAATCATATACCTGATAAGTGATAGATGCCTCAAATACATAAAGAACCATTACAATTGAATAAAAAAAAATGACCCAAATTTAAAGTTATCAAACAGTAGTTTTGCTAAAGAATGTATTCAAATGACAACAGGCTCCCAAAAAGACACTGAATGTCATTATTTCCCTGGGAAAGAGCAAATGGAAGCCAGAAATTTTCCCACTCACTAGAGTGGGTATAATAAACTGACAGGTGATAACAAGCTGAGATACTCTAATGGTGGTGGCTGAAATTTAAATGTCACAGCTGTTTGGAACGTAGCCAGGTAAATTCTTAAATGCTTAAACATGAAGTTACAGGCCAGTGATTATACTACATGTACCCAAGAAAAATAAAAGCACAGGCCCATGGATAATCTTCACATATATGTTCATATCAATAGAACTTACTGTTTCCAAATGGAGTAACAACCCAGGCTATCCATCAGCCAGTTGATAGGTGAATAAAATGTCTGTCCTAGGATGGAATTTCAGTGTGCAATCAGAAGGAAAGAAACAAAGACATTTGTTACAGCACAGATGACTTCAAGAACACCCTTCTTGAAGCGATGTGAGGCCCACAAATGACACGATTCCAGTTTCAAATGTCCAAACTGCAAGAGACACGAAGATTGTGTACTGAAAATAATAACGTCAAAATTGAGTGACCAAATTTTAAATACAAACTAATTACAGCCAAAAGCTCTAAATCTTCTGTCATGGAATAATCCAGCCACTTATTGCTCACAGTGATTAAAAACCTCACTTCTCCCTCAAGCTCTTTCTTATGTCTGTATTAATGTTCTCTTTTCAAGCACCACTGAGATTTTAATTCACCTTAACATCTTTGAACATAATTATCTTCTTCAAAAGTTAGATTTTTTTAAAGGACAATAAAAATTTGAAGGATGAAATACAATGTATTTCATATGTAAGTTTATTGAAACATGAAACAGCTTAAAACACAAGATTTCAGAAAAATAAGTGCAAGTTTTAAATACCGGGACATAAGCAAATGCATTCAATTATTATTCAGAATACCCTAAAAGTACCACCTTTTAGTAGATTTGCCAAAAAATATTTAAATTTTAATTTTTATTCTTTACATGCATTGCATCTTGACTGCTGTTTCTCCTACCTCCTCTCCTCCCAGTACCCTCACCACCTCCCCTTTCCCCAAGATTCATTCCTCCTCCATTTCCTTTCAAAAAAGGGAAAAGAGACCTGTGATGGGGGAGGCTCCCAAGAGTCCAGTGTGTGACCCGAGCTGAGAATCCTAGCACCATCCAGTAGCTAGAAGGGAATTCCAGTGGGGGGAGGGAGACACCAACCCATCCACAAAACCTTCCACCCAAAATTTGTCATGCCTATAAGATGTGCAGGGATAAAGATGGAGTAGAGATTGAGGGAATGGCCAGTCAATGACTGGTCCAACCAATGAGACCCATCCCAAGGGAGAGAGCCAACCTTTGACAATGTTAATGATATTCTGCTATGCTTGCAGACAGGAGCTTAGCATAATTGTCTCCTGAGAGGCTTCATCCAGCACCTGATGGAAACAGACACAGAAACCCTCACCCAAATAATAGGCAGAGCTCAGGGAATTCTGTGGAAGAGTAGTAGGCAGAAGGATTACCGCAGCCAGAGGAGTCAAGGATACCACAGGAAGACCTATGGAGTCAACTAACCTGAGCCCATGGGAGCTCACAGAGACTAAACCACCAACCAAAGAGTATGCATGAGCTGGACCTAGGCCTGCTACCTATTTGTAGCAGATGTGTAGCTTGGTTTTTATGTGGGTCCCCTAACAACTGGAGCAGGGACTGTCTCTGACTCTGTTACCTGCCTTTGGACCCCCTTCCCCTGGCCTTGTCTGGCCTCAGTGGGAGAGGATGTGCTTACTCCTGCCAAGACTTAATGTGTGATGTGTTGTGGCAGGTTGGTACCTGTGGGGAGCCACCCCTTCTCTGAGAAGTAAAGGGAGTAATGGGGGAGGGGCTTGTAAGGGTGGGACTTGGAGGAGAGGGGCCTTCAATCAGGATGTAAAGTGAATAAATAAATTAACTAATGCAAAAAAGAAAAGAGAACAGCCTTGCAGGTATGTTAACCAAACCAAATATGGCACCACAAATTACAATGAGACTAGGTACAAACCCTCATATTAAAGCTGGACAAGGCAACCCGTTAGGAGAAGAAAGGTCCAAAGCACAGGCAAAAGAGTCAGAGGTATCTCCCACTCCTGCTGTTAAGGGTCTCATAAGAACGCCAACTATGCAACCATAACATATGTGCAGAGGCCCCAGCTCAGATCCATACAGGCTCCCTGGTTATCAGTTCAGTCTCTGTGAGCCCCTTTGAGCCTTGCTTAGTTGATTCTGTGGGTCACGTTCTCATATTGTCCTTGATCCTTCTGACTCCTAGAATCCTTCCTTCCCTTCTTCTTCAGATTGGCTAGGTACCAATCCATGAGTATAGCAGAATATCATTAGTGATCATTTCATAGACTTTTTTTTTCCCTGCCAGACATATTTGGTTCTATCCTGGGTCTCTGGGATGACCAACCTCTGGTTCCTGGCAATCCATGCAGTGTTAGGCACGGGCTTCCTTAGTAAAGGCCTCAAAATGGATTAGTCATGGGTTGGCCACTTCTACAAGTTCTGTGTCACCATCACCCCAGCACATCTTGCAGACAGGACACATGGTCGGTTGAAGGTTTTGTGGCTGGATTGATGTTCTAGTTCCACTTCTGGGAGTCATGCCTGATAAACGATGGCAGTTCAGGCTCTGCACCCTCTGTTACTAGGAGACCTCACTAGGGTCACTCTCTTAGACTCCAGGGAGCATTCACTACACTAGATTTCTAAGTCATCACCTCCCTCAGATTATCTCTCACTGCCAATTCCAGGAGTGTCTCCCAGTACTCTCTCCGCCTACCCCACCCCCAATGAACCCTTTTGTTCCCATCTCTACCCTCCCCCAGTCTGCTCTGTTTCTCCTTCCCTGGGAGATTCATGCATCTCTCCTTGAGCCCTCCCTGTTACTTTGATTCTCAGGGTCTGTGGATTATATTATGATTTTCTTTTCCTTAACAGCTGATGCCCACTTATAAGTGAATACATACCATGTTTGTCTTTCTGTCTCTGAGATATCTCACTCAGGATGATTTCTTTTCTAGTTCTAACCATTTGCCTGCAAATGTCATGATATCTTTGTTTTTAACAGCTGAGTAATACTCCATTACATAAAGGGACCATTTTCTCCATATTCTTTGGTTGAATGACATCTAGGTTGTTTCCAGTTTCTGGCTATTATGAGTAAAGATGCTATGAACAAAGTTAAGCAAGTGTCCTTGTGGTACAATGGGGCAAAGGACAATTTTTTTTTTCTTCATTGTAATTGAAAATATCCTTCTCAAGCTTAAATGAGAGTAGTTTTAAAATTTTAATTAAAAATTTAAGATTTGCATTATAAAGAAAGATTAGGGGCCACCAGTGTGTTCCAAGTAGAATTCAGTTCACACATCTTTTGGGGAAAATATTTGTTGAATATTTAATCTCTTATTTAAAAATAAATATACATTCAAGAAAAACAATCTACTCTATCTATATTAAATGCTGAACTCTTAAATTTGATACTATTGCTTCAAATTAGGGATAAATTTAAATGGTGTCTTTTTAACTTTATAAAATTTCTGTGCCCCAGAACTCATGAATTGAAAAATTAACAATTTCAAACTGATGCTTCTTTTCCAAAAAATTGTCTTTAATGCTGACTTCCTTGTAAAATAATATTGTCCAATTCTTTGTGAACGTCTGAGTGATCTAAGTAGCATAATATTACCACAGAATGTTGACATTAGGTAATAACTTTATTGAGGAATAATTGACATACAATAAACATGTGTGTGAAGTGTAGATTTTATTAGGTTCTGATATGTGTATTTCTGAAAGCTATTACTACATTCAACATAATAAACAATCTGTCAATTGCAAAAGTTACTTCTTGCCTCATGGCATGATTATGTATCCCTAGAGAAGCTTTGACCTTGTAGATTCTATGCAATATATGACATGCCTAAGATGATCACCATACGGACTGTGCTGGGCTTTGGAGACCAAATAGCCAACTAAAACTGACAGAGTATGTGTTTTTACAGAATTCATGTTACATCATGATACTAGACAAATATCAAATATTTCATAAATACAAAATCATTATATATCCAGGCTTGTTAGCAAAGTAGTCTGTTTTTAATATATAATATTTCTGAGCTACCCTACTTTTCTCTGGAGCATCTCAGAGTCACCTCTGTGAGCTTGATGGTCAAGCTGTGGTAATTCCCTTGATTGGACTGAGAGACTCCGGGGGGCCACAATAGCATGCTTCTAGGTGTGTCTGTTAGGCACTTCTGGAGACCATTGTCATGTGGAACAACCAATAGGGAAAGATATGTCTTAGATGTAGGTGATGGTGTCCAGTAGGCTGGGGCTCAGACAAGGGGGCCGTCTGCCAACGTGGCTCTTTGTGAGCAGGTACCTCTGTTGCCATTGGCACAGTCCATTCCACCGGACTCCAGCTTGCTCAGCCTTCCAACATGGACCCAGGCCAGCAACTCTAGGAAGGTTCTGGGCCTTTGTGTTCAGACTGGTATTGTATCATTGGTCATAGTTCTGAGGCTTCCAGAACCTACACTGAGAAGCTGCTGGGTCCTTTTCCAGTGCTGGTGTCCATTGTGGGGCTGTCTACTTTCTGAGAGTGTAGGCCAGTCTAACATCTATACATACACACACATAGACACACACACACACACACACACACACACACACACACACACACACCTATTTCTCTAGGGAATTGCCAAATATGGTGGTCTTTCGTATTTGTGAAGAAATAGTGCATACTTTATTTATATTGCATATTGTGGGTTTTAGAAACAGGGAAATGTTTGATATGCAAAGGGAGAAACTAACCATGAAGAGAAATAAGATCATAATCTATTTACCTGGTGCTGGCCAGAAAAAAATAATATTGGAAGTGAAAAAGAACTCTTAAGAAAACCTTTCTCTCTTGCTATATCATACTATTATTTCTTGTAGACATATCTGCAGTGACAGGGTTAAAAAACATCAAGGGACAGGGGAGCCTTAGGATTTCCATTAAAGATTAATTAAGCAGCACCAAAAATGAGATAAATATGATTATCTGATTTAATTTTGTAACTCCATACCTTTCACTTTGGATAGAATGCCTGATCTAAAGCCAGTGCTCCAATGAAATGACATGAGCCACAGCTTTCAAATCTGAAATCTTTGCCAATTGTGTTTGGGCCTCTTGAATGACACATCCCTTTGCTCAGAGGTTCATAACTTATTGCAGTGTTTAATAGATTTATTGGAAAATCATAATGTTATTTTCCTTTAACCTTAAAAATCCTCAAGAAGAACACTAGCTGGAAAGAGGAATCATTTTTCAGTGTAGATTGCTGTCAACTCTGAACTCCAGAGAAATTCACCAAATTGAGATGAGTTGATACTTGATCCAGAATTAAATATAGGTGTTTGCTTCAAAGAAAAGAAACTAGAGAGATGGGTGATAGCTTAAGAAGATGGTGTAAAGACAGTACATGAAGACATGAGGTTAGAGGTACCAGTGGTTGAGGCAAGAAGACCTGGTGTCACAGGTGGGAAGAGAGCCCATTCCTCTGTGCAGACATGCCCCGGTTGGTTTGTGTGTGCCTTGCCAAAGGCAGCCTTTCACTGTCTCTCTTCTGTGTGGATTATGTGTTAAGTTTAAACTTTAGAAGACTGACATTGCTTGGTAACATTAGAACATTCTTCTTCTGGTTCTAAATCCACAGATTTCCACTGCAGCCTGAGCTTTGTCTGCAAAGCACATATCTTCTGATAGAGGCCATTGGCTGGAAAAACAAGCAAATAAAAACAAAAACAAAAAAGCAAAAGACAAAACCCAACAAAAAACAAAGACAAAACAAAACAAAACAAAAAACAAAAAACAAAACAAAACAACCCTCAGTTATCCAGTCTTTCAGTTAGTTGAATGTCTAGTCAAACCCTTCTGGTTTGTTATTGATCTGAAAAGCGACTGTGCCAGAGGTTAAAGGAGGCCTCCTGTAGGTTGAAGAACACTAGATACAGCTCAGCAGCAGAATTCTGGCTAAGCATGTGCTTAAGACACTGTGTTTCAGTTCAGTGTTGGAAGGAAGGAAGGAAGGAAGGAAGGAAGGAAGGAAGGAAGGAAGGAAGGAAGGAAGGAAGGAAGGAAGGAAGGAAATTGTTCTGCTGTTGAAAATTGGCCCCAGGCTTCCTACATACTCTGCATATGAGGTAAGTGCAGTAGCAAAGCCATTTTTCACAACTCACTTTTCAGACAAATAGACAGAAACCAAACTATGGAGGACCAGCCACACAAACCAGCAGAAGTGATAGGATTAAATATACAAAGTGTAAGGGACACACTGCCGGCTCTACAATGTAGAAAGAAATTGACTTTAAACAGTTATTTGCCAGGTGGCTCACACTGTCCCAGTCCTTCAGAGGCTGAGGTTGGAGGAGCATGAGATTGGGGTCAACCTGGGCCATAGTATGGAACCCTCTGTCATAAGACCAACTTAATTAATTTAGTTCATTCATTGCTTGCAGTGGTAACAGAATATAGAACATGGGTCAGAGGTAAAGAGACCGGGAGAGAGGTGGTAGGAAACATTTACTCATCACAAAAAAATGGTAATTAAAAGCTAAGCTTGAATGAGCTGTGAGGCTCCTTTTATTACAACTCTGGGTCTTTGAAGCATGAAGGACAAAGGTCTGTCTGTAGAAAAGAACAGACAATCTTCCCCTATGATTATAGATATGAGTCTGAATATAGAATTATGTTTGAACTGTTTGTCATTTTATTAAGTCTCACTGAATTCTTACACTGAAGGAAGGGAGAGCACCTTTCTTACATTCTTTGAACAGTAATAATACATATTTGAGCATATGGTTCAATTATTCAAAAGTTTCATTTATCTTTTAATGCCATTTGTGTTTTTATAATTTCTGGGATTTTTGTTTGTTTGTTTGTTTGTTTTAAGTATTGCTAATCTGGAAACTTGGTTACTATCAGACCTGACTTAAGAGAGTAAGAAAACCTGGGCCACAATCCCCAAGTCTCAGTTCGAGCACTTTTGACTTGTGAAGAAGTGACTATGAAAGCTACTCCTCAGGGAGGAGGCTTCCAGGTCAGATCCAGCCAGAATCCTTGAAGCTCTGTACTTAAAGCACCTGGTCTTGTTAGCAATAGGAGCCTACCTTTAATGTCTTGGAGGCAACCAACTGTACTGGCACTATTCTGTATCTGTTGGGTACCATTTTTCTCCTCTCTTCTTCTGTACTGACCTCCCTCCTCCGTCCCTCATCAGGTCAACATCCCCTACTCCATTTTCCTATTTACCTCCTCATGTCACTGTACCCCTAAAGCATGGTTCTTACTTGGTGGTTTCACAAGAATTGCTTGCAATGATATCATTTAGTAAATATTAAAATATTACAAACAAATAGTCTATCTTCTAGAATAAGGTTCAAATGCACAAATAGAATCCCCCACCCCAAATAACAGTATTTTAAATAAGGGTTGTTTGTGTGGTATTCACATTAAAGAAGTCTGAAGATTAACTCCATGCCTGAGGTCTTCCGTTTTAGCTTTACCATGATATCCCACATCCGGAAGTTACGTTGTGGTTCTTCCTGCGGTCTGGTGTACCATCTATGTCGGCTGTATAAAATAGAAAAAAAAGAATAAATATATAAGGATAAAAAGTGAGTCCCAGCATACTGAGAGATTTCATTTAAGCGTTTGCTCTTCATGTCTTTTGTTTAAGTTTTGTTCATTTTCATTGGCTCAGCGTATGACTCATATAGCTGAAAGGGGTGGGGATAGGAAGGGTAGTTTCTTATTCATCTACCATTTTCCTGTATGAAACCTGGGGTTCAGATACCAGTAAGGAAGTGGGGAATGGATTTGCAATCAGCAGTCAGAATTCTCTGCCACACATTCCAGTAAATCTCAGAAGTTTCTCTGAGGATTGCAATTGGAAAATCCTCAAGATCTTTATCATCACAATAAAACCATGGAGGCTGGAGATGGCTCAACAGGTAAGAGCACTTGTTGCTCTGGCAAAGGACCTGGGTTCAGTTCCCAGTGCCCACACGGCTGCATAGAAACATCTGTATATCTCCAGTTCCAGGGCATCAAGCACCAACTTCTGGCCTATGCAGACACCAGACACATGTGTAATACACATATACAACACATATTGGCAAAACACTCAGAAATAAAATAAAATATTTTAAAGTCAACAAACTTGCTTTGTTCAAATTGCATTTGTAAATATTTACATAAAAAGTTTCCATCATTAAAAAAATAGATTACATTAAACATGTTTATCAGCTGGTGGGGTTTAGTCGACAACTTATTAACACTAATTGAATATAGTGTTGAATCGGGTCCATTTGAAGCAGAGTAGAACTTGATTTAAGGAGGCAACCATTTCTTTAGGTAACCTCAAAAAGAAATAGAATCCTGTAGATGAGTGAGTTACAACGCACAGAGTGAAAGCGGAAAGAACTGCTCTCATTGTTTGTATTTGTTGGCATCAGAAAAGTCACATCTCAAAGAACTCGAGATGGCTAAGCTTTTCCAGTGATGTTTTTCTGGCAACAGTTCCTCAGAGATGCACAGCTACGCTGTGAAGGAAGATACTTCTCTAAGAGGAGCTGGCTTGTGCAGCTATCATAGCTTTCTAGACCACTGAAGCTTTCTGTGTTCTTAAGATATGGAGCCTGAACTGGCCATCTTCTGTAACCAGGCAACTTCCGGTGGTGGGACTGGAATACCAGCTCAGCCGTAAAGCCTTCAACTTACAATCTACCATGCCTGTAAGGTATTCTGGGGCAATGGAGGTAAAGAACTTGTGAGAGTGGCTGACCAGTGAGTGATCTAGTTTGGGACCCACACAACAAAATCGAGCTCATGCCAGACATTGCGTGGATAACCAGGAACCGGATGCTAAATAGACCTGAGACATAGGATGAAAAAAAGAGTCAATGAAATGATTCCTAATAATCTTCTGCTACTCTCAGATGGGTTCCTAGACCAATCATCACCAGAGAGGCTTCCTCTGGCAGATGATGGGAGCAGATACAAAAACCCACAGTCAAACATTAGGTGAAGAGAGAGCCCAGACTGGAGACCATCAGATCCCTCTCTTTGGAGCTTGGGGAACCCCATAGAAAAGGAGGAGGGAGAATTTTAGGAGCCACAGGACCAGAGAATACCAGGAGAACACAGCCCACAGAATCAACTAAGCAGGGCTCATAGGGGCTCACGGAGACTGAAGTGACCATCACTGAGGCCTCATGGGTCTGTGCTAGGTCCTCTGTATATATATGTTATTGTTGTTAGCCTAGTGTTTTTGTGGGACTCTACCTGTGGGAATGGGGTATCTTTGACCCTTTCACCTGTTCTTGGGATCATTTTCCTCCCGCTGTGCTGTCTCACCCAGCCCTGAGACAGGGTTTTAGCTTAGTCTGGCCCTATTATACCATGTCCGTCGATATCGCTGGGAGGCCTACTCTTTTCTGAAGAGAAACTGAAGAGGGAGTGGATCTGGGTGAGAATGGAAGTGTGTGTGTGTGTGTGTGTGTGTGTGTGTGTGTGTGTGTAATGGGGGTGGTGTTGGGAGAAGTGGGAAGAGAGAAACTACTTTGGAGATGTGTCATATGAGAGTACAAAAAGAAGATGGTGCTTTTGTCTGTAATGGTGACTTAATGCTAGCGACAATGCATTGAAAGGGAGAGAAGGTTGCTTAGGCTCACAGTTTCGCAAATTTCAGTTTCTCTTACTTTTGGGTGTGTGAAACAGTGTGAAACGCATGCAGAGCAGAAGGGTAGAGAAGCTCTCTTTTCTCCTCAGCATCATGAAAGTGAAAATAGCCAGTACAGGTGGGGCTTCGTGCTAGAGTCCTGAGCAGGAGTGGAGAGGGACTAGGGAAAGGGCAGACACACAGACATTCATACAAAACAGCTGGGGTCAGAGGGGTGTGTGTGCTCTGATGATGGAGCCCCACCAACTTCCAGAAGGACTGGAAGCCCAGGGTGTCTATTATGTACAGTGTGGCACACACACTTACATACATACATGCATAATCAGACAAGATTATCTAAACCCCTTATGTAAAACAGACTATTTACTTTACTAAATTTATATGTAAAATGGTTTTTCCTTAAGCTTTGAAATTCAGCTAAGTCATATACCCAAAAGTTATTTTTGTTGTTTGTTGTTTGTTTTTGTTTTTCTAGATAGGGTTTCTCTGTATATGCCTGGCTATTCTGGAACTCTCTCTATAGACCAGGCTGGCCTTGAACTTAGAAACCCACCTGCCTCTGCCTCCCAAGTGTTTGGATTAAAGGTATGTGTCACCACTGCCCAGGACCCCAAAAGTTTTAAGAATTAATTTTAAGGAGGTAACTAATTATTCTTTGTTTCATTTAAAAGTTACAGTAATTTGAACAATTGAAATTATTGATATACTTGAAAAACTCTTGCTCTTTCTACATCATTGGCCAGTCATAAGAAAGTGCTTTGTAAGTACTTCAATGACTATTGTAGAGTAAATGAAAGAATTAAAAGTAAGACTTGGGCTCAATGCTACTACCAAGATGGACGTCAATGAAAAATGTTGAACACAACCTAATTCCATTAATTTAATTTAGAATCAAACAGGTGATAGATTTCAGTAATAGATAAAATTCTCTTAAATATAGTGATTAAGATATTTAAAAATATTAACACTGTGTTTTATTTATTTAATTAAAATATATATTATTTATAAGGTTTAAGTTTACCAGTTCTCTTAGGAAGAACCTCATCTTCCCAATTAAAAAATATTGCTTTGATAATTTTATTCATGGGTACTATATCATTCCCACTCTTCCATTTCTCAACTATCTTTCAAATTCAAGACATTTTCTTTAATTATTCTCTCTCTCTCTCTCTCTCTCTCTCTCTCTGTGTGTGTGTGTGTGTGTGTGTGTGCTTATTCCCATGTATACTGAATGCAATCAGTGTTGCTCAGCGTACGTGTTTAGGTCTGACCAATTCGGATTAGGTAATTTATCATCAGGGTTATTTCAACCCTGTAGGAAACTGTTTCTGCCTCTCTCAGCAGCTACTGATCGCCTGTAACTCTCCATTTAGGAACAGAACCTTGTGAACATTTCCTACTCATTTTGGCATGTCAACTGGTGTGGTCAGAACGCAGATCTTGTGTAGGTGACTGTATTGTTGAGATTTCCCGCCTGTAATTTCCCTGTCATGTCTAGATGACACTGTCTTGCAGGAGGTGCCATTATCCTCCATCTCTTACAATTTTTCCATTCCTCTTCTGTGTTGGTCGCTGAGCCATAGGTCCACTGATTGTGTACAAGCTAATTGATGTTGAGTAACTCACAGTCATGACTTCTATTTTGGCTAGTTCTAACTCCATCCCAATTTCAGGGTTAGCATTCTTTTGAATCTAATTATCTTTGAATGATCTTTTGAATGATCTTTTGAAGGCTATACTCAGGTATATATCTAAAGGGTTACACTAGAGATGAATATTAATAAAGACCTCTGAGCTTGAGAACTATAGAGGTCTTTAAAATGTTTAATCTTTGAAATGACACAAAAGTCCACATCTAGTCCATTTCACTGGGTTCCAATAGCCCACCACTAGCACAGTATTTTAGTTATTCTCATACTTTCCCTCTCGAGTAACATGTTTATGGTTAGTCTTCCATATTTGTGTTCTGTACTCAAACAATCACAGAAAACACTTTAAACAATCATCTGTACTGAACATATGCCAACCTTGTTCTCTAAACAGTGTAACAACTGTTTACATTTAATTGTAAAAGACACTACAAATCACCTAGAAGTGATTTAAAATATACAGGGGTGTGTGTGTGAGAGAGATGGGGGGAGAGCAGTGGTGAGAAGAAGAGGGAGAGGGAGAGAGAGAGGGAGAGAGAGGAGGGGAGTGGTGAGAGGGAGAGGGAGGGACAGAGGGAGAGAGAGAGAGGGAGAGGGAGAGAGAGGAGGGGAGTGGTGAGAAGGAGAGGGAGGGAGAGAGGAGGGGAGTGGTGAGAGGGAGAGGGAGGGAGAGGAGGGGAGTGGTGAGAGGGAGAGGGAGGGAGAGGAGGGGAGTGGTGAGAGGGAGAGGGAGGGAGGGAGGGAGAGAGAGAGAGAGAGAGAGAGAGAGAGAGAGAGAGAGAGAGAGAGAGGAGGGGAGTGATGAGAGGGAGAGGGAGAGGGAGGGAGAGAGGTAGAGAAAGAGAGAGGAGGGGAGTGGTGAGAGGGAGAGGGAGAGGGAGAGGGAGAGGAAGAGGAAGAGGGAGAGGGAGAGAGAGAATTGAGGGCCTGAAAGGTTTTGTATCTGCTGGGGATGGGGTGGGCCTTCAACTCTCCTCTCACAGATGCTAAGGGGACAACTGCAATCATTTTAATGCCCTTTGATTGGATCCCGTTCATTTCATCTCGTAATGTTTTTCCTAACTGGCTTCCTTCAGTTTGAGAGTCAAGAGTCGCTGCAGCTGGACTGGGAATCAGCACTATACATTATTAAAATCAGGAATTTATGACTAAGCAGTGCACTCATCCCATCGAGCCCTCCTTCCTATTTTTATCACTTGTCCAGATCCCGTTCTCCAGAGCATGCGTTACCGTCGGTTGCTTCCCATCTGGAGCCGTTTCTCCGACTTCCTCTGGAATTCACTGCAATGACATTTTAGAAGAAGAAAGGCTGTCTCTCATACAGAATATCCATATATGGGGTTGTCTGTTGTCTCTCCATGGCTCTGACAAGGATGGTGCAGAAGTAATGATGCATCCTCCCAGGAGACACTGACTGTGGGTAACCCACTGATGTTGGGACAACCTGGATGAGAGCAAAGATTTTTGTCACTGCAAAGAAACTAGATATTCCTGTGTAAGAGGCAGCAGCTAACAGGTAAAACTGGCTTTAATCAATTTTACCTAATATCTTTGTCACTGTTCCATTGCTGTGAAGAGATGCCGTGACCATGGCAACTTTTAGAAGGGAAACATTTAATTGGAACTGGCTTACATTTCAGAGGTTTAGTCCATTATCATGGCGGGAAGCGTAGTTGTTGAGGCAGAACTGAAGAAGTGCTGAAGAAGTAGCTACATCCAGATAGGCAGGCATTGGGAAGAGAGACATTTGGTGTGGCTTGAGCATTTGAGGCTTCAAAACGCACCCCCCCCCCCCCCAGACATACATCCTCCAACAAGGCCACACCTACTCCAGTGAGGACACACCTCCTAATAGTGTCAGTCTCTAAGGCAAGCATTCAAACATATGCGCTCATAGGGCCGTTCCTATTCAAACCACCATACATAACAAGTTTATTCTGCATTTTTAGAAAAGAGGCTGTTGCTTCTTCCTCCCTTATTGCCTCCACCCACCTTTCATCTGTCCCTCCCTCTTTTTGTTTTACAAATTCCCTCTTGTAAGCCTGGCTGATATTTTCAGCTCTGCTACTGGCACCTATCTTCAGATTTCTGTTTACCCAATTTTTCAAATTTCTCTTAAAATATTTTTTTAAATTATTGTTATCGAAAAAACCTATGTACTGTGTTTTTAGCATGATTTCCTCTCTCCCACTCTTCCGGGACCCTTCCCACCTTCCTAACCATCTGACTCCATGCTATCTTTTTCTCTCTTTTTAGGAAATAGGTAAATAAAGACAAACCAAACAAACCAGAATGGGGCAGGGCATGAGAAACCCCCTCTACATCCCCCCCCACAAACAAACCCCACCCAAACACAAAATCAGAAATCATAACATATAGGCAAATGACCAGTAAGATAAGAAAAAATAATAAAGCAAATGAGACAAAAAAAAAATCTACAAAAATACCATAGTGTTTGTTTTGTGTTGTTTGTCAATTGCTGGGCATGAGGCCTGCTCCTGACCATGGTTAGTTTACCCAGTGAAATTCCATTGGTGAAACTGCTTTTTCCTTTGCAAGTTGTTGTCCGTTGAAGACAGCTTCTTGTTTAGAGGTTGAGAGCTCATGTCTACTTCTGCCTCTCAGTGCTGGAAACCCATCTGGCTTGAGCCTGTATAGGCCCTGTGCCTGTTACCACAGTCCCTTTGGGCTCATCTGTGAGTCAGTTCTTCTGTGTTTGGAAGACATCATTTCCTTGGTGTCTTCTACCTTCTCTGCCTCTTATAGTCTTTCTGCCTTCTCTTCCTGATAGCTCCCTGAACCTTGAGGGAAGGGGTCTGATAAACACATATCATGTAGGCCTGAGTATTCCAGAGTTTCTCACTCTCTGCATATTGTCCAGTTTTGGGTCGCCATATTAGCCCCTGTTAACTTCAAGAGGTAGCTTCTCCGATAATGGCAGAGTGCCCCTGTATAGCCAAATGCCTTTAGGAATAATTTTATTATTATATTCCTTTAGTATAACTATTTGGTTGTGCTCTAGGCCCATAGCGATCTAGTCTCAGGTTCTTAGCCACCCGAGCAGTGTCAGGCCTGGGTTCTATCTCATGGAGTAGGCCTTCCATCTTAGGAGGTAGTGGTTGGTCACTCCCACCCACAATGTCCATGCTACTGTAGCACCAGTATATCATGCAGGCATGTCACCATTGTAGATCACAGGCTTTGTAGCTGGGTAGATGCTTATTTTTCTCCTCTGGTAGTGCGCAGAAAACCTCCCAGTACCATGAACACTAGTCAGTTAGGGATGAAGGCTCCACTTAGGCACCAATTTGATGTCTGTGTCTTCAGTGAGCTGGGTATTGCCATCAGCAATAGAGCCTTGCTAAACATTTGTGGAGAACAAGCAACAGCTTTGGCAACAGACTGAGTTGTTTGGGGTTTCTATGGGGCCCCCTTTGGCCACCTAGTCCCAGCTTTTTAATGTTGTATGGAAGCAGGGGGAGGAAGCCCCATTTCCTATTACTTCCTATTCCCCCAGTTCTCAAAACATGCCTATAAAAGAACACATGGACTTCCATTCACTGAGTGCTTGGGAGGTTACTGAAAGGAATTATATTGGATGGGAAAAAGCAAGAGAATTTTCTTTTATATTCATAGCATTTATGAAAACTTTTTCTGAAGACATGGATCTGACTGTCTTAGATGGTATATATTCCTTGGCTGAAATGGGGAAAGCATGTTGATGTATGAGATCAAAACCATTAAATTTAGCCAAGTTAATATTTTAAAGACATCATTGTTTATCTAGCTCCAGAAACTTTCTGTAGGCCAGATGATTGTAAAATAGAGAGGAAAATAAATGCTTGTAAAACAGGATCTCACTGTGGGACTCCAGGATGCCTATGAACTAATGGCACTGATTTTGCCCCTGCATTCCAAGTTCTGGGATTACGGGCAAGTGCCACCTGTGTGGCTAGTGACAGAAGTAGGTGAGAGGAAATGATTCCCTGTGGCATACAAGACCTCTTCTAATATATCCCTGTGGAGTAGATAGTAGAAAAAAATCTCTGGAATTTAATCTTCATCTTCCTTTTGAATGCCCATTTCCATAACATATTAGGTAATATGGTCAGAAAATGGGTGTGAGACCTAAGATGCAATTTTCAGTTGTAGCTAAGAAGAGAAGTATATACAGTTCCAGAAATCCCCATTCTGCCCAGTTTCTCTTACAATGGCTATTTCATCCTAAATAATAAGAGAAAAGGACAAGCTTGCATTCTCTCTACTCTGGTTGTTTAGCAAGCAGAGAGGGTATATATATATATATATTATTAAACATCTAGTCATTATCCCAGGACAATGTGCTTGGACAATCCTGGCAAGTAGGAGTTGGGATATGAGTGAAATAGCTGCACTGGTCACCTTGAAGAAACCTGAAGTATTTTGGCAGGCATTCAAACGCTGGAGACTGACTGAGTTAAGGGGAAAATCGATCTGTCTTGCAGCTTTATGTTCAAAAGACTGCCTCCTTTTGTTGCAGCCTTGAAGCCTGAGCTCACTTGTTTTGACATTGGGAAGTTTTCGAAGTCCTGACAAATGCTCAGTCAAATTCATCAGGCCGAGGTCAAAGGAGCCTTTCCTCGGTCCATGTAGATACGGGCAGCCATGCAGCACGCTCAGACACACAGAACGCCACTAAAAGCTAGCAGGCTGCTCACCCCTCCAGCTCTGTTTGTACAGTCCATTCAACTGTCTGAGCGGCTGACATAGCAGAGACACTGTGGCCGCCCGAGGGTGAGATTTTGTTCTGTTCTCCTGGAATGGCCTTGCGCTGAGAAAATTACAAGCTTCAGAATTCAATAAATGTTCTTCCCATCGTGTGTTTCGTTCCGTTGGGATTGGCTGAGATGACGGGAGAAATGAAAGGAAGAGGAGGCCGACCTCCCAGGAGGAGACCACTCTTGATTTCCTTGATTACGACAACCACGAAGGGCAGCAGTGTCTCTGAGGGAATGAGCTTGTACCCCAGCCAAAGTGGGCTTGAGAGTTTTAAAGGGCAGGAATGGGAGCTTTGGCCATTTCTGCTTGTAAATCTGTTTCCTGTGGTTTCGGGACTATAAATGGCAGCAGATGTTCTTACCCATACCTTGGCTTCCTTGTCGGGAGCACCTCAGCTCAACTGATGTTCCTTGCTATAAAGTCATTAACTCTTCATTCCAAACCGTATGTGTTCCTAGACACCATGTCCCGGTGTCCATCCTCGTTGATTTCCTCCTATGCTACCAATACAACCTAGCCATCCTATCCCCTTGGCTCCAAAAGACTAATTAGAGCCCTCTGGCTCTATCTGCCTCTCTGGCCATTTTCAAACTCTAACTCCAACTCTTCTGGTTCGCAGTATTTCTCGGTAATGTAACCTGACTTCCCCATACTAGGCAAATACTTAACGGCCTCTCCCTATCTAACTCTGCTGGTTTCCTTCAGCTCCTAAATACTGTCTCATTGTTTTTCCTTGACACCAATAACATTTGCTTAGCTAATGAAACATCAAACTCATTCCTCTTCTTGCCACTCTGAATATTATTTCAGGACTCAGATCTGGATGAGCTGGATCATGGGCTACTTTGTGTCAATCAATCCCTCTGTCTCATCAGCTCTCAGAAAACCTTAAGGAAATTTCGTATCAGTGTGACATCCTTCAGGATCGACTTGACTCTGTCTGCTATGGCACTGAAGAGGACTAGATCCTGCTAAGTAAAGGGATTTGTGCTCTCCTTCAGGAACAATGTTTCTTCTATGTCAAGAAATCCAAACTGGTTTGTGACGAGGCCCAAAGAGTCAGGGGAACCAAACAAAAACAAACAAACAAACAACAAACCCCTAAAAACCAAAAGGTAAACAAGCCTTGGAAAATCCTTGGAGGTCCACTGGGGTAAATTCCAAGTAACCACCAATTAAAAAAAGGACCCATAGCTCCAGCTACATATGTAGCAGAGGTTGGCCTTGTTAAACACCAATGGGAGGAGATGCCCTTGGTCCTGAGAAGGCTCGATGCCCCAGTGTAGGGGAATTTCAGGGCAGTGAGGTGGAAGTGGGTAGGTGGGTGGGGGAGCACCCTCATAGAAGACAGGGTGGGGGGAATGGGATAGGGGGTTTGTGGAGGGGAAACTGGGAAAGGGGATAGCATTTGAAAAGTAAATAAATAAAATATCCAATAAAAAATGAAAAGTAATTTTTCTTATATTCTTATATGAGTCTATTTTTAAAATATGTTAAGCCAACATTAATAAATTTACAAAACGTTAGAAAATTAAAAAAGAAAAGAAAAGAAAAAGAAGAAGCTGGAGTCTGCTGTCCAGAGGCATGACAGCAGCAGTAGACATACCCTGGCTTAAGTAGAATGAAGCTTATATGTGCTAACTGGATTTCTCTTCTATTTATTATTCTACTGGGTCCATGGCTTGTTAGGTGGTGCTGTCCACATGCAGGAAAGTTCTTTGCCCTCAGTTACTCTTCCCTCACCTCCCACATGTCAGTCTTCTTTTGAAATATCTCACTGACTCACCCAGATATATGTTTTGGTAATTGAGATCAATCTGGTCTCGTAATTTGGTAATCGATCTGGTCAGGTGGATAATTGACACTAACCACAACAAATCTATCCCATCTAAGTGTGTTTTTTTTCAGACAGTTGAAAGCTGTGCCTTGAGCTGCAAACTTTGTTCTTGATTTTGAGAAGTGATATAGCATAGTTCTTAGGCACAGAGACTTCAAGATAGATTTCTGCCTTTAAATACTACCTATTTCTGGCAATAATATATATATTATTGCCTGTGTAGCCTTTGTTATGAGTCATGCAGGGTGGGAAAGTATGGAAGTCAGGGAAATGTATGCCAAGGTTTCAGGGAACCACGCAGCCAGTCAGACTGTAGCAATGTCCAGGTCCCTGCCCAGTGCCCATGAGGGTGTGAGCTGTGAGGTTTTACGGGAGACCTCAGGATATTAAAAGTTTCACAAGCATAGCATGTTTGCCCGGGAGAGCTGTGAGTACGAAGTGGAGCCAGTTCAATATAGAGAACATAGTTACCGCATACAACATGGGCAGAAGGGCGGAGCTACTCAGACACATGGGAATTTAGATAATGCTGTCATGAGCTCCAAATAGCAGACAAGGAGCTTTGTGTTTGGTGTTTGCTCTGATGGTTTCTTTGTTCTGTTTTTACTTGCTAAACCTCCGTCTCTTCCTTTGTGATAGGAATATTTCATCTTTGTGCTCTTATATGGGAGGCATGTAATTGATTTCTGCTTTTACGAGTGCTTATAATTTAGAGAGCCCTGAGTATCAGAAAAGATTTTGGATTTAAGATTTTTGAAAAAGAACATAGATTTATGGCCTGTGCCTTGGAAGTTTGCATTGTGTAGTTCTGTGGCTGAGGCTGAGGGTTTGCACTGTAAGTTCTAGGCGTTGCTGATGTTGCTGGCCCAGATATCACACCGTGAGAACCTCTGTCATAATCTAAGGGGCTCTACACTGCCTTAAATATGATTTTCTTTTGTCCTTTTACTCTTTTATTTTTGGCACCTGAAGCCATCAATGTGCACTTTGCTGTCAATATTCTAATGCACACAGGCCATTTAAAAATCACGTAAAGTTGTGAGAGTATGGATTTTTTATGGGAGCAAATTGCATTTCACTTTTTTCTTGAAAGAAGATACATTCAAGTGCTACGTAATGCTCTGGTGCTTGTAGTCCATTGATGCCGTGGGGGCTTGCATCATTTCTGTGAATGCTGCACCTTTTTATTTGAACGTGTGGTATATACTGAGTAACTAAACCGAATGAGTTTGAAATCCCCATCCTAGGCCATTTTTCTTTCCTTTGCCATGTCGAGAGCTCTATCCACATCAAAAACTACTCAATGACACAGCAGAGAACCCAACAGGACTTTAATCTCCTCAATTCATCAGTTTAGTACCAACATTGTTTGGTATTGTACCTCCTTATTTATGTCAGTTTCAAGTCTAGTGATCTTATCAGTACAGTGCTGAATTTATGTATGGCGCATGAAAATTCGCGAGACGGAGTCTATCCGGCTGTCTTGTCATAGTAAATTTTTTTTCTCTTGAGGTTACAGAGTAGATTCTTGATTACAGAGCTGCCCCACCCTTTAGTTCAATAGTTTATAAGACAGGTGAATCATAGTTCTGGCATCACAAGATGGAAGAGATTGCTTACTTTATAAAACTATAGATAGCGGGGTTGGGTGCATTTCTGTAGAAAACTGGGGTAGAATGTGGAGCTGGTCAGACTATTTTATTCACTTCTTCTCATGTCTAGTTTTGATGTTCAATAAAGAAAATGAAGTAGGCATGATCTTAACCAGCTCGTCTTTATTCTTCATACTTTGAAGTCTGCCTAGTTTTCAATCCTTAATATTTAGCTTCTATTTTAAATCTACATTTTATTACTGTACAGATTAATATCTTTATATGATGTATGACTCAGTGGCAGCCAACATTCCTAGTCTGTTGTTTATTTATCTCTTAGATGGTCTTGCAGGGTTAGAGAAAAAATTGTTTAAACTCCTGCAAATTGGACTTTCTATCATTTTTAAGTCCATGTCTTATCACATCTCTTCATATAATCAGAATTCATAAGGTGAGAATATTCTGCCAACTCTAGTCATTTGTAAGGATGATTAACATGTCTGGTAGTCTCAGAGTCAGGAGAGCCTGGCTTGGGAGAACATGAAGAATGGCCTTGGAATTATGTGATTGGAACAGAACAATTTTAAATATATTTACAGTAGATACAACGGAGTAAATGATAGCACAAATAAATCAGGCAGGTTTCTCTGGGTGTGGAGTACCACTCATGGAATGTTGTAAGCAGATAAATTCCAGAGAGGGGTGGGGTATAGGTAGAAAGGACATTTCATAAAGAATCATCAGCAATGATGATTCGGAAGACTCCGTGCAGAAGATTTGCTTTCACTTAGTTATTGATCATCTCAAGGGTTATCAGGGATCCCACCAACCCTTTACTCCATGGTTGCTTCAGCAGCTTCAGGTACTGGATTCATCCCTATCATCCAGGACAAAAGGAAAAATCTAATAATTCTGCCTTGGGCCCTTTTCTGAGAGAAGGAAAGAATTGCTCTAAGTGTTTCAGCCTGCTTGCATGTGTTATCAGACAGGACTGACTAACAAAACCATGCAAAGGCAAACATTTCTTCAGAGGGAGAACAATAATCAAGACTGTTAGCCAATTGGGAGTCACTTGCTTGGATCAAGAAAATTTTTGTTTTTCTCTACTTTGAGGATAGCTAATAAATCCAAGGTTCCGTGGGGAGTGGAGAGTCAGAACCTAGGGTGAGATGATGGGAAAGACAACGAAGGACAGGCTGCCTGCCATCCAAATACTAAGACCTTTTAGATGGATTCCTGAACCACTTAGGAGATAGTCAGCTTCATACTGACCATGGATGTTCTGGTAACCTCACATAATGAAAGCAAAAAGGTATTTTTATCTGGATAAGTTAATTAAATTGAAAAGTTAATGTTATCATATAGCATCATAAGGAGTTTCAGGGTTAGAATTTCAGCTTAAGATCCAAAGCTACAGTTAGGAAAGTAGATATTTAAGTAATCCATCTGGAAGATTGACTTTCACTTTACCTGTTAAAATCACCTTAGGGCTTTCTCTAAAAGAGTAATTCCAAATAATGCATTATCAAGACTATTTTAAAAACGAGAGACTGTGAGGAAGCAATGAAAAGAAAAATGAGATGACATGCCTTCCTAGCCATTGTTTACTTCCATGTAAAGGTTTGAGGTAGTTCTTTTTCTGAACTTTTTCTGAAGATCCTCACTGAGAAATCACATCTTAGTGTTCAGATATATTCCACCGCTCCAGCACCAAGACTGGCCAGCTTAGCCAGTGTGTAAGAATGATCGAGTCTGGCACACTGAGATGTGTGGAGTTGGGAACACGAAGGAGAACCCTGGACTTTTACAAGTAGAAGCCATTTGTAGAACTATTTGCAAATGGATGAAAAGGAGTTGTCACACAAAGCAGGTAGGACTTACATTGGAGCGACATTACAAGGCAGAACAAGAAGCTATGTCTGTTCATTGTGGAAACATCCACTTGAAAATGTGGGTGTGTTGGATATAATTATTATTCAGGGTAAAATTAACAATAGTTAAATCTTGCTTCGTAAAGAAATTATTTGGCCACAATGTTAAGTATAATAAAACAGTCTGTTTAACTTTCTTAAGTATCTGATTAACATATTTAGTTACAAAATATGCTCTTTTTCACTGGAAGTCACCTATCAAATCTAGGAGTGTTTTGTCCATTTCAAAATTATTGTTTTACCTTTTAGTTCTTGTCATCTGGCTAGGATGCTATGGAATAAAAGAATATTCTAGATCAAGACTACTCAAATAGTTTTTTTTATATGTTTATACATTTTATAACATTGTTACATAAAATTTTAAAGTACTTTGACTTTTAACCAAGAACAAAGCAAAGCTAACTTTACTGTATAAAAAGACCTCTCTTGCTTGTCACATATATAGTTGAAGATACAATAATCCCCTACATATTTCTATCATTTATAGCTATATCTAAGATGAATATATATCTATATGTATGTGTATGTATATAGCTTTGGCACTTGAATATATGACTTCAAGCCAAATGCAGTGTTTTTGTGTCTTAGTTTCTTCAATTGTAAAGTGAGATGTATTTGATTATAATATTTACTTCTTAGAATTATTATGATTATTAAGTTAGTAAACAGGCAAAATTCTTAAGGAATAGTGACTGGTGTTTATAGGTTTATATTTTTCAAAACCTATAGTAATAAGGGTTCTTAAATGCTTCAACCTCCTTTTTAGTCCATTGATTAAAGGTAGTAGAGGAAAATGGCTAATAGGACAAGGGGGGGGGGAGGTTGTACACAAGTACATAGAAGTAGTTCCTTTGGGTGATTCCAATCTTCATAGTCTTCAGTCTAGGCTATTTTGTAAAACATCAAACATGAATCAGTAGCAGCAGCTTGATTCAGAGGAAATTGTGAAGCTCTGCTGATCAACATGAGTCTGCTGAAGTGACAGAAAGCAGATGGAGCAGCACCAGAAATTCCTTGGTATGCTACAAAGTAACAAGAGAAAATCAGCAAAGAAAGCAAGGTGAACCAATACAACAGCATTGCCAGCCACGATCAGCATCAGCAAACCGGACAAAGATGAGCAAGGCATACCAATGCGTCAGACAGGGTGTCATCCACTGTTTGTTGGGTTATACTTATACTCTTTCCAAACATCATGAATCTTCTCAAGAATCTGCTCCAGCAGAACATCACATGCCCTTTCACCACACAGCTCCAGAAAAACACCACACCACAAGTCTGTTCTTAGCAAAATATCCTCCCATGCAATTGCTACAGCAAAATATCCTCATAAGATGGCTTCCAGAAAAACATAACATGACCCAATTGAGTCTCTCACAAAACCAGAAACTCCTACTTCACGTGTTAAATATTTTATGTGAACTGTAATACCTAAACTGAAGAGATGCATAGATTCAAAAGAGCCCCATATCATAGAGATATATAAATCCCTTAAATTATAAATGAATTCAGTTCAAAGTAAAAACTTGCATTTGTTGAGCCAATCCAAGCACTGATATGGAAGAATAAGAGTCCCAGAGTCATTAAAACAAATAAGTCTTGAGTAATTGCCTTTGTAGGCAACGTTAGTCATTTTAAACTGTACTAATTTACTCAGTGTGGTATTGGCCAGAGACAAAGTAAAAGGTTAAAGAAGAAGAAGACAGTTTGAGAAGAAATAACAACAAAAGCAGAAACTTTTATTATGTAACATCATAAACCAACTGATAAGTAGTACCAACCATTGGGCACATCTAGCTGTCTATACTTTAAAAGAGAAATTCTACTCACAATAAAGGTGAACAGAAGAGGTAGATGTCAGTATGTCTTTAAGAAGTACTGAAAGCATTCAGCTCAAAGTTTAAGTAGTTCAGGGGAAGAGTCTGGAGAAAAAAGAGCAATGTGGAGTCTGTAGACTGTGGTTGCTGCTAGACTCATGCGTTTATTTTCTCAACCCTGAAAGAACTGTGAATAGTGGAGGAAGAAGTGTTGCCTTCCGAGCTCTGCATGCATGACTTATTTACATGTGTTACCTATTGTATGCATATGCACTTATTTACACGTATTACCTACTATATGCAGATGCAGATGCACAAACACACTTGCCACTATACTGTGTCCATCTTCTGGAGGTCAGAAGACAAAGTGTGAGACTTATTCTTTCCTTTCAACACATGAACTCTGGGGATTGAACTCAGATCATCAGGCTTGCAAGCAAGTGTCCTTACAAACAGAACTGTGTCACTGGCTCACAGCTATTATGGGTTTTGTTTTGTTTTATTTAAAAACATTTCATGAAAGTAGAACTAACATATACTTTTAATCCCAGCATTTGGGAGGCAGAGGGAGAACTGATAGAACACTCTATGAAAGAAATTAGACTAAGATATTTCATGACAAAACCAAGTTTACCCAATATCTATCCACAAACCCGGCCCTAAAAAGGATAATAGGAGGACAACACCAATACAAGGAGGGAAACTTCACCCTGGAAAAAGCAAGATAGTAACCTTTCATCAAACCCAAAAGAAGTTAAGCATTCAAATTTAAAAAATAACGTCAAAAATGATAGGAAGTAACAATCACTATTCCTTAATATCTCTTAACATCAATGGACTTAATGCCCCAATAAAAAGACACAGACTAACTGACTGGATACGTAAACAGGACCCTACATTTTGCTGCTTACAGGAAACACACCTCAGGGTCAAAGACAAACACTACCTTAGAGTAAAAGGCTGGAAGACAATTTTACAAGCAAATGGTCTCAGGAAACAAGCTGGAGTAGCCATTTTAATATCAGATAAAATTGACTTTCAACCCAAAGTCATCAAAAGAGACCCTGAGGGACACTTCTTGCTGGTCAAAGGAAAAATACAAAAAGAAGAACTGTCAATCCTGAACATCTATGCCCCAAATGCAAGGGCACCCTCTTTCGTAAAAGAAACTTTATTAAAACTCAAAGCACACATTGCACCTAACACAATAATTGTGGGTGACTTCAACACTGCACTTTCCTCAATGGACCGATCAGGAAAACAGAAACTAAACAGGGACACAATGAAACTAATTGAAGCTTTGGACCAATTAGATTTAACAGATATATATAGAACATTCTATCCTAAAACAAAAGAATATACCTTTTTCTCAGCACCTCATGGTACCTTCTCCAAAATCGACCATATAATTGGTCACAAGACAGACCTCAACAAATATAAGAAGATAGAACTAATCCCATGCCTCCTATCTGATCACTATGGAGTAAAAGTGGTCTTCAATAGCAACAGAAACAACAGAAAACCCACATACACGTGGAAACTGAACAATACTCTACTCAATGATACCTTGGTCAAGGAAGAAATAAAGAAAGAAATTAAAGACTTTTTAGAACATAATGAAAATGAAAACACAACATACCCAAATCTATGGGACACAATGAAAGCAGTGCTAAGAGGAAAACTCATAGCCCTGAGTGCCTCCAAAAAGAAAATGGAGAGAGCATACATTACCAGCTTAATGACACACCTGAAAGCCCTAGAACAAAAAGAAGCTATTTCGCCCAGGAGGAATAGAAGGCAGGAAATCATCAAACTCAGGGCCGAAATCAATCAAGCAGAAACAAAGAGAACCATACAAAAAATCAACAAAACCAGGAGCTGGTTCTTTGAGAAAATCAACAAGATAGATAAACCCTTAGCCAGACTGATCAAAGGGCACAGAGAAAGTATCCAAATTAACAAACTTAGAAATGAAAAGGGAGATATAACAACGGAAACTGAGGAAATCCAAAAAATCATCAGATCCTACTACAAGAGCCTGTACTCAACACAACTGGAGAATCTGGAGGAAATGGACAATTTCCTTGACAGATACCAAATACCAAAATTAAATCAGGACCAACTAGACCATCTAAACAGTCCCATAATGCCTAAAGAAATAGAAGGAGTCATAGAAAGTCTTCCAACCAAAAAAAGCACAGGACCAGATGGCTTCAGTGCAGAATTCTACCAGACCTTCAAAGAAGAGTTAACACCAATACTCTTCAAACTATTCCACAAAATAGAAACAGAAGGAACACTACCCAATTCCTTCTACAAAGCCACAATTACGCTGATACCAAAGCCACACAAAGATCCAACAAAGAAAGAGAACTTCAGACCAATTTCCCTTATGAACATCGATGCAAAAATACTCAATAAAATTCTTGCCAACCGAATCCAAGAACACATCAAAACGATCATCCACCATGATCAAGTAGGCTTTATCCCGGGAATGCAGGGTTGGTTCAATATACGGAAATCCATCAATACAATCCACTACATAAACAAACTCAAAGAACAAAACCACATGGTCATTTCATTGGATGCTGAAAAAGCATTTGACAAAATTCAGCATCCCTTCATGCTTAAAGTCTTGGAGAGAACAGGAATTCAAGGCCCATATCTAAACATAGTAAAAGCAATATACAGCAAACCGGTAGCCAGCATCAAACTAAATGGAGAGAAACTTGAAGCAATCCCACTGAAATCAGGGACCAGACAAGGCTGCCCCCTTTCTCCTTATCTTTTCAATATTGTACTTGAGGTACTAGCTCGGGCAATTCGACAGCATAAGGAGGTCAAAGGGATACAAATTGGAAAGGAAGAAGTCAAACTATCATTATTTGCAGACGACATGATCGTCTACCTAAGTGACCCAAAGAACTCCACTAGAGAGCTCCTACAGCTGATAAACAACTTCAGCAAAGTGGCAGGTTATAAAATCAACTCCAGCAAATCAGTGGCCTTCCTATACTCAAAGGATAAGCAGGCTGAGAAAGAAATTAGGGAAATGACCCCCTTCACAATAGCCTCAAACAGTATAAAGTATCTTGGGGTGACTCTTACCAAACATGTGAAAGATCTGTATGACAAGAACTTCAAGACTCTGAAGAAGGAAATGAAAGAAGACCTCAAAAAATGGGAAAACCTCCCATGCTCATGGATTGGTAGAATCAATATAGTTAAAATGGCCATTTTGCCTAAAGCACTATACAGATTCAATGCAATACCCATCAAAATCCCAACTCAATTCTTCACAGTTAGAAAGAGCAATTATCAAATTCATCTGGAACAACAAAAAACCCAGGATAGCTAAAACTATTCTCAGCAACAAAAGAAAATCTGGGGGAATCAGTATCCCTGACCTCAAGCAATACTACAGAGCAATAGTGTTAAAAACTGCATGGTATTGGTACAGTGACAGGCAGGAGGATCAATGGAACAGGATTGAAGATCCAGAAATGAATCCACACACCTATGGCCACTTGATCCTCGACAAAGAGGCTGAAAACATCCAATGGAAAAAAGATAGCCTTTTCAACAAATGGTGCTGGTTCAACTGGAGGTCAGCATGCAGAAGAATGCGAATTGATCCATCCTTGTCTCCTTGTACTAAGCTCAAATCCAAATGGATCAAGGACCTCCACATAAAGCCAGACACTCTGAAGCTAATAGAAAAGAAACTGGGGAAGACCCTTGAGGACATCGGTACAGGGAGAAAGTTTCTGAACAGAACACCAATAGCGTATGCTCTAAGAGCAAGAATTGACAAATGGGACCTCATAAAATTACAAAGTTTCTGTAAGGCAAAGGACACCATCAAGAGGACAAATCGGCAACCAACAAATTGGGAAAAGATCTCACCAATCCTACATCAGATAGAGGGCTAATATCCAATATATATAAAGAACTGAAGAAGTTAGACTCCAGAAAACCAAACAACCCTATTAAAAAATGGGGTACAGAGTTAAACAAAGAATTCTCACCTGAAGAACTTCGGATG
Organism: Apodemus sylvaticus; assembly: GCF_947179515.1. Lineage (NCBI taxonomy): Eukaryota > Metazoa > Chordata > Mammalia > Rodentia > Muridae > Apodemus > Apodemus sylvaticus. The sequence continues at coordinate 42,430,652 of NC_067482.1, read as the reverse complement.
GCGGAGAAGCATCTTAAAAAATGCTCAACTTCATTAGTCATTAGGGAAATGCAAATCAAAACAACCCTAAGATTTCATCTTACACCAGTCAGAATGGCTAAGATTAAAAATTCAGGAGACAGCAGGTGTTGGAGAGGATGTGGAGAAAGAGGAACACTCCTCCACTGCTGGTGGGGTTGCAAATTGGTACAACCACTCTGGAAAGCAGTCTGGCGGTTCCTCCGAAAACTGGGCACCTCACTTCCAGAAGATCCTGCTATACCACTCCTGGGCATATACCCAGAAGACTCCCCACCATGTAATAAGGATACATGTTCTACTATGTTCATAGCAGCCCTATTTATAATTGCCAGATGCTGGAAAGAACCCAGGTATCCCTCAACAGAAGAGTGGATGCAAAAAATGTGGTATATCTACACAATGGAGTACTATTCAGCCATTAGAAACAATGAATTCATGAAATTCTTAGGCAAATGGATGGAGCTAGAGAATATCATACTAAGTGAGGTAACCCAGACTCAAAAGGTGAATCATGGTATGCACTCACTAATAAGTGGATATTAACCTAGAAAACTGGAATACCCAAAACATAATCCACACATCAAATGAGGTACAAGAAGAAAGGAGGAGTGGCCCCTGGTTCTGGAAAGACTCAGTGAAACAGTATTCGGCAAAACCAGAACGGGGAAGTGGGAAGGGGTGGGTGGGAGGACAGGGGAAGAGAAGGGGGCTTATGGGACTTTCGGGGAGTGGGGGGGCTAGAAAAGGGGAAATCATTTGAAATGTAAATAAATTATATCGAATAAACCCCCCCCCAAAAAAAAAAGAAATTAGATTGGTCTACATAGCACATTCTAGGGCAGACAAGGCTAAAGACTGAGACTCTGTTTCAAAACTACTCATGAGAATGACATGACTAGATACTTAAAAAATAAAATTATGACTGCATCATTGATAACATTTTTCTCCTTTGTAGGACTAAAGTCCTGTGGGTTTTTTTTTTTTTTTTTACACCAAAATATCTAAAGTACCATGCTCATAGCATAGGCTTTACATCAGAAACAGCTGGAGCATGGTGAGTCTGGGTGGGATCCAGACCTAGACAATGAGATAATCAGAGCAGGAGATTTGGATAGGAACCATGATGGAAGCCTTGCCTAACTCACTTCTGGCTCAGGATTTCATTGTTTGTCTTACACAATGAAGTCCCTGAAGTAGGCTGAGCAGTAGCCCCCTAAGTATCCCACTCCTAATCCTTAAAATTTGTAAATGAGGTTTCAATTGCAAATTCAGTCCTTGCAGATATAATCAGTCAACACCAAGATTATACTAGATTGGTGACTCATAAATGTGACATGAATGTCATGCATCTTGTATCCATTTAAGAAGACAGAGATTTGATTAGAAAACATCCAAATACGTGGAACCTAAACATCCCACTCGAAACAATACAATTGGAAACGGCAGGGTGTGTGTCTTAAGGATGGTTGAGAAATGCATCACACTAAAAGAGAGGAAAACAACATGTGTCAAGATTTGTGAAATGAAGTTAGCACATGAGTGAACAAACTTACCACCAGTAAGACGGAAAATCTCAAACTAAAAATCCAAATCCCAGCTTAAAAGCCTAGAAAAAATGTAAAGAGAAGAATGAAAATAATGATGATAAATGAAGAGATTTGCAAACCAGAAATGGAAAGGCAGTGAAGAAAAATCAATGAAACAGAAAGTTGTGTCTTCAAGATGATCAATAAGAGCCACAACTCTCTAGGAAAGCCATCGGAGATGCCCACGTTCCCCAGCAGGGCTGAAACTGAAGGTGCCACTAGAGGCCATTTCAAACGACTCTATGTGCCTACATCTGACAGCTCAGATCAAATGCATCAATTCTTTTAAATCCACAAACTAACCACAGCTCACTCTGTAGGAAATAAATAACTTCAAATGCTCATGACTACTAAATAAATCAAAATTTATAATTTTAAAACTTCTCAAGAAGAATTCCCTAGGCCCAGAGAGTGTCAAGAATTCCCCTAACTTCCCACAATAACACTCCTACAATAGAAGGATTAGGGGACATTTCCCATCCATTCTATGGACGCATTGTTATTCTGATACAAAAGAAAAAAAAGGCCACAGAAAAAAATTAAACCATGGGTCTATGTTCCTCATTGATACAAATGTAAAAATATACTTGAACAAAATAAGTGAACATAATAAATAGAATTCCTAAATATATTAATTGCATTTCACAACCAAGTAGAGTTTATTACAATATGCTATAGTAATCAGAAACCCAGTTGATGATGATGATGATGTGTGTGGGTGTGTGTAAAGATTTTTATAGAAAATAATTGCTAAGTTGAACATACAATTATGAAGTTGTTTGCATTTATTTAGTTTCCTCCCTTAAATATGGAATATGTTCAATTGTGTACAGACGTCTTCATGCCCTCAGAAGAATAATCTACAGTGTAGATTTTCTCATTTCTTATCGACTGTACAATTTCATCTTTGATCAACTTTAACAATTTATGTATGATTTTTCATGAAAAGAAATATAATTACATATTAAAAAACAACACTCAAACCCATTGTATTGTTTTATTTATAATACAGCAACTTTAGATTTGATAGTCAGTTCTTCACATCTTAATACATTTACAAAAGTAACTATGGTTGAGTTCCTGACTACAGATGTGAAGTGGTCAAGCACTGACCATTTCAAAGAGTCCTTTAATCATCTTTGACTCTTCCTTTGAAACATGAAAATGAAAGGATATTAAATATCCAATGTGAAAGTAATAGGCCTCTAGGAAATTATTTTGCTATCTTACAGAGTCTTCTTGAGATAAAAAAATAGCATCATGGCTACCATGGAACAAGTATCAGATTTATACTTTTTAATTCTGTTTGTTTGTTTGTTTGTTTGTTCATGTCTAGCTTAGAACTTTCTATGAAGATCAGGCTGGTTTTAAGCTTACAGTGATCCTTCTTCCTCTGCCTCTTTCAAGTGATTGAATAGGCAATTTTATTTTTTTAAATATAGTTAGTATTCTAGAAGTTTCCACTACTTTAGAGGAAAGCTATCTAGACTACCTCAATGATTTAGACCAGACAAAAATATACAATATACAACTGACTATTACCAACTCTCAGTGGCAGGAAGTTAACTGAGTATAGAATCTCAACAGTGAAATAATAAAAAAGTTTAAAGTTCTAAAGTTACATTTAGTTGATGAAAAATAAGTTATCTATAATTCATTAGAAATTGGCACAGTTCTGTTACATAAGACTACAATAATTTATCACTGGGTTTAGTATGTCTTTCTCTCTGGAAATATTGGCAGTCACACTCAAGCTCACTATAATTTTTATTTTTATGGCAATTATTGGTGGGCTCACGTGTAACATGAGAGATGGATTGATTTCCCTTCATATGAAAACATCTGCTTAGGTGAAGCTCATTAATTTGCCCTCATCCAATTATAAATTATTAAGTTAATCTTATTTGAAATGAGAATATGAAATATCTCAGCAGCCAATATTTATTGAATAATGTGAAGCCTTTATGTATTTCTTTGCTGTCTTGGAGAAAGATAAATAGATAAATTATTTGTGATCTAACAGAGACCAAATACAATCCAATTTACTCTAAACTTTAGACCAATATTTGAATTTTAAGTAAGTGATGATTTGCATGTGAAATGTTTTCAACAATCTTTCTTTGATTTTTTTAATAATTATTTTTTTTACTTTACATCCCAATGGATCTCAGCCTTTTCTCCTTTCTTTCCTCCTAACCTCTTTCTCTCCATTTCCCTCACCCTATTTGCCCTTTCTCCTCCTCTTCTCAGAAAAGAGGAGGTCTCCCATGATTATCAACCAGCCTTGGCATATCAAGTTGCAGTTAAGACTAGATGCATTTTCTACTGATGCTAGACAAGGCAATCCAGTTAGGGGAAAGGGATTTAAAGGCAGGCAATGTAGTTAGGGACAACCTGTGCTCCTGCTTTATGAATCCCACACAAAAACCTAGCTGCACAACTGTTAGATATGTTCAGAGGGCTCGGGCACACGCCGTGCATGCTCTCTGGCTGGCCGTTCAGTCTCTATGAGCCCCTTTGTGCTTGTGTTAATTGGTTCTGTAGGTTTCTTTCCAGTGTTCTTGACCTCTCTGGCTCCTTAAATCCTTCCCCCACTTCTTCCACGGGATTCCCCAAGCTCCATTTGATGTTTGGCTGTGGGTCTCTGCATCAGTTTCCATTAATTGTCAGGTGAAGTCTCTCTGATGACAGTTATGTAGGCTCCTGTCTGCAAGTAGCAGAATATCATGAATAGTGCTGGGGTGGGCTTCCTCTTATGGCGTGGGTCCCAAGCATGGCCAGACATTGATTGATCCTTTCTTCAAAATTTTGCTCCATCTTTTTTTCCTGAGAATCTTGTAGGCAGGATAATTTGTAGGTCTAAAGTTTTGTATCTGGGTTGGTATCCCAAACCCTCTACTGGTCTTGTCTGGTTATAGGAAATGGCCTGTTCAGGCTCCATATTCCCCATTGTTAGAAATCTTATCTAGGGTCAACCTCATAGATTTCAGGGCATTTCCATTGTCCAAATTTTGTTATACACATGTCATCCCTGATCCAGTTGTCTCTTCTAGTACTTCTTCACTATATCCTCCCCTCTCCCACCTGCTCCTCATTCTTCCTGTTCCCATCCAAACTCCAGTTTTTTCCCCCTATCAAAAGTCCCATGTCTAATCTATTTCCCATTCTCATTGAGATTCATGAATTCCCTCTTTGGCCTTTTTTTGTTACTTAGCTTTTATGGGTCTTTGTTTTGTAGTATGGTTATCCTGAAACTTTATGGTTTTTTTTTTTTTTTTGCATATGAAATTTTTTTATTATTATTTGAAATAATTTATTTACATTTCAAATGATTTCCTTTTTTCTAGCCCCCCCCACTCCCCGAAAGTCCCGCAAACCCCCTTCTCTTCCCCTGTCTTCCCACCCACCCCTTCCCACTTCCCCGTTCTGGTTTTGCTGAATACTGTTTCACTGAGTCTTTCCAGAACCAGGGGCCACTCCTCCTTTCTTCTTGTACCTCATTTGATGTGTGGATTATGTTTTGGGTATTCCAGTTTTCTAGGTTAATATCCACTTATTAGTGAGTGCATACCATGATTCACCTTTTGAGTCTGGGTTACCTCACTTAGTATGATATTCTCTAGCTCCATCCATTTGCCTAAGAATTTCATGAATTCATTGTTTCTAATGGCTGAATAGTACTCCATTGTGTAGATATACCACATTTTTTGCATCCACTCTTCTGTTGAGGGATACCTGGGTTCTTTCCAGCATCTGGCAATTACAAATAGGGCTGCTATGAATATAGTAGAACATGTATCCTTATTACATGGTGGGGAGTCTTCTGGGTATATTCCCAGGAGTGGTATAGCAGGATCTTCTGGAAGTAAGGTGCCCAGTTTTCGGAGGAACCGCCAGACTGATTTCCAGAGTGGTTGTACAAATTTGCAACCCCACCAGCAGTGGAGGAGTGTTCCTCTTTCTCCACACCCTCTCCAACACCTGCTGTCTCCTGAATTTTTAATCTTAGCCATTCTGACTGGTGTAAGATGAAATCTTAGGGTTGTTTTGATTTGCATTTCCCTAATGACTAATGAAGTTGAGCATTTTTTAAGATGCTTCTCCGCCATCCGAAGTTCTTCAGGTGAGAATTCTTTGTTTAACTCTGTACCCCATTTTTTAATAGGGTTGTTTGGTTTTCTGGAGTCTAACTTCTTGAGTTCTTTATATATATTGGATATTAGCCCTCTATCTGATGTAGGATTGGTGAAGATCTTTTCCCAATTTGTTGGTTGCCGATTTGTCCTCTTGATGGTGTCCTTTGCCTTACAGAAACTTTGTAATTTTATGAGGTCCCATTTGTCAATTCTTGCTCTTAGAGCATACGCTATTGGTGTTCTGTTCAGAAACTTTCTCCCTGTACCGATGTCCTCAAGGGTCTTCCCCAGTTTCTTTTCTATTAGCTTCAGAGTGTCTGGCTTTATGTGGAGGTCCTTGATCCATTTGGATTTGAGCTTAGTACAAGGAGACAAGGATGGATCAATTCGCATTCTTCTGCATGCTGACCTCCAGTTGAACCAGCACCATTTGTTGAAAAGGCTATCTTTTTTCCATTGGATGTTTTCAGCCTCTTTGTCGAGGATCAAGTGGCCATAGGTGTGTGGGTTCATTTCTGGATCTTCAATCCTGTTCCATTGATCCTCCTGCCTGTCACTGTACCAATACCATGCAGTTTTTAACACTATTGCTCTGTAGTATTGCTTGAGGTCAGGGATACTGATTCCCCCAGATTTCCTTTTGTTGCTGAGAATAGTTTTAGCTATCCTGGGTTTTTTGTTGTTCCAGATGAATTTGATAATTGCTCTTTCTAACTCTGTGAAGAATTGAGTTGGGATTTTGATGGGTATTGCATTGAATCTGTTAATATCCTCTTATAAGTGAGAATATACCATATGTGTCTTTATGCACCTTGGTTAACTCATTCAGGATGATATTTTCTAGTTCCATTTATTTGGCTGAAAATTTTATGATGTCATTGTCTTTAATGACTGAGTAATATTCCATTGGATAAATGTATCACATTTTCTGTATCTATTCTTCAGTTGAGGTACATCTAGGTTGTTTCCAGTTTCTGGCTATTACAAATAAAGCTGTTATAAGCATAGTTGATCAAGTGTCCTTTTGGGATAGTAGAACTTCTTTTGAGTATATGCTCAGAAGTGGTATACCTGAGTCTTGAGGTACATCTATTCCCAATTTTCTAAGAAACCACCAAATTGATTTCCAAATTAGTTGTACTAGTTTGCACTCCCACCAGCAATGGAGAATAATTTCCCCCTTGATCCACATTGTTGTCAACATGAGCTGTTGCTAAAGTTTTTGATCTCAGTCATTCTGATGGGTGTAAGATTGAATCTCAGAATTGTTTTGATTTGCATTTCTCTGATGACTTAGGATGTTGAACATTTCTTTAAGTGTTTCTCCACTATTAGCGAATCCTCTGTTGAGAATTCTCTATTTCAATCTGTATACCATTTTAAAATTGAGTTGTTTGGTTTGGTAGTGTCTAGCTTCTTGAGTTCTTTATATATATTGGATATCAGCCCTCTGTCAGATGTGGAGTTGGTGAAAATCTTTTTCTATTCTGTGGGATTCCATCTTTCTTTTTGACTGTGTCCTTAGCCTTACAGAAGCTTTTCAGTTTCACGAAGTCTCATTTATTAATTGTTGATCTTAGTGCCTGAACAGTTGATGGAATTTTGTATGTTGAACCTTCACTGCATCCCTGTAATGAGGCCTTCTTGATCACAGTGGATGATGCTTTTGATGTGTTCTTGGATTCAATTTGGGACTTTTTTATGGAGTATTTTGCATCAATGTTCATAAGGGAGACTAGTCTGAAATTCTCTCTTTCTTTAGTCTTTGTGTGGTTTAGGTATCAGGGTGATTGTGGCCTCATAAAATGAATTTGGTAGTGTTTCTTCTGTTTCTATTTTGTGGAATAACTTGAGGCAGATTTGTCAGCTGGGAAATGGAGTCCAGGGGTGCAGTACAGCTTAAGACTATTGGGTGTGTTTTAAGAAAACCTGAAGGGCAAGGGCTTGGGGTGGGATCCTACCTGCCTGTTCCTGGTGCTGACAGGCCACCAAGAAATCAGGCAGAGTTGTTGGCTGGAAAATGGAGCACAGTGGACATGGTTGATTTAGCATCTTTTCATTGTACTTATTTTTGCATGATAGTATTTGTCCATATGTGTATTGCACAAGCACAAGTGTGCCATGGTGAGCTTAGAGATCAGAGGATACCTTGAGGTATTCTGTTCTTCCCCTTCGCTGTGTCCTTGAAATTGAATTCAGGTCATTAGCATATTTACCCTTTGGACCATATTGTTTGCCTCAGACCATGATTTTTATTCATAGTCATATTTATTTATGCTTTCAGATCCATCTCTATTCATTCCTGGGTATTGAGTTTCCAGGTATAAAAATAAGCAGTTTTCATGTCTCACTGGATTATTAGACTCATGTGCACACCTGTTATTCTCATATTCAAAATAATTTTATATAAAATGATGTTATCAGAATCCTGTAAAGTGATTGAATTGACAAATAGTACAAAGAGAAAATATGTAACAGGAACAAACTGGAGAAATTCTAAGTCCTTGATGCTATCCAGTATTAGTGAAGATATGGAGAACATAGAACCCTATACATACATATTAACTGGAGTGTGCATTGGTTTGAATAATTTGTACAGTAAGAGAATACCTTGTGAACTTGAAGAAGTTCAATCCCATGCCACACTTGCCCTCCTCTTCCCTAGGAAAGCTGGGGTATTTGCATACAAAGAATTTAAAGGATATAATACAGCTATCACTCAATAACCACAAACCATGGTTTATCGCACTATTATGAAGGGTTTACCATGTTCTTTTATATATGAATTAACATTTTTTAGTATACATAATGCTCAGTTTTAAAAGATTTCATATATGTGGTGAAGGCACAATATTTGTGGAAAGAGCAAAGCAGTTTTAGGAGAGTCCTTAAATCTGCAGAGGGCAGACAGGTTCAGGTTATGTGAAAACCTGGACACTCCATGGTTTTAAAAGCTTTTGAATAGTTTTATGCTATAAATAATAGTGAATGAGAAAATAGTAAGGTAATAATAGGTGTAAAGAAGAGTAAGTTGGGAAGGAAGACAAGGCAAAGTGTTTGGGGCAGGTTAGTTATGGCACAGTGCAGACAGAGGCTAGTTTAGAAGCATTGTTTGTAGAGGGTCCCCTTGGCTTCAGTGTGCCTTCCTTCATGGTAAGAATGACATTTTCTCTTGTGATACAGGGAGGACCTCTTTCATTGAGATTTTCATTTCTACTGTTATCACATGGAATTGACAGAGTGATCTTCTTGCACCTGCTGCTCATCCAAGGCGATCCATTCAAAGTAATCAGCCCACACCGTAGGGCTTTACTTCTTCAAGAGGCACCTTCTGCCTGGAATTACCTGTGAGAACTTCTAGACCATACTGATTGCCCTGACCCCCTATCTCTCCCATATTCTCTACCCCCATCCTCTCTCCCTCCCTTCCTTCTTGTTGTTGATTTTTTTGTTTCACATCGCATACCTCAAAGCTCTTCATTTCTCCATCCCTTTGTATCTTTTCTTCACTCTTCTGAAGAACCCCAACCCCAGTCAAAGCAAACAGAAAACAAACAAAAGAATCTCAATGTGGGAGTGGTGTGTGTCACACGGTATACTCCTTTGTCCACACATCTTTACTTGCAAATGTTCATTGCCGCGACTTGTTGGTCTGGCTCAAGGCCCCTGGTTTCTTCCTCACAATCAGTACTGGATCTTCAATGGGACTCATCTCAGATATCTTATTTCTGCCCTGTGTCATGGAGATCCTGCAACTTTGGATCTGCAGGTCTTGTCCAGAAGATCATAGATGGGATACAATATTGAGTCAGGCCAACTCAAAGCCCTGGATCTGAGCCTGGGTGGTAGCTAAGTTAGTCAGCCCACCAGCTCTCCCACTTCCACACCACCAGGGTGAGCTCTCCAGCACTGCCTCTAACAGCAGACTTAATGCTGCAGTTGGCAAGGGGTGGGCCAGCTCTCCAGCTCTCACTACCCTAGGGCCAGCTCTCTGGCCTGCCATAGATGACAAGGGGTGAAGAGGGGCGTTGGGTTGGAGGCCCATGTTCATTCTACCACTGGGCATGGATGCCTGGGGAGGCAGAACTCGGGGGGTGTGCTTATCCCACACCTCCAGCAGTAGCCACAGAAGAGCAGAGAATGGAGTCAGGGGACCGACCCATGGGCTGTGTCTGGGGAAGGGGAGCTCCGGCTAGTCCCACTGGGGATAGTGCTTGGCTTGATGGCAGCAGGCACGGTGGCAGTTGTGACTAGGAGCACAGAGAGGCCTGCTATGGGAGATTAGACTATGAATCCATAGGCGAACACCTTCCTCATGGCTCCCCATGGCCCATCTCAATAAAAAGAGACCGTCTGTGGCTCCAAACAGTTTGTTGTTGTCATGGTGGAAAGTGGATGTATAAACCATACCCAACTTCTCAGGGTGGGGCTTGAGATTAAATACTTTTTACAGGGAGGAATGTCTGGGAAGGGAAGCTTGTTGGCTAAGCCCTTCAGGCCTTTGGGTACCTCATTAGCATGGAGAACTCATGTCATTAGCTTACTTGTCACACAGGTCACCTCTCTTTTATATGAGAAACATGGCACATGCTCCAAGTCAGGAGTCTGGCAGGGAGCTGGGAGTCACCTAAGTCTCAGATGTGTGCCCACCGAGTCTCAGGATCTCCCCCTGCTCTACCTTACTAAACTTCCTGGAAGGGTTTTATGTCCACAGAGGGGAAAGGCCATCTCTCCCTCATCCATGCCACCACAAGGCAGATGAGGGGTGGGACCAGCTGCAGTGCTGGTAAGTTATCCCCACACTTGCCTTGGTGAGCACTTACACCGAAGACAGTGAACACTGGTAAAACAAAAGCATGATAATGATAACCATTTACCTCGATTAAATGATCTTTTTACTTAATGTCTTGGGCAAAAGGATCTATTGTTTATTTTTTTTTTTGAGGCAAAAATACACGATGCATTCTGATGAACATATAGCCAACAAAATCTGACAGCAAAACCAAACCAAAACAAAAACCCCAAACAACAATAGCAACAACACCTCAACAAAACAAAACAGAAAAAGCAAACCACAGTTGTCCTTGTTTCATGAGCTCTTCTCTCAGCCCTGCCGCTCCCTGACCACACCCGGAGAGTCAATTAGGGGACCTAGACTCAACTGCCTCCTGCCTTGTCAGACTGAAAAAACAAACAAACGCTTTAGTTTACTATTCACTGTCTTCAGCGTGAGTGTGCACCCAAGCAAGTGCGAGTATAACTAACAGTCATTAGGGGTTTCATTACCTAATTGTCTTCTAGAGCTTGGACATAAAGACGTCTTGCTTTTCTTATCATATCACCCACCAGGGCATTTTTTTTTTCTGGTTACAAGGAAACATTCACTTCCTCTCAACCTGAATTCTGTTATCAGATTTGTTAAGCCACAATAACGCCTTATAAGTGTTTTTTGGGCATTGCTATATTGGAAATCTGTTCCCTTAGAACACAGGAGGCTACAGTATTTCTCTAAAGTGTGCTATAGAGCAGTAAAAAGTGATTTCATTGCCCTTTCTATGGAGTCAGCCGAGCTCTGAGTGTGGAGCCATCAGGACTGAGAGGACAGAGAAGCAACCTGCTGCTGCTCGGAAGGAACTGTGGACGCTGCCAGGCTGGAAACTGATTCCCATTCTGATGTCCTTTAATTATGTTCTTCCTTCTGCAGTACTGCTGTCATATTACCTATTGACCGAATTGCTTTGTAAGTCTGATGGGAACTGAGAACAGTGATAGGATTAGAGTGTAAGCAAGAGAGGATTTTTAAAAAGGCATTTTCCCCCATCAGTGAACAAGAAACAAAGCCAACAGTCCTCAGCTAATAAGGAGACATGGTGAGCGAGAGCAGCTCAGGTTCCTTGAGTCAGGTCTGAGTGCCAGACTCATTCTGGCTTCTAATTCACAGTTAAAGATAGCTGTTCTGGATACAGACTTCATGTCTGCACTCAGCCAGCACAAACTCTTCTTGAAGCTTGGGTGTATCATTTACACTTATGCCTACTAGACATAATTTGTTCATATAGCAAAATGCAGCTGTAAAGGGGACTGAGATGTAAATTTCAGTGTGAAGAGCTGTGTTCCTAGTTAATAAATTAGTGGTTTTATTATTGCAGTAGGGAAATAGGAACATGGGGCACAATTAGCAAACTTGGCCATGATTTTGAAATAGTTTGCCCCAGGAGATTTCCTCATCAGAATCGACAATATTTACTAGTATTGGCAATTAACATCATTAGCATGAAGTATAAGTTTATTTTTTTTATTTTAATGGTTGATAAAATTCTCCTTAAGAACTCAATCCATTTCCTGGATTGGCACAATGAGATTGTGAGATATCTTTCTTAGTTGCTATAAGAAGAGGACAAACACCTGTATGCTAATCCAAGTGCCCTGGCACACAGAGATTAACACAATCTTCACAGGTATATCATCTCCGTATTTCAGTCAGTGAGAGAGAACTTGGCAGGAAAATTTGCATGAGTTTATACAATTCTATTCTTTAGAACACTGAGCTGGGGTGTGTGTGTCCCTAGAGCAAATTATGTGAGACCTTTTGGAGGGTTGGCATGGGGGAAGGTGTCTCTTAGCTTTATTTTGTCTACTTTCTTTCATTAATTTGGGTTTTTTTCATGCATATGTGTATGGTATGTGCATGCATGTTTGCACATTTTGGCACATGCATATGTGTATGTATGAATGTGTGTGTATGTATGTATATATGTATATATGTATGTATGTATGAATGTGTGTATGTATGTATGTATATATGTATGTATGTATGTATGTATGTATGTATGTATGTATGTATATATATGTTGAGTCCAGAGGTTAACTCTAGATGTCTTTCCTCAGCCACTCTCCACTTTATTACTGAGGCAGGATCTCTCCCAGAGCTCCCTGTGTGGTCTAAGCTAGCTTGCCAGCTTGCTTGAGGGCTCCATTGTCTCTGATCCCTAGGCAATGGGATTCCAAGTTGACTGCCATGTCCTTCTGGCCCCAATTCTGGCCTTTTAGGTGGGTTCTGGGCATCTGGACTCCAGTCCTCATGCATGTGTGGCAAGTTCTTTACCACTGAGTCATTCCCCCAGGACCCAACACGAAGCTTCTATCTTCTGTCCTTACACTTCACATTCCAGCCAGTAGAAAGAGGAGGAAAATGGGGTGTAGTCTCTCTGGGGATACATCTGGGAATTGCATAGGGATCATTTTAAATAGAACTGTCTTTTGTGGTTATGGTTTATTTCCTGTTACTTTTTGTGAATATAAGCAGAAACATAATTACTCTATCATCTATCTATCTATCTATCTATCTATCTATCTATCTATCTATCTATCTATCATCTATCCATCCATCTATGTATCATATATCAATCATCTATCTATGACTTTAAATCTTTTTTAATTCAGTTATTTTTTGAAGACAAGAGATTGAAATGATTACTCAGCCAATACAGTTGTGCTGGCTAGTTTTATGTTAGCTTGACATAGCTAGAGTTATCTGATAGAAAGGACCCTGGGTGGAAAAACATACCTCCATAAGATCTATCTGTTTCCATAGTTAGTGATTGATGTGAGAGAGCCAACCCACTGTGGGCAGTGCTACCTCTGGGCTGGAGGTCCTGGGTTCTATAAGATAGCAGCAGGTTGAGCAAGCCAGTAAGCCACACCTTTCCATGGTCTCTGATCACCTCCTGCCTCCAGGTTCCTACCCTGTCTTAGTTCCTGTTTTGACTTCCTTCAGTGATGGACTATGATGCAGGATGATGAGCCAAATAATCCCTTTCCTCAATTTGCTTTTGATCATGGTGTTTTATCACAGCAGCAAAAATCCTAACTAAGACAACTATTAACCGCAAATATATTTTTTCCCACTGTTATAAGTATGCAATGCACTTCTCTTACTGGGATCCTGGGGGTATTAGTATTCATACTCCCCACCCCCACCCCCAAATAGCCAACTATGACTCCCTATTTATTAAATAAGACTTTTCTTCTGTATTGATTTGTATGTTTTTTTTTTATTACATAAGAGCAGAAATCCTAAACAATGAATATTTCCAATCTATCCTTTGTATTTCCAGTGCCCAAAGCGCTTTTGTGGAAGTTCCTTGCAGTTCTGTTGTTATAGTCTTTAGCCTCTAGATAAATGAGAACAATTTTCTCTTCTTAAAAATGAGTTTAGAAAGTGTGGGTAGCCTGCAGGCGCTCTGCACTCAATGCATCCAAGAGAAACCATTAGCCATTATCCTATCACTGCTCCATCAGGCCCCCGGCTACAAACCTCAGCACTACTTCTAACCTTTCCCTCCACACAGCTGTACCAGGATGCTTGCTAACCCACATTGCTAGATTCAATTTTCTTCCCTGGTTGCCACTGCGTCTACTCTCAGGGTTGTGCCATGGCCATGACAATCATTGTTGAGTTCTTGTCTTCAGCTCCCCCCATACACAACTGTCCACAGGTATCAGTTATCTCTTAATTACAGGTCCAGAGACACTCCTCCTGCTGCTCTTACACAGTCCTCAGAATAGACTCCAAACTCATTCATCACGTTCACTGCTGAACCCCAGATGGCTCTCCTAGCTTTCTTCTGTTAACTTTCTTCATCCCTTCTCTAGCTCTAAAAACCTATGTTCATTAATTCCAAATCATTTCATTTTTGCTAATTGTCCCATAAATCCATTTCTCTTCCAGTTACCATGATTACCATGTTCAGAGACAGATCCAATATTCTTTACTCCCAAAGGCTTTCCTTACTCATTCAAATTTAATTAGCTTGTGCACTGTGCTATTACTGGATATGTACAGCTCGGTCTCCTTCTAAATTACTTAACATACAGGATGTCTGTTGAGAACATACATTCTCAAGGTAACAAAGTACCTATTTGTCTTTGCACACACAGACTATCAAAACATAGCAGATTTTTAAAAATTCTATATCAGAACTTAAGTGATCACGTTGTCAGTACACAACTGTAAGGTGAACTTATAACTGTAGAATGGATAATACCTGATCTTCACAATTACTGATGGCCACCATAGAGTACTGTCCATGTTTTCAGAGAGGGCAGGAAGAACCTTATAAGAGAGGTTGAAATGCTACCTTCTTTCTTTCTGAGGTTTCATGGTGTGTCTTGTCTGAAGGATTGAGATTGCAATGAAGTCATTGGTCTCTATCACAAAACATACACAGACCTAAAAGGGGTGGGGTTCATCCCAGAGGAAGGTGGGTATGGTGCTTGACATAGAGTCCTTACTATCCTCTCTATTTGTGTGGGTCACTTGCTTATGCCAGAGCTTAAGTGTGGGTTGGGCACTTCTTGGGCATGGCATCTTGGCATTGTAGGCCTGTGAGTGCCAATTAAAAGAGATGATGCCTTTGGAAAATTGTGTTTCTGCAACCTGGAAGAGCCAACTCAGCATGGGTGACTCAGCAGCTAAAAGCAGGGTCCACTTTCAGTAGTGACACCTGCCAGCAGGAGCAAAGAAAACAGGAGAGATTAAAAAAAACACGAGTTCACAGTGCCCTGGGTGCGTGCTCCTCTGCCTTGAATATTGTTAGCATCACTTGCCCAAATGGTCTTTCTGAAGCAGGCTTAGCTCAGCTCCCCCTTCCTGACATTCCGCCTGGGGACTGAACTAAGATGGCTCTGGCATGGTGACATTGGGTCATTAAAAATGGGATGTTGTTTGTCCTTGAGCCTGGTTTGAAGGTTTCTCAGTTTACCCAAAATTGTGCCTTCCTAGTGACACTATAAACATCTGCCCTGTGAGTGCCTTGGAGAATGATCCCTGTATTTCCCCAGTGCTGAGAGCATGGGTTTGAATCGAATTGCTTGTATTGTTTGCTTATTAGAATGTTTGTAACTACAATCATGATGCAACATTTTAAGGTTTTATTATTTCATCTAAGTTCAGTCCCCAGGAGGAGTCTCTGGAAGGAGGAGCTGAGTTGAGTCTGTTTTGGAAAGACCGTTTTTTGAAAGTGACTCTAACAATATTCAAGACAAATGTATTAATGCATTCTGCATCTGCAAAGTTGCTCTCAGAGGATATGGAGATATTGCAATAAAACAGAGGCAATGTACCCTAATATTTGGGATCTTACAGCACAGTTACTATTATTATGTATTGTCATTAGTTTGGAAGTAAAACCCTTAAACAATGTCATGACATTTACTTAATAGATTATTTGTCTATACATGTTGTCCCTGGATGAACTATCTTCACAAAGTCAACCCCCAATTCTCTGATTCACAGGTTTTCCAAATGTTCCTAGCCTGGCCTTCTGATACAGAACACATCTCTGCAATTTAAAATGGCATTTTTCTTGTTTAGAGACAAGGTTTCTCAGTGTACCCTATTACCGGAGCGTGTTTACGCTGACCGCTGTGATTTAGTACAGAAATGTGCTCTTTGAGATGTGTGCTGGCTCAGCATTTTCCTCCCAGCCTTTCAAAGAGCCCTTTGTGTCAGTTCTACACAGTTCCTATTGTTAGCTCTCTTCCTCTATTATCTGCTCCCATGAAAGGGGGTCCAGTGAGTTGTTTGTGTCTTGTCTTTCATGCCCTATATGAAGCCATCTTCTGTAAATCCAACGGGAGTGTGTGCAACATACAGGGATTTTACTCAATTTTATGATAATATTTATAAGGGCAAAACCTTCAAATGTATTTGATAATGTTGAGATATCAGCATTTGTGTGTTTGTTTGATATATGAGGTATACATTTGTATGTATGCGAGTAAGTATGGGAGTATACCCAGCATCTACTCACTATGTACTGCTGTGTTACTAAATGTCTTAACAGTAGAAAAGAACCCTCTAGTGTTTAAAGTTTACTAATTTCTGCAGCATTAAATTCTCCCTCTATGGATCATTTCAAGCTACAGTGTAATGTTATTGAACACACAGATACAATTAAGGTAAACAATTACAAGAACATAAAATATAATTATCAAATAATAATAAAGATAATAAAATATAATTATGCATTGAGTATTTATAACCTTATCTAAAAATTTATCTTTTAACCTTTAAAAATTAAAGTATAATTACATTATTTTCCCCTTTCCTTCCTCTAATTCCTCCCATGTATGCATATCCCCTTTGTGCCCTCCCCCAAATCATGACTTTTTTCCTTTACTTGTTGCATTTACATACATTCACATACATACATAAATACATACATACAAATAAATAAATATAGATTCCTAAATACATAAACACCACCTGCTTCGTCTGTCTGGTGTTATTTGTATGTACATAATTTCAGGGCTCACTACTTGATGTTGCATAACTAATTAGGAGATCCATCCCTGGGGAAGACTTCTTCAATTCTCAGCATTCTTTGCCTGTAGTCCTTTGTGGGGCCTTGTGAGATTTCTCCCTTCCATGTTAGCAAGCCTATTGGTGTTGTGCTTGTTTAGGTCTTGTTTAGCCAGCCACATTTTTGCAATGTCATGGGTAAAGCTTTCCTGCCGTTTCTAGGAGATTCAATCTCACAGTACCATTAAAATTTGAATCCTCTTTTTCTTTCCCGGTTGCTTGTGTCTGTTAGTAGTCTGTGGTTACTTCCTGATTCAAAGTCTGTCTGGTGTTTGTGTCTTTGCCTGCCTAAATGCTTTCTGATGCTGATTGTCCCTAAGCATCTCTCTGTCTGTCCCTAATAGAGGGCTTTGCTCTGTATTTATTGAACAGCACAGAAAACATGGCACGGAGAAGGGTTGAGAGAATTCTTTAAAGAAATTCCTAACAGAATTTTTCTAAAGAAAGAAGCTTTACTGAGTCCAGCTGACTCAGGATTAGCAAATGTGACTGAAAACAGACAATACTTCGAGCATTGATGTTAGATATTTGTTTTATAAAGTTGTTTCTAACCATGTTGGCTATCTTCAGCAAATGATTACCACAACACACATATACACCCATTTGTTTTTCTGGGCCAGTGGCTTGGAAGAGTACATGATTTGAGGGTAAAGCTATGTATTAGTTTAGGCTGTCAAAGTTGAGTCCATGAAAAATCTGAGATAAGAAAGTTTGGTTGTTTTATTGCTCTCTTAAAAGTAGGTTAAACTTGTGGAGAAAGAGGAACACTCCTCCACTGCTGGTGGGGTTGCAAATTGGTACAACCACTCTGGAAATCAGTCTGGTGGTTCCTCCGAAAACTGGGCACCTCACTTCCAGAAGATCCTGCTATACCACTCCTGGGCATATACCCAGAGGATTCCCCACCATGTAATAAGGATACATGCTCTACTATGTTCATAGCAGCCCTATTTATAATTGTCAGATGCTGGAAAGAACCCAGGTATCCCTCAACAGAAGAGTGGATGCAAAAAATGTGGTTTATCTACACAATGGAGTACTATTCAGCCGTTAGAAACAATGAATTCATGAAATTCTTAGGCAAATGGATGGAGCTGGAGAACATCATACTAAGTGAGGTAACCCAGTCTCAAAAGATCAATCATGGTATGCACTCACTAATAAGTGGATATTAACCTAGAAAACTGGAATACCCAAACATAATCCATACATCAAATGAGGTACAAGAAGAAAGGAGGAGTGGCCCCTTGTTCTGGAAAGACTCAGTGAAGCAGTATTTGACAAAACCAGAATGGGGAAGTGGGAAGGGGTGGCTGGGAGGACAGGGGGAGAGAAGGGGGCTTATGGGACTTTCGGGGAGTGGGGGGCTAGAAAAGGGGAAATCATTTGGAATGTAAATAAAAAATATATCGAATAAAAAAAAAGTAGGTTAAACTTAAATTGGCAGAGTACACAGTAGGGCAGCGAGTTAAATTCTTATTCTTCAGTCATCTAAAGGTGTGCCGTTAACTTAGCTGTAAGATTGACTATGAGTTCAATCTTTTGGAAATCAAGAAATGGTTTCATAAATTTGTGCCATTCATTGCATTCAGAGTTCAAGGGATAGAATTCAGTTTGCTCTGTTGGAGAAAGATTAGAAAGAAATGTTCCCCATATCCACTAAAAAACCAGGGAGAGAAAAATGGTTTTACTTCCTGTAAAGTTGAACTAGTCAAGGTGGAAATGGAATAATACAGTAAATGAAACCCACATCTATGGCATAAATATGTGGTTAACATTGATATTATTATTGTGGAGCCATTTCTCTCCTTCCATCTTTACATAAGTTTTAGAGATCAAATTTATGTCTCCAGGTTTGTTTAACAAACACATTTACCCTCTGAGCCATCATACCAGTCTCTAAATTAAATATTTTATTACAAACTTAAAATTACTATTATGGGATATTATTATAGTAGAATGATGAGTTTTTCCAGAAAGTATCTACTCTGTAAAAGCATGGTAGAAATCAGATGCTTGATGAAAACCTGGTTTTATCGTTTATCTAAAAATATTGGTAAAATCTATGTTGTTCAGTGGCATCTTTAGTGAAATGCAGTCTGTCTAGAGAGGGAACCAATGTGAAACTCTATATCAAAGCTGGGGACAGGGGATAAAAACCGAGACCATATGTGGGGCATAGAAGGTAGCTGAAAACAATACATCTGTGGTGGTTTGAAGCAACTTAAAGATTGATGTGTTTGAAAGCTTGGTCCCTAGTTAGGGGAAAGATTTGGGAAGGATTAGGAGGTGTGGCCTTGTTGGAGGAGGTGTGTCACTGAAGGTTGGCTTTGAGGTTTCAAAAGCCTATGACAGACCCAGTCTTGCTCTCTCCCCCTCTGCTTGGGTCAGATGTAAGCTTTCAGCTGTTGCTTCAGGTCATACCTGCTTGCCTGGCACCATGCTTCCTACCATGATGATCATGAACTTTAGGCAAGCATACAATTAAATGCTTTCTTTTATAAGTTGATTTGGTCATGGTGTTGCCTCAGCAATAGAACAGTAACTAAGGCAATACCTAAGATTTAATATGAAGTCCTGCTGGACAGAGTACAGATTCATTTGGTAAAAATCTGAATTTAGGCAGCACAGCTGGTAGCTTCAGAGTTCTGTAGATCAGTTCTTAAAGTTTTGCTACAAACTCTACCATTTCTTATTTGTATGAATTTGGGCTGGTTACATAATATCTCTGTACTTAGTTTTCTTGGCTGTAAAACAAGTATTTTAGCACAGATGGTCCCTTACTTCCAGTAGTTGAGCTTAGGATTTTTTTACTTCGTGGTTGTGCAAAACTGACACATGATCAGTAAGACTTATCCTTTCAGTTTTGGATTTTGATCATTTTCTGAGCTAGAGTTAGGCTTTGTCATTCCTAGCAATGGTGGTGACATTGAAGGTCAGAACCCAGTCAGCCAAATAATCACATAGAAAAAAAAATCCCCTATATTCTGCTAAACTATTATGTTTGATAGGTTATGTACTATACTAGTCTGTTTTCCACTACTGTAACAAAATACCGGAGGCTGGGTAATTTGTAAAGAAAAAAGTCATTTGTTTAAGGTACTGTTCTAGAGGTTAAAGAACATGGCACTGTTTTCTGCCTGGCTACAGAGAATGTTTCATGGTGGATAATGCCAAAATTTGGAAGAAACACATTCAGAAGAGACTACATGGTGAGACAGAAGCTAGAAAGACATTCAGGGGCTAGGTATGATGTTTTCTTTTTTGTTTTTTGTTTTTGGGTTTTTTTTTTGTTTTGATTTTTGGATTTGTTTTTTTTTTTTTTTTTTTTTTTTTTTTTTTTTTTTTTTTTCCCGAGACAGGGTTTCTCTGTATAGCCCTGGTTGTCCTGGAACTCACTCTGTAGACCAGGCTGACCTCGACTTCAGAAACCCACCTGCCTCTGCCTCCCAGAGTGCTGGGATTACTGATGTTTTCTTTTTATAACAACCCCCTCTTGTAGGAGTAACTCTCTCCCTGGCACCAGCATTAATCCCTCCCAAGGGTTTCTAGTAACGTAGTTATTTCCCAGCAGACCTTATCTCTTAAAGATTTCTTTACATTATTTACATTATTACAATGGGGAAGATGCTTCCAACATATGAAATTTAGGGGGGATAAATAATAGCCAAACCATAGCAAGCATATTATATGCATTTTTGACTTAAAATTTCAGCTTAAGATGGATTTATCACATGAATCTCTATCATAAGCCCAGGTGATTCTGCTATACATATTACATTATTCTGAAGATTAAATCCATATGTGTAAAATATTTGGAATACATATTGGAATACCATAAGCTCTACAGTTAATGTCATTTTTAAGCAGTCTATTTACCTCGGAATACAATTCATTAGAATATAGAGTATGTGTGTAATATATACACCCAATGTTTGAATGAATCCCATGAGGACCATCTTCTTTTGTTCTTTTCTTTTTCTTTATTCTTTTCTCATACAATGCATCCTGACCACAGGATGCAGTGCACTCTCATATAATACAGCTTTGCCTCCATTCCTTCCTTCCAGTTTTCCCAACCTCCCCTCTCCCCCAGATCCACTGATCCTCCATTTTCCTTCAGAAAAGAGTAGGCCTCCCAGTGATATCCACCAAGGTGTAATAAGACCAGGCATAAACTCCCAGATAAAGGCTGGGCAAGGTAACCCAGCAGGAGGGGAAGGGTCCCAAGAACAGGCAAAGGAGTCAGAGATACCCCACTTCCTCTGGTAGGACCCCAACAACCCCCCCCAAGCTGAACAAGCACAACATGTTTGCAGGTGACCCAGCACAGAGCCATACCAACTTCATGATTACCACTTCATTCTCTGAGAGCTTCTATGAACCTTGCTTAGTTGAGTCTGTGGGTGGCATTCTCCTAGTGAAGGACTTTTTTTTTTTTTTTTTTTTGAGCTCTGGATCGACTGAAACATAAGAAAGAACAATGAAACAGATGGAGAAATTCGAGTATTCCCCTAAGGGCTGACAATGAAGCATAGCACGTGGTGTTCAAGTCTGGACAATTGGCCTAGTCTAGAAAGTTCAGGTTAGAGAGACCCATTCTTCTGTAGGCATTCCTGGAAACCTAACACAGATGCCTAACACAATCTCTTTAGGGTTAAACCTTTTCCTCATGGAGTTCAGAAAAGAGTCAAGGGCATGCTAGTTGAATGAGGGTTGACTTTAAAAGCCAGTGGAAAGGAAAAGGAAAGGCCTCATTACCTGCATCTCCCTTCTTATTTGCCAATAAAACTCATTTATTGTCTGTAAGAGGCTATGTGTAGAACAGAAAATCCAGAGTTACCGTCCTAAGCAACTCCTTCTCTGAGGTCAGAAACAATAAACAAAAGGCAAAAGCTTTGTGTTATAATTTCCCCTCTTTTATTGAAAGCAGATTCTTTTGTCATATAATATATCTTGATTACAGTTTGGTCCCTTCCTGTACCTCAGAGTTCTCTCCACCTCCCATCCCTCTGGATATACTCCCTTCTGTCTCTCATTAGAAGAGGACAGGCTTCTAAGAGAGAACAACAAACATGGCAAAATAAAATATAGTAAAATAAAGTAAAATTTATTCTGTTGAAGTTGGTCACAGAAACCAGAGGAAAAAATAGCCAAGAATAGGCAGAAGGGTCAGAAACCCACTAATTTTCACAGTCAGGAATCACATAAAAAGTACTAAGCTAATCATATGTATATATATTATATATATGTACATATATGCATATATGTACCTATGTTTTATACACACACACACACACACACACACACACACACACAAACACGGTGCTTGTTTCTTCAATCTCTGTGAACTCATATGCTTCTGCTTCATTGATTCAGACAACTTGGTGTAGGCTCTTACAATCTTTCTGCCTCCTCTTCCAAGGGATTCCCTGAGCTCTGAGGTGAGAAATTTGATGGAGGCCTCCAATTTAGATTCTCTTTCCATATATTGTCTGGCTGAGGGTCTCTGCATCTGTTCCTGTCTGCTCCCTGAGGAAACCTCTTTGATGATGACTGGATATGGCACTGTCTATAAGAATAGCAGAATATCACAATATGAGGAGTCAGTGTACTGATACTTTTTTTGACCAGTGGTGTTTGGTTTTACCCTAGGTCTCTAGCCTATCTGGTCTCTGATTCTTAGTTATCCAAGCAGTGTAGGGTATGGATTCCGTCTCATGGAATGCTCCTTAAGTCACACAGACATTGGTTGGCTACTCTTACAAGTTCTGTGCCACCATTGCCCTAGCATATTTTTCAGACAAGATAAATTGTAGGTCAAAGGTTTTGTGGCTGGATTGTTGTCCATGTTTCTCTTTTGGTACCTTCTTGTACCAAGCAGAGTAGAATATATGAGTGAAGACTATATGTTGGCACCAGTCCACTTCTCCATGTTCAGTAAGTTATAGGAGTCCCACTGTCAGCTTGTGGAAAGCAACCCTTTGTCTTTGCAACAGCCTGGGTTCTTTGGAAATTTCCATAGAACTTCCTTGGCCAATAACTCAACTGAATATAACTGCCAGTGAAGCCTCTGTATCCCTCATTACTAGGAGTCCTCATTAGGATCACCTTCATAGATTGTAGGACTTTACATTGCACTAGGTTTCTACACTACCCTCAAATGTCTTCAAATTTCACTTGTCTTTCCACCACACTCTACTCTCTCTTCACTCCATGTCCCCCACCACTGATTCCCCAATTGTCCTCACCCTTCCCATTTCACCCATTTCTATTTTCCCTTCCAAGAAGTCAAAGGAAGAAATGGTATAGTGATTTTATGACAAAGCATTTACTTTGCTTGCTCAGGACACAAAGATGCTGAGTTCAGTCAAAGATGATGAGGTCTGCAGAAGTGCAATACCAGTGGAAGACATGCCCTCAGCACACAGTCAAAAGGTGTTAGGTCACCTTTGGTGCCTGTGGCCACTCAGCAAATGGGAACTCCTGGGATCTGGCCAGCAGGAACTACAGTTACAGAGAGAATGGTCAGGGCAGAGAACAGAAACAGCCCAACAGGGTCTGATCGCAGCAGGCAGGTGGTTAGAAGGAAATCTGGGAGAGGGGCTTTAGGAGTTAGCTCTACTGCTATATAAAGCAGAGTAGATGAGGGACTAATAGGTTTGTGGATAAACAAGGACACCCCCCATACCTACACCCCCCACACCCTTTCCTTAATGCTACTCTGCTTCTGGGCTATTTGAACTATGTAGATCTACATCTTTCCACATGGCGTGTTTTGAGCATTGCTGAGATACAATCCCTGTGGAAGAAAGTTGAAAATCAATTTGCAATCTATGCACCTTAGCCCATACTAAATATCCAGGCAGCCAGTTCTGTCCTGTCATCCTTCTGGGAAATACATGTTTAGACTGCTCCCCAACTGGGTCAGATTGTTGACTCTCTTCCCTAAGTTCTTCTGTCCTTTGGGAGTTGACAGATTGAGGTAACATTTAGACTCAGAGCTCAATTTAGAACAAGGTGATCAGCACTGATACTCTTCCTGGACAGCTTCCACCTCTGCCTCCTCTGGAGGGCTCTGTCACTCAGTCCATCTCATCTATATTCTGTTACTACTTTGTGTTCTTACTTATCCTGTTCAATGCTTTCATTGCCCTTAAACAACAGCATTGTGTCTTGAGTTTGGCTTAAAGCCACATCATATGTGTTTATATGGAAATTCATTGCCATGTTGTTGGTCAATAAGACTTTCTCCAGCATGTTTTGCTTTCAGGGTTGTTCAGGGCTCACAACCCATTTCTGGATATTTTGAGAAGAAATACTAAGGAAATAGAAGCTTTGGGTTGCATTTGCTTTCTAGAGAATTGCAAGGCCAACAGATGGTCACCATTTGCTTTCAAAGTCTGGTATGAGAATTTGTTTTATAGTGGGGAGACAATGAATCGTGTGGCCTGGCATGAGATCATGATTCTAAGTAACCTGAGAATGCTAGAGCCTCCAGAGAGCTGAAGCCTATGCAGGAGTGGAACATTACTAAGCTAAACCAGGAGAGGAAGATGGGAGCATTAATTTGAATGGAGGATGTTCTCATCGTGTACTTATGCTAGGGAACTGAGATGTTCCCTAAATAGTGATGTGCAAATATTAAATTACCTCTGGAAAAGGGATAGGGAACCACAGGGATTTTGATTTACTGAGACAAGTTTGGGCCATGCTGGGACAATGATAGAAAGAACAAGAACCACTATTGGTCTTCTGTCTCTCCTACAAACACTTGCAAAATTCAGTATTTCCTTCCCCCATAGTATAAAATAATATTTGGATTCTATGGGGTACCAATTACTTATAGCTCGTTTGGCACATAAACTTTAGGGCCATAGATCAATAAAATGATGGGAGAAATCACGTACTGTATAATAAGGGAACAAGTAATTTGTACAGAGAGACTTTCATATAAAAAATGATTATGAAGTTGTTAACTAGGTAGTAGAAAGGGTCCAGAGAGAGTGCTAAGGTATCTTGGATTTAACAATTACGGAAAGCAGTTAGGTCTGACAGAAAGAAGGAAGAGGCTGGACTTAGTAAAACTTCATGTTTTGGAAGATTCACCTGCAAGTCTGTACTTTTTTTTTTTTTTTTTTTGGATTTGGTTTTTTCGAGACAGGATTTCTCTGTATAGCCCTGGCTGTCCTGGAGCTCACTCTGTAGACCAGGCTGGCCTCGAACTCAGAAATCCGCCTGCCTCTGCCTCCTAGAGTGCTGGGATTACAGGCATGTGCCACCACCGCCTGGCAAGTCTGTACTTTTGAGGAAGGGGGTCTGCTTAGGTGGTCCTAGAATCTGCTTAGAGGAGGGCGCCTGTTGCAGATGGGATACTTGTTACTTGTCCCCAGTTCCTATGCTAAAAACTGATACCTAATTTGTAGGCAATTGGATTATGTGGTCTTTGAGAGTCATTCTTTGGGGATTCTTGGCCCAGAGTCTTTGTAAAATAGACTAGAGAAAGCTCCCTCACTCCTTCCCATGTGTGATGAGATTACTGTCCATGAGCCAGCAGTGTTTCCTAATCAGACATTAAATCCACTAGAGTCTTGATTTTGGAGGTCTCCATTTTCAGCCAGTTTCTGTTGCTTGGGTCACATCAACTGCAGCGGTTCATTACAGTATGGAGAGGGGAGTAAGGCCTGATGAGGGAGCTGGGCCTGGCTGATGCTGAGCTCCCTGAATCAGGCTACCTTTTCAAGGGCTAAAACAACCCTGTCAGGTGGGTTCAAGCTGCATCTACAAGAACGTATTGCTGTTTCATGGTGAAAAAGAGGAATTATCACTTACTAACCAGGGATCAATACTGTGACACGTAGAACAAACAAGCTTAGAGGAAGACCTAAGTTGCTAAGGACAGAATGTCTTCCCACATCTGGAGGGACAAAATTCTTTGAACTATGGCTTGTCTCTGCTTTCAAAAAGGATGGAAGAAGATCAGCCTCACAGGATAATGTGGTGAACAGTTCATCCCACAATTCTGTTGGTCTTCGTGGATGTGGAGGGAGGTGTCAATCTCATAGTCAGTAAAGCTGAACATCTTACACTTATTGTTAATTAGTTACTGTTTTGTTGTTTTATTATTTCAAATTAAAAAGAAAATCTCATCAATCCTTATGACACTTTAAAGGTGATTGATAAATAAATGTATTATCAATATAATTGTCAAATATATTATCAAATAATTGTATTTTATTATTAATGTAATACATTCTGAATATTTTTTCTGAGCAATGTTTCCTTCAAGCTAATTTACTCCAATTTTCAAGTCAACATAAACCCACTTAATTATCTGTTTTAATTTCAAAGAATTTGGATTCTGTCAAATTCAGTATATCTATGTATATCTGACGATATCTGTATAGTCGAGAGAACTATTTAAAGCTTATTTCACTGAATCTTCCTTTTATTTGACAAAATGAGTTAGACTTTCATCATTCTTGAATAATCTTTGTAGATTCTGATATCTCACAAAGGTATTTTAAATATTTACTTTTGTTTAATAACTAGCCTATGTGTATTTGCTTTGTCAACTATGTAAAGACTACTCTGCAAGATTCTGGAGAAAAATAAATAGATAATGTAATGGGGTAAACACAACTGGTTGCTGACAGACAACCTGCAGAAAAACCCTCTACTCTCTCCTGTCCAACAGAGCCTGGATGTTTCTCTTATGTATATAGTGTTTTGTTTTTTGGATAGCTGTCCTCCAAATCCTGTATGCCAAATTCAGGCTACCTGAATTGAAACCATTGGAGGTGGTTGAAATCATTGGAGGTGAAGTGTAGTAGAAGAAGTTTGGTTACTGGATATGTCTTTTGAAAGGAATGCTTTGGCCATGTTCTTTCCTTTTTTCTCTCTGCTTTTGTTTTCCAGGGGCCACAAGGAGAAGAGGCCTCCTCCTCCATATGCTCCTCTGTGCTACCAAAGGCTCAAGGCGACAAGCCTATACAGCTCAGTGGCTATGAGCAATAACGTCTCTTAAAAGGGACCCTGGTTCAGTTCCCAGCGTCCTCATGGTGGTTCACAATTATCTGTAATTCCAGTTCTGGGAATCTGACATCCTGCTTGGACTCCCTTGGGTACTCCATGCATACAGTGCACTTATATATACATACAAGCAAAACGTACACATTAAAATAATAAAAGATATGAAATTTGAAGCTATGGAAGCTATCTGAAAACCCAGCTCTAGACTGATATGGTAGTTTCAAGCTGCAATTTCAGCACCCAAGAAAGGCAGTTTTGAAACCACCCTAAGCTACATTGTAATGGCTCAACAAAATTATGGGATGGGGAAGCAGTTTAGTGACTGAACACTTGCTGAGCATGTGTGAGGTGGTGGAATATCATTGCCAACACTGATAAACAAAAACAAACACAGCAGCTATAAAAGTCACACAGCTGCAACAGGAGTGGAGACAAACTCATCCACTGAGTCCGTTATCGTGAAAGAGCTTACCCAACTACTTTATTTTTCTAACTGAGAAGACAATATTCTTCTGCTTAAACTACTTTTTTTTTCAGGGGGGAGGTATGTTCAGTGCTACCCAATTCTATTATTTTCCTCACTGCTGTGATAAAATTCTGGGAAAATGATTTTAGAAAATTTAGAGTTTATTTTGGCATATACACTGAGCATATGGTCCATCATGACAAGGAGGTCATGTCAGCAGAAGCATGAGGTCGGTCACACTGTGCCTCCATCAGGAAGCTGAGAGAGATGACTATTGAGGCTCAGTTCTTTCTCACCTTCCTACTCAGTCTAGGAATCAGCTTCTAGAATGGTACCAGTCATAGGTAGGAGGTGCCTTTCTGCCTCAGTTAACCTAATCTAGAAAATTCCTCTGATATGCATACAATGAATATCTTCTAGATGATTCTATATTCTGTAAAGTTGGTAACTTGTGCTTTCTGCTTATAAAGATTTTGAAAGAACAGTGTTTCCAGGGATTTTTATTATATATTTATCTTTCTACGGCCCTCAGTTCCACTTGGGCAGATTCAGTTAGGTAAGATTTGAAAACATTTGCATCCATATTGAATATGCACAAATTTCTCATTGCCACTGCTGCCTAAATAACACACACACACACACACACACACACAGGACCTTTTAGTGTAGAGTTTACATTGCATTTAGTACTGTAATTACTCTAGAGATGACTGGGAGGATGGCAAGATGTTTGAATGATGTACCATTTCATATGAGAGTTGAATGCCAGCAAAGTCTAGCTTTGTGATTCTTGGAATCAATCCTCTATGGGCAGAGAGGGATGGTTGTGGAAAAACCCAAGTACTGATTGAGCATAGTCACAGGATTAGGAAGACATATGACCATGTATATTGAGCTTCTTAAAAAAAATTTATTAATTTCAACACAAGCAGTCCACTTGTAAGCACTGATCTCAAATAAATAATCCTTAATATAGAAAACTCATTGTGTGTAAAGCTCTTTGTTGCAGAATTATAAATAATAAATAGGTTGAAGTCAGTTAATTATTTAACACTTGGAAAAAGTGTGAATATATTTTTTGTAGATGCATACAATATATGTAAATCAGAGAAAGTAGGCAACATAAATTATGGATGTATAATATTACATTTACATGAAATGCTGTTTTAACATTAACAGAATCCAGATAATAATTGTACATGCTACATATTATTCTAACTTTACTATGTAAGAAGCCTATAAAGTAGAATTAAATAAACAAGAGCTTTGCAATAGTTTTCTTTGAAAATATTATTTTTTCTCTTATATTTTTTATATTTTGTAACTTTTTGCTACATTGAACTAACATTACCTTTGTAATCAGGAAAAAAAATCAGAAATTCCAGAGAAAGCTTGTTAGACACTTTCTTGATAAGAATACTTACCTTCCAGTTCTTTAAAGACTCAACTGCTTTTATTTTTATTTAAAAATATCAAGCTACAGCATAGGAAGGTTTTTCCTTTTTAGTCTTAAGTTTCGAATATACAATGGAAGGCAAAAGATCTCTGCAATATGTATATATCGTTTTTTCCCCGATTGCCAGCAGGACAATGCATTTGTAATAGGCAATTTTCTGTTCTCAGGAAAACTAGATACATCTCATTAGAAATGGATTTCTGTCCAGTGTCTCAGAACACTCCTGCTGTTCAGATAACAGTTGTATTGGCAGGACGCTTTCTTACATATGTCTTCCTTTTGAAGCTTTTCTTACTTCTTGTGAAGGGTGCATTTCTGTTGAATCTGAGGTGTAGATGGAATGAATTACTCTCTGGTTGGTAGTAGGTGAGGAACTAGGGAAAGAATAACATGGGAAAAAAATCAACATCAAGATCATGGGGATGCATGCTCACCTCGTGCACTTTGTAGGTTGCTTGGTTGCTGTCTTAGTTACTTTTAGGATGTAGTGAGAGCACCATGACCAAGGGAACTTAGCCTTTCATGTGGGGCTTATAGCTCTAGAAGACTGGAGTCCATGACATCATGGTAAGGAGCATGTCAACAGGGAGATAGGCATGGTGCTGGAGCAGTATCTGAGAGTTACATCCCGATTCATAATCAAGTGGCAGACAGAACTAACTATGGAATGGCATGATCTTTTTGAAACCTCAAAGCCTGCCTCCAGCAACCCACCTAATCCTTCCCAAAGAGTCCTGATTATTGGTGACCAAAAACTCAGATATAAAAGCCTACAGGGCCAATTCTTATTCAAACCATCACTTTCTGCTCCCTGGCCCCCATAGCCTATGACCATATCATAATGCAAAATACTCTAACTTCAAACATGTCTATAATCCTTCACAGTCTCAACACAGTTTTGAAGTCCAAAGTCTTTTCTGAGACAGAAGCAACTGTAACCCTGTGAAAAAGCAAAAAGCAAATTACATACATGTATAATGGCACAGAATATGAATTTCCATTTTAAAAGAGAGGAATGGGGCAGAGTGAGGAAATACGGGACCAAAGCAAGACTGGAAATCAGTAGGGCAAGCTCCACATCTTGCATTCTTTGCCTGTTGTTGAAGTGCTTAGATGGCTCTGTTTTTCCAAATTGGCTGATTGCAATTCACATCCACCTCCCTTGGGCTGGTTCCACCCCCTATGCAGCTCTCCCTGGCAGGTATCCCATGCCTCTGGCACCTCCACCATTATGGGGTCTCCAAAGCCATCCAGGCTTCACTTTCACAGCTTCACACAATGAGGTCTCAGTTTCTGCTTACAGATTTCTGCCTTGGCGTCCCTTAGTAAAGAAGTATAATCTGGACGTGCAAGCTAAATAAACTCTTTCTCCCCCCAAGCTGCTTTTGGTCATGATTTTATCCCAGCAATAGAAATGAAATTAGGACAGTATAGCAGTGATGTGCACAGGGATAGCATAGCAGTAATGCATGATATTCACTATAATTGTAGGGAGGGTTTTAGTGTGATAAGGGGTCACATGTTCATAATCCCTATTGTGTGTGACATTATAACTGGGTGGAAACTAGTGAGAGTGTTTCTAAGTGAAACTTTTTGGGTGTTGATGAGAATTATTTAAGACCACCAGGGTGTAGCTTCCCATGAAGAGTACTAGAGCTTCTTTATAAGAAGAGAGGCCTCAAGAGATTCATTTACGTGTCCTCTCTGGCTCTCACCAGGTGATGCCCTTCACCATCTTGGGGCACTGACAACAAAAAGATGTCATTGTTACATTTGGTTCCTTGGCTTTGGACAGGATAGACCCAACACCTCTCTCCTGTCTTTATAAGTTCAGTAGCCTCAATTGTTCCATTGTAGGAGCAAAAGTGGACTTATCCATGTCCGCGAAATATCCTCCATAGACTAGTCGTGTAGGAAGCACTATTCATTTATTCTTCATAATCTTACCTTGTAGGAAAAGCATGTGAGGACTATAAATGAAATGATTTACCCATAACCACACATCTAAATGATGATGGGATATGAACCCAAGCTGACATCAGAGTTCATGTTCAACCACTCCATGTTCACACCAACAGAACATATGAGCGTACAGAGTTGTTTAGTATTGCTTTGACGTCTCTAAAAGTCCCTTTAAAGCAGTGGTTCTCAACTTTTCTAATGCTGTGACCCTATAATACAGTTCTTCATGTTGTGGTGACCGCCACCAATAAAATTATTTTTGTTGCTACTTCATAACTGTAATTGAATTGTAATGTAAAGATCTGATGTGCAGATGGTCTTAGGTAACCCCTGTGAAATGGTCATTTCACCACCAAAGAGATCAAGTTCTACAGGTTGAGAAACACTGCTTTAACTTGTGCTTTAAAACATCTTGTTTGGAGGCTTATACATCTGACACTCTTGACTGTGAGTCTGTGAATTATGCTCCAAATCTCTTTATTCATTTTCTCCTTTGCTGGTAACTGTCAAAGAATGAGCTTACTTTCAAGGCTCCACAGTTTAGGAATTACACTTTGGTTCACTTCTATCCAGAGATGGGAAGATTCCCCAATGATGTATAGGAAGCCTAGCTCCTTTTTTATGATAAGACCTGGACAAGTTATAAAAATGTCTCAACTTTTCCATTTGTCCCTTTTCCTCATTGTGGACATCTTCAGGCAGACACAATCTGCAGAGCTGGGATAGATGTCATGTAACCATGCAGAAAAGGCTAAGAGAATCTTAGAGGTTTTAACACCACACTTCACATAAAGTTGCCAAATCAGGACCAACAGGTTTCATGTTGACAAAAGCTTCAAATGTCTCAACCCTCCACCTTGATTCCTGTGTTTCTATTAGTTGTAGCCAAATGTAGTCCACATAACATAAAGGTGAACATTACTGAAAATACCCCAAATGCAGTAAATTGTAGTTTTGCCTTTGAAGAGAGACATGATCAAATTGCTACAGTCTGATATCCTACATACAAAGGTCTAAAACAACCAACCAACCAATCAACCAATCAACCAACCAACTAACCAACCAACCAACCAACCAACCAACCAACCAACCAACCAACCAACCAACCACCACAGAAACCAGAAGTTCTCCTGGACAGCATGACAAAGGGTAGTTGTTATAATGAGTCATATAGAAAGTCTCTCTAATAATTGAAAGCCTGGCCACAGTCCTTACCCCATTTATACTTAACTGTTCAGTGTGGTATTTTACTTCACCCAATTTAGTGCTGACACATCCCTTGAATCATCATTGGCTATGCATATTAGTTTCTTTGGCCTGATGGAATGAATTACCACAAGTTGAGTAGCTTCTCATGGCACATATTTATTCTTTCATGGTCTCATAGCTTGGTTTCTGAAGCCAAAGTATTGGCAAGACCCTTTGTTCCATGCTATGATGATTTGTATATGCTTGGCCCAGGGAATGACACTATTCTAAGGTGTGGCTCTGTTGGAGTAGGTATGGACTTGTTGGAGTAGGTGTGTCACTGTGGGTGTGGGCTTTAAGTCCCTAGCTTTCTGGAAGTCAGACTTCTACTTGCAGCCTTCAGATGAAGATGTAGAACTCTTAGCTCAGCCTGCTCCATGCCTGCCTAGATGCTGTCATGCTGCTACTTTGATGATAATGGACTGAACCTCTGAACCTGTAAGCCAGTCCCAAATATATATTGTCCTTTATAAGACTTTGGTCATGGTGTCTGTTCACAGCAGTAAAACCCTAACTAAGACACCCACCTTTCCCATAGCTTCTGGGATTGCTATCAATCCATACTAATTCTTGACTTAGAGATGCTTCCTTTCAACCTCTGCCTCACTTGTCACATGGCCTGCTCCTGGTGTATTTCTGAATGTCTTACTTTAGTGAAGATACTAGTAAGATTGAATCAAAGGGGCATCCTTACTCCAGCATGACCTCACTTTAACTTAATTCCATATAGATAAACCCTATTCATTAGTCATTAGGGAAATGCAAATCAAAACAACCCTGAGATTTCACCTTACACCAGTCAGAATGGCTAAGATTAAAAATTCAGGAGACAGCAGGTGTTGGCAAGGATGTGGAGAAAGAGGAACACTCCTCCACTGCTGGTGGGGTTGCAAATTGGTACAACCACTCTGGAAATCAGTCTGGCGGTTCCTCAGAAAACTGGGCACGTCACTTCTGGAGGATCCTGCTATACCACTCCTGGGCATATACCCAGAGGATTCCCCAGCATGCAATAAGGACATATGCTCCACTATGTTCATAGCAGCCCTATTTATAATAGCCAGAAGCTGGAAAGAACCCAGGTATCCCTCAACAGAAGAATGGATGCAAAAAATGTGGCGTATATACATAATGGAGTACTATTCAGCCATTAATTAATGAAATTCTTAGGCAAATGGATGGAGCTGGAGAACATCATACTAAGTGAGGTAACCCAGTCTCAAAAGATCAATCATGGTATGCACTCACTAATAAGTGGATAATAGCCTGGAAAACTGGAATACCCAAAACATAATCCACACATCAAATGAGGTACAAGAAGAATGGAGGAGTGGCCCCTGGTTCTGGAAAGACTCAGTGTAGCAGTATAGGGCAAATACCAGAACAGGGAAGTGGGAAGGGATGGGTGGGAGAACAGGGGGAGGGAAGGGGCTTATGGGACTTTCGGGGAGTGGGGGGCCAGAAAAGGGGAAATCATTTGAAATGTAAATAAAAAATATATTGAATAAAAAAAAAGAAAAAAATGAGGTATGGGAAAGAGCATTTGGGATTAGGGATTGACAGAAGATTGTTTGTTTGTTTCAGGAAGAAGGACGCCAGAAAACACATCCATCAGAAGCATGAGAAATGCTGCTTGCTTGAACTTGAGACAATCATGTGGAGGAGCTCAAGTTCACATTGTGGAGGAGGAGACACCTCCGGACCAAAAGCACTCTGTTCCAGGGGAGGTCATCTCATGATGTTAAAGCAAGTGTGAGGCATACACATACGTTATTCTAGAAGCTGTCCAGTCTAGCCAGACAGGAAGCTACTAACTGAATTATGGGAAATGATAAAACAGTTGCCATTTAGGGATGATTGCTAATTAATCTCCAACTTTCACAGGGTTAAATGCTATGGTTTTAAGACTGGTTTCCTGGCAACATCTGGGCAGTAGTCAAAGACACATTTAGTTGAATGCATCTAAGGACTTAACTGGTTTACAAGGGATGTAGCTGGCTGCCACTTAAGGGAGTGTTATAAGGTTAGATGTTATTTGAGATTCCGAATTAGAGCTCCAAACACCAAGTCAAAATCAACTATTTTAAGGGGAAAGTCTTTAGATGTTAAGAGTTTTAGAAATGGAAAATAATAAGTCATTGATGATTTAATATCCTTTTAATGCTTTGGGAATGCCAGAAATTCTGGAAAGATCAAAAATGACTCAGCAAACTCTGAAATTCACACTGGTATTTAGTGATTGGTATTTAGTGGGATTACTACACAGTTTCTCTGCAAACTGAATTGTAGACTGTGAGTTGGAAGCAGCCTTGGTTTGTAGCCTGTCACCAGTGTCTTCATTGCATTGAAGTCTCAGTGTCTGGAAGAAAGATCATAACCTGGAGGCAGTGATATTAGATATTAAATCCAAGTCTTAAAATTATTTACTTCCTCTATATTTTATTTAGATGTTAGAATTACAATTGATTGAATTCATATTGATTGAAGGCCTGGCACTGAGCAAAGGTTATTATATCTATTATCATAGGTGTTTATCACAGTGACCATATGGTTCAGATGAAAGATCTGAGGCTCACAATGGCTGAATGGCCAAAGTCACACACCCATCTCTATGCTTTGATTTCTCTTACCTTTTAAGGTAGATATCTTCATTTATTCACTTAAGCAATAAAAGTGTACCATTTCATATGAGTTAAAAAAATTGATAGCATACTCAGCCACTGGTACCTAATATTTTGTTTACTATTTGCTTGAAGAATAATTTAGGGCAAGGTGATATCTTGATAAATAAAGGGTATGCATGATAAATAAACTCAAATCAAAACTGGAAAAGTTTCATCATTCTATAGTGTCCAAGGAAAAATTAACAAGAACTGGTCCAGTTACTCAGAGTTTTGATTTATAGGAATGGACACAAGTGAGATTTTCAGAATATTTTCAAAATTTTGTTTCTTCTTGATGAATAAATGACCGTCAATATACTTTCTTGGTTATATATTTGCTTCAGCACTACTACTTTTATACTAAATCAGCCATGCAACCAGTATATAGCAGGAAGCAAGATCCTGGTCTATTGGTCATTTTGTATTACTATAGTCTGTGGAGGATTCTGCCACCTCAGACAGCTGCAATCCTGGCATATTCTGCTTTCAGAAGGTCATTTATATTTGGTGTGGAGGGAAGCTTCCACAAAAGGTCTGGTCAGTGTGTCAGGGAGCAGACAACAGCAGTATCAATGGGTCTATGAAAAATATGTGTACTTTTGGGATCCTTATAGGCCCTTGCAACTTTACAGTAATCCACCTACCTACCATTGCCTACTGAAATCTTATGCCATAGAGCCTGACAATTGGCATATAGTAAAACTGACTCAGGACAGCCAAGAAATAAATCAGAAAGATGTCTTCATTCACCCAGTACTGCTATAACAGGTTAGCCAAGACTGGGTCATTTATAGAGAATAGAAGTTTATTCTTTCATAGTTTTATAGGATACAAACTCCAAGACCAAAGTTTTATCTTTTACTGTCGACTTTCTGCTGTGACATCTCATGGGGGAGAGGCAGAGAGATGACAGTGGGATAAGGAGAGGAAAAGGGGTACAACTGCTCTTTTCATGACGAAATCACTCCCACAATAGGAACATTAGCCAATTCCCAAAGGTGGATCCCTGTGCCCCAATAATCTTGTGAAATTTTACTAACTCTTACAGTTTGATACCATTACCATGACAAATGAAATTTTATGTGAGATTTGGAGGGGGAAAAATTCCACAACTAGAGTATATACGCACATGTAGAGTATATATATATATATATACATGTGTGTGTGTATGTGTGTGTATGTGTGTGTATGTGTGTGTGTAAGAGAGAGAGAGAGAGAGATATGAACAGATAAAGTAATGAATTTGCACATTTGTACCAACTTCATTCATACCACTAACACTTTATTGAGACTTTCCTTGCTTTCAGTAATTGTGGAGAAATATTATTTTCAACATAATATCATACCCAGTGATGTTGTCTTAGCTTGGGTTTAGCTTGGGCATAGCTTGGGTTTAGCTTGGGTTTATGGCCATACCATTATCACCCATATGTCACAGACTATATGACAACAGTGGAGATCATTTTATATTCAAGATAGTATACTTTAAAAACCCTGAGACATTGATTAAGGCAAGGTTGCTGAATATGCTTTGTTATCTTCAGTGGTGAGAAATGCCAAATTTATTCTTCTAAACTAGTTTGACTGTTTTCCTTCTCCAACAGGTCTTGTAGGTAAAACTATCTTTGAGTCCTCTCGAGGAATCTGATGATGGCCTGTGGTCTGAATTCTTCTAGAATACCTAGAACAGCTAAGGTACTCACTCATCCCATTGAGTGGTAGGAGAGACTCCCTGATAGTCCTACAGGCTTTTGCCCTCTTCCAGACTAGTCTGCCAGGGTCCTTTGCTGTGCCAAAGTAACTCTGTATGCCCAACTCTGGGAGTTCCTAACATGCTCCAAGGCATGGGTTAAAATACTGAAAGTGGGCTATTGTCTTAGTCCACTGTTGAGCTTCCATGACATATGAGGTCACTTCCCTTATTAACATGCAAAAGTGGTTTACATTAAGTCCAGGAGATTCCTGGGGACCTAATTAATAAGGTGATTAAACTCAGATAGTATTTATTAAGTCATAGTTCAATAAATAATTCCTTGTACCACTAGAAAAATGATACTATTCTTGCTGTTTACCTTTGACTAAACTGGGTCAACACACAATATTTTCAGAGGGTCCTCTTAGTATATCCCTTAATCTTTACCCACAAGATGTAAATAAATTGTGATTTAGTGTACTCTTGCATCTCTGAATGTGTCTTTACAATGTTGGTATTACCAGTAAGTCTCTAAGATACCTGTATAAATAAATAATTGAAATTATAGAGTTCTATAAACTTCAATATGTAAAATTCCCTTTTTATGTTTCATAGCTCTTTGCTTGTCTCTGTATTGCTAGATGATTTGCCATACACTTTATTGGAGCCAATTATTCTAACTCCTATTATACATTTTGTTATTTATCTCCAAAATTCCTACTTGGAAGCCTTGATCTATAGTACAATGGGATATGACCTTATTTGGAGTTGGAACCATCACAGATGTAATTAAGATGAGGCCATATTGGAATTGGTAGGTCTCTAATTCAGTATGAGTGGTGTTCTATTCAGTATGAATGGAGTTTTTATATAGCTGAAAAATTTAGAAAGAATCACACGTGCAAAGAAAACACCAAGTGCTGCCAGTCAAGGTCAAATATAAGCAGCAATCCACCAGACGTCAGAGCACTAGGTCCCTTGCATCCTCAGGTTTCCAGTCTTGAGAATCTTGAGGTAATATTGCTTTTGTTTAATTCACTTGACTTAAGGACAGTGCTATGACAGCCTTAACAAGCTAATATAATTACTATTACTTAATTCAAGGGGGACAGGATAGCTTGCTTAAAAACCGCTGAGTCATCTCTCCAGCTGCCAACCATGCAGCCCAGGCTGGTCTCAAACTGCCTCTGCCTCTTTCAGTAAATCTTATTTGCAAGTACCACCACAACCAGAGGAGCTGGAGGAAATGAAAGACACCAGAGGAACACAGCTATCAACTAAGCAGGACCCATGATGGCTCACAGAGACTGAAGTGGCAATCACAGAGCCTGCTTGGTTCTGTGCTTGGTCTCCTGCAAACATGTGATGATTGTTAGCTTGGTGTTTTGGTACTCCCACTCCTACCAGTGGGGGTGAGGGTATCTCTGATGCTCTCACCTACTCTTTGGGACCCTTTTTCCTCCTACTGAGTTGTATCACCCAGTCTTGATATGAGTTTGTGTCTAGTCGTATTGTAACTTGTTATGCTGGGTTTGGTTGATACTCCTGGGAGGCCTGTTTTTTTCTAAAGGGAAAAGGAGGAGGAATGGATTTGTGGGAGAGGAGAAGTGGGTGGGGGAACTGGAGGAATGGAGAGGGAGGAAATTGCATTCAGGATGTGTTATATGAGAGAAGAATAAGACAAACTACAGGCTTTTATAGTTTATCTTTGCTTCATCTGGAACATTTGATTAAAGGGTCCTTTTCAAACTGTTGTGGACTTTAGGAGATTAAAGCCAAATGTACCATATATCCCAAGAAGTATTGGATGCTATATCCCAAGAAGGATTGGATGCTATGTACTAATGACTCTTTTTTTTTTTTAATTAGGTATATTCTTTATTTACACTTCAAATGTTGGCCCCTTTCCTGGTTGCCCCTCCCTGCGAAAATCCTGTAAGCCATCTCCTCTTCCCCAATCAACCCACCCCTACTTCCCTGTCCTGGTATTCCTTTACACTACTGTATCAAGTCTTTCCAGGACCAAGAGCCTCTCCCCACTTAGTGTCCAACAAGATCATCCTCTGCTGCCATGGGTAACTCCAAGTGTACTCTTTGGTTGATGGTTTTGTCCCTGGGAGCTCTGGGAGTACTTGGTGACTCATATTGTTGTTCCTCCTGTGGAGCTGAAATATGACTCTTAAGGTTGAGTGTTTAAAGAACCATTTTGAATTTTATATAAAAACTCTAGTATTTTCCCTTTTAGAAAATGTGTATGTAGTCTAGGTCTTTGAAATTTCCAGTATTTTCTTTATGATTATTCTGGGAAAACAAGTGTTGGCTGGTAACGTGTACTTACCTTTCTTCCTGGAACTTCAGCCTTTTGATTCTTTTATTCTTTTCCTTTTTATTTGTGTGAATGTTTCTGTAGACTCTAAAGTTTAAGAGTGTACTTGAGATATATTCGTGGTATGCATAGTCACTGGTCTCTGGTGCTTGAAGATCAAGCAGAATGCCACAAACCACTCTTTTAAAAGTGCTCTGAGAACACTTTGTTTCCCAGGAGTTGTGGCTATTACGCAAAGCTCTTTAGAACTGCTAAGAACTTAATCGTTGAAAAGATAAAGTTCATCTTTCCAGTTATACTTTGTAAAGAAAAAATATGGAAAGCTATGCAAATTAGAAGACTGGTATTTCTGACAATGTTTTGTCTGCAATGAAAATAGATCATACATTTTTTGAATGTTGCATGTTTAAAATCTCAGAGACCATTACTAAAATTAAACACATTTCCATTTGTGAGTTCTCAGTTCTGAGCACTTGTTAGAGTCTGTGATAATATTAATTATACATATGCTATTTGGCTATCAATTCACCTAACAAAAAGAAAGAGACACTCAAGATTTTACAAATAGCAGGTGTTTTTGCATGCATATTTTATAATTTTAAGTCTGTATCATCTGGATACATTTTCCAGGAGAGAACATTTATTTTGTTTGTTTGTTTGTTTATTTATTTATTTATTTATTTATTATTCACTATATTATTTATTTACATTTCAAATGATTTCCTCTTTCCTGAATCCCCCTCCTGGAAACTTCCATAAGCCCTCTTCCCTCCCCCTGTTGCCCAATCCACCCTTTCAAACTTCCCTGTCCTGGTATTGCCCTACACTGCTGCTCTGAGCCTTTCCAAGACCAGGGGCCACTCCTTCCTTCTTAGGCATCATTTGATATATGAATTGTGTCTTGGGTATTCCAAGGTTCTGGGCTAATATCCTTTTATCAGTGAGTGCATACCATGAGTGTTCTTTTGTGACTGGGTTACCTCACTTAGGATGATATTCTCCAGTTCCATTCATTTGTCTAAGATTTTCATGAATTCATTGTTTTTTAATGGCTGAATAGTACTTCATTGTGTATATATACCACATTTTCTGTATCCATTCCTCTGTTGAGGGACATCTGAGGGACATCTATAATAGCTTCTGGCTATTATAAATAGGGCTGCTATGACCATAGTGGAACATGTATCCTTATTACATGCTGGGGAATCTTCTGGGTAAATGCCCAGGAGTGGTATAGTTGGCCCTCTGGTAATATCATGCTTAGTTTTCTGAGGAACCGCCAGACCGATTTCCAGAGTGGTTGTACCAGATTGCAACCCCACCAGCAGTGGAGGAGTGTTCCTCTTTCTCTGCATCCTCACCAGCACCTGTTTTCTCCTGAGTTTTTGATCTTAGCCATTGTGACTGGTGTGAGGTGAAATCTCAGGGTCATTTTGATTTGCATTTCTCTGATGACTAAGGATGTTGAACATTTCTTTAGGTGCTTCTTTGCCATTCAATATTTCTCAGGAGAAAATTCTTTGTTTAACTCAGTACCCCATTTTTTTTTAATGGAGTTATTTGGCTTTCTGGAGTCTACCTTCTTGAGTTCTTTGTATATCTTGGATAAAAGCCCACTGTCGGATGTAGGGTTGATAAAGATCTTTTTCAAATTCGTGGGTTGCCCTTTTGTCCTTTTGACAATGTCCTTTGCCTTACAGAAACTTAGTAATTTTATGAGGTCCCATTTGTCAATTCTTGATCTTAGAGTGTAAGCTATTGGTGTTCTGTTCAGGAAAATTTCCCCTGTGCCCATGTGATCAATGCTCTTCCCCAGTTTATTTTCTATTAGTTTCAGTGTGTCTGGTTTTATTTAGATGTCCTTGATCCTTTTGTACGTGAGCTTAGTACAAGAAGATAAGAATGGATCAATTTACATTCTTCTGCATGCTGACCTCCAGTTGAACCAGCTCCATTTGTTGAAAAGGCTATCTTTTTTCTACTGGATGGTTGTAGCTCCTTTGTCAAAGAGCAAAGTGACCAAAGGTGTGTGGGTTCATTTCTGAGTCTTCAATCCTATTCCATTGATCCACTTGCCTGTCACTGTACCATAGCTGTTAAAGCAATTTTTAACACAATTGCTCTGTAGTACTGCTTGAGGTCTGTGATACTGATTCCCCCAGAAGTTCTTTATCTATTGAGGATAGTTTTAGCTATCCTGAGTTTTTTGATATTCCAGATGAATTTGAGAATTGCTCTTTCTAACTCTATGAAGAATTGAGTTGGAATTTTGATGGGGATTGCATTGAATCTGTAGATTTCTTTTGGCAAGATGGCCATTTTTACTATATTAATCCTGTCAATTCAAGAGCATGGAAGATTTTTCTATCTTCTGGGGTCTTCTTTGATTTCTTTCTTCAAAGACTTGAAGTTCCTGTCATACAGATCTTTGACTTGTTTGGTTAGAGTCACACCAAGACACTTTATATTGTTTGTGGCTATTGTGAAGGGTGTCATTTCCCTAATTTCTTTCTCAGCCTGCTTATCCTTTGAGTATAGGAAGGCTACTGATTTGCTTGAGTTAATTTTATATCCAGTCACTTTGCTGAAGTTGTTCATCAGCTGTTCTCTGGTGTTTATCAGGAGTTCTCTGGTGGTGTTCTCTGGCTTGCTTAAGTATACTATCATATCATCTGCAAATAGTGATAATTTGACTTCTTCCTTTCCAATTTGTATGCCTTTGACCTCCTTATGTTGTCTAATTGCTCTAGCTTGAACTTCAAGTACTATATTGAATAAATATGGAGAGAGAGGGCAGCCTTGTCTAGTCCCTGATTTTAGTGGGATTGCTTCAAGTTTCTCTCCATTTAGTTTGATGTTGGTTACTGGTTTGCTGTATATTGCTTTTATTATGCTTAAGTATGGGCCTTGAATTCATGTTCTTTCCAAGACCTTTAACACATGATTCATTCTCTTTAACACATTCTATTCATTCTCTTCCCCTGTCCTCCCACCCACCCCTTCCCACTTCCCCGTTCTGGTTTTGCCGAATACTGTTTCACTGTCTTTCCAGAACCAGGGGCCACTCCTCCTTTCTTCTTCTACCTCATTTGATGTGTGGATTATGTTTTGGGTATTCCAGTTTTCTAGGTTAATAACCACTTATTAGTGAGTGCATACCATGATTCACCCTTTGAGTCTGGGTTACCTCACTTAGTATGATATTCTCTAGCTCCATCCATCTGTCTAAGAATTTTATGAATTCAT
The DNA here is from genome assembly GCF_947179515.1 of Apodemus sylvaticus. Taxonomy (NCBI): domain Eukaryota; kingdom Metazoa; phylum Chordata; class Mammalia; order Rodentia; family Muridae; genus Apodemus; species Apodemus sylvaticus. The sequence goes on along the minus strand of NC_067482.1, from coordinate 42,388,452 downwards.
TGTTTCCAATGGCTGAACAGTACTCCATTGTGTAGATATACCACATCCTTTGCATCCACTCTTCTGTTGAGGGATACCCGGGTTCCCTCCAGCATCTGGCAATTATAAACAGGGCTGCCATGAACATAGTAGAGCATGTATCCTTATTACATGGCTAACACACATTTCTTAAATGCATTTATCAACAGGTGAACCTGAAATATTTTACAAATCCAGAAAGAGGATTGAAGATCACTCAGTCACTTTCAAAGCACTGCTTTGTTTTAAAGCGTGGCACCAGTCTTCTGGATAATGACATTGCCATCTCCATAAAGCTTGCTTTAAGTGGAGAGTTGTATACTGTGAATGTTTCAAGTACCTAGAGAAGAAAGAACCTGTACATACATGTAACAACCTTTAACATATGTGATGTTTTCTTTGTCTTTATGCTGCAAACAGATTGCTTTTAATATGAATTTACTCGTTGTAAGACCATGGACTATTTTTTTGTACTGTGGCCTGATTTTAAAGGACCCTTACTGTTTTGGGAGTTTACACTTGTATAACAGTGTATGGATAATTGGTTTGGCTATGCACTATACATTAAAGTAATTCCTGGTGTAATAAGATTGACATTATAACTGATAACATTTAGGTTGCTAAGGCAATTCTTATTTTTAACCCTTGAAATGCAGTACAACACCCTTCTTTATATATATATATATATATATATATATATATATATATATATATATATATATAGTCTTTGTGTGCTCATATGTGAGCACACCTAACACCTATCCTGGTCGTATGTGGAGATCAGAGGGCAATTTGTAGGAGTCTGTTCTCTCAGTGTATTGTATTGTGGGTTCTGGGGATTGAACTCAAGTCCTTCAGGTTGGCAGCAGGTACCTTTACCTGCCGAGCCATCTCATTGCCCACCTCCCTGCCTTCCTTCTGTTGTGAATATGGTCACTGCCCTCTGGATGGTGCTCTCAACTGCATAGCCCAGTACTCTTCACTCTATTCAAGTGTACACCATGTGTCAGAAATGTGAAGGTATATGAGAGTGCAACGCGTATGTACATATTCACATTTGTGCACATGCTTGTGCATACACCCCCACACACACTCACAGTTTTTTTTCACTTCGCAAAGTGAGGATTTATCCACAAGAAAATAGTGACATTATGTGGTTATAGTCATGTAAGTAAGTAACCCCTTAACATTTTTTATTATAGTAAATTTCAAATGTGTACAAATGGAGAGAAGGGTAACCCACATCTCCACCCCTGCCATTCTCCCCCTTACCTATTGCCTAGCATTCTAATCCACCACCATTCTTGTTCGAATTCATGGTTGTTCCTATGTTCTTTTACATGGACGCACCTTACACAGCCTCCTGATTATTTTGAACAGAATACTAGACATTGGAGAATTTTATCTGCAACTAATACAACTTGTGTATCTAAATGATAACAAATTTCTTGAGCTTGCAAGAAATTATTCTTACCATAAAAATCATTAAAGCCTGATGGAGCTTTATTGATATCAATTACTATCCAACTTGTGCCTTAGTTTCTGCATTAGATTGATTCATTTGATTGATTCTTTTAAATCAGTTTTCAAGCAGGTTTTTCCTAGACATTTTGGTTTTTACATGGTGCTTGTTTCTTCTAATTTACAGATTTTCTGTACCTTTATTTTCTGTTTGCAATGTATTTGTTGAAGAAACCATGCCATTTGACTCATAGAGTTTCCTGTTTCTTTGTTTTTAAATTTTTCTAAGTGTTTCTTTGTGGTATAATTTAACATGAACTTTCTTCCTCTGAAAAGTGCTAAATAGAGCTAGAGGTGTTATGTTGTTGTGATCAGCATCTTTTATTAGCTCTTGAAGTCCCATGATTTTGTCCTGTGCAAGATGTGCAGTTATGAAAATTAACGTTATTAGGATCGGGTAAAGTACCATTAAGTAACACATAATCTGTATGGCAAAAGATCTAATACTTGTTTTCACTGTATAGGTCTTTTTCTCAGTAGGGAACACTGCGTAGAGAACACCTTTGTAGGTAGCAATTCATGTTTCTTTTCAGAACTCTTTGTTAATGAGGGATTTTGAACTGTCTTTTGAGATTAAACTCTATTTCCCAGAAGAGTTTTTTTGTACTAGTAATTTTATCAACTAAAGTTATGTGTAGTCCGGCATTTTAAAAGTGGCTTGAATATAGTATTACTCACAAACTAAAAAGAAGAGAGTTGAAAGAACAAATAACATTCACCCGTGTAACAACCTAGTGGCCTGGTATGTTGGTTTACAACTTAGACCAGTGGTTCTCAACCTGTGGGTCACGGCCCCTTTGGGGGTTGCATATCAGATATCCTGCATATCAGATATGTCTATTATGTATCATAATAGTAGTAAAATTACACGTATGAAGTAGAAATGAAGTAATTTTATGTTTTGGGTCACCATAACATGAAGAACTGTATTAAAGGGTCAAAGTATTAGGAGGTTTGAGAACCTGTTGTAGAAGAAGTTGGTTCAAAATATTTCTTCTCATATCAACTAAAATTCTATAAAAATTATAATAACTAACAGCATCAGCTCAGTGACAGCTTAAATACATTAACTTAATGAAAACCAAATGACCACATAGAACTTATTTTAAATGTAATTAATTTTAAGTTCACTGGGTCTGGCCATCTGATCATATATACATCTCTAGCCATGGCATTGTTTGCCCTTTGACATACAACCCTGTCTTTCCAGTTCCCTGTACAACCACATTGGTCACCGTTCTCATGTTTCCAAATAGCTTTAGATTTCAGACAAGGTTTAGGGTAAATAGTAGAGAAGAAAGTTGATATCATGGATACCTTACAAGGATTAGTGAGTCTTTCTATCATGTTTTCTTTTCACGAAGCTACAGAAGAAAGAGGTTGGTTACTTCTACAATGTTGCACCACTATTACACCAGAGTATCATGCAGGTAGACTTTTATTTGCCTGTTTGTTTATTAAAGAGAAAGAGAAAAAAGGCATGTAGTTAGATGGTTGGGGAGATGGGGAGGGTTCAGGGGTAGATGAGGGAAGGGACTCCATATTCAGAATATATTATATGAGGAAATATTATTTTCATTAAAACAACTTACAAAAAGAACCAAAAGAAGAAAAAGGAAAAAATTTCAAGGGAAATACCAAGAGCTTGGCTGTTGGGAATCAGACAGTAGGAATAGGATGTGGAAGAATGGCCTCTGGATAGCATTATTTGACACAGAGATTTGCAGTAACAACTTGGAACTCCTGGAGTGACTGTTTTCCATCAGGAAGCACTAGGAGAATTGACTCAAGCATATGTGGACTCACCAGTGTGCCTCATGCTTTTACTTCCCTACATTCTTCTTTTCAAGCCATGGGACATAAAATCTCAGATTACAACCATTAAGACTCCCTTACCAGTATTTCCCAGTCCTGGGACAGAAGAAATTCCTGGGGGAGAGCTCTGTAGTGTGTCTGTGGCCCTATGGGTGAGTGTTTGTCCCTTTAAAAAACCCTATCTGTCTGGTGTTACACAGATGTGGGGACTATGATTCTTTTATTTTTCAGTATACATTGCTTGACATGTTAGCTAACAGCCTTAGCAAAACACAAACTCACAAGTCAAAGCAATTAGACTGGGAAAGAGGTAATACAAAATAGGTAGTAGTGTATTGTATACATCATGGTTTGAACTGGGGGAACAGATGAGTCAAGAATTTAAAAGAAGCATTACAGAGATCCCTGAAGTGGTAAGTAAGGATTGTATGTGTTTCTCGTTGCTATTGTAGGTACTTATCTTCTTATAATGTTGGAAGCCAGAAATAAAGTGTGAACATTCTTGCCACAAAAATCAAGGCATTGGTAGCAAGTTCCTTCTGGAGTCTTTTGAGAGAAGTCTCCATGACTACTGACAGACACTTACATGTCACTTATGTCTCCCTTCAAAGCCAGTGGTCTTATGGTCTCTCCATTCTGACCTCCTCCTATGAGACCCTGATAATGGCACTGGGACCTTGGATAATGCAAGATAACATCCCCATGTTGGGATCCCAAAATTACTCATACTCATACAGTCCCTTTCCTCATGCATGTGTGGTTATATCACACCCCCTAAAAGATATTCACAAACATGCAGTCACACTGATATGTTTGTAAACACAGGAGCAAAACAACAGAGCTTTCACATTCTCACACAACGTGTTTATTTTTTCATGTTGGAAACTTACTTAAATCATAAAGGAAGCCCTAATAAATTCCAAGGAACCAATGACACATGGATTATGTTCTCTGATCATAATCCATCCATGCTAGACATTTCCATTTTTAAATGGAAAAGTACAGCTTATGACACTCTAACAGTTGGGCTTTATGCAAATAGTCTAAGTTCAAATAGGTGATTGCAATGGGAATTGTAGAATTTTATCTTCACGTAGCAGTTAAGAGCTGAAAAGAGCTTTCAATGGAAATGGAATTTGGAGAAAAATATACATTCAGTTTAAGATGCTGAAGATGCAACAAAGCAAACACAAACTCACAAGAAAGGAGACATTAATAATAATGAAAGAGAAATCAATAGAATATAGAAGTAAAGGCATAGAACCACAAGAAACTATGTCTCTAACAAACTATGGCAAGCAAAAGAGAAAAAGTCATATGAGAAATATCACACTGTGAAAAAGAAAACTGTAGATATAATAGATCATAAATAAAATACCATCTATGTATCTGTCTTTCTAGCTACATGTTTATGTATATGTGTATGCATATGTGTATATGTATATGTATAAACACATATGTATACAACATACACACATATATATACACATGCATGTAGATATACATACACATACACACATTTGCAAACCTTTATGAATCTATAAATGTTTAGAAATACATAAGTTCTCAAACTGAAGAATTTATTTTACATTTCCACCTAGACCTCATTTTCCATCAGATTTTGCTGCATCTAGTCTTTCATAGGAAATTTTTTGCTACATTTTTCCAGGAAAAATAATCATAATTTTATTTCTCAGAAAAGAAGAATACTTACAAACTTATTTGATGAGTTGAATGTAGTATCTATTCTAATGTTAGATTAAAGGCAATGAAACAAACTTATAATTTTAATTGTAAATACACATGTTAATATTAAGTGAGATACAAGCTAATTAAACATTTGATAACTAAAGGAGATCTCATTTTAGGTTAATTTCTCCACAAGTGCCTTAAAGTTACAATGTAAGAAGCTTTATCAATAGAACTCTTTATTAATAGGAAAACATTTTTATTGATAAATTCAATACAAATATTCAATAAATATAAATACCGAGTCCATAGATGAATGAACATATTCTAATGAGTATGTTTAAGCCTTTCTAATATCGTACATTCTAGGGAGCCTAAGACAAGCCTAGAATGTTGTTAATGATTTTGTCTCCTCATTTAATTCACTATATCTTTTAAATTAAAGTTATTTTTCCATTTGCAGAAATCCATTAAATAGGACAGCAAGAATTCTGCTGAAATAGAAAATGACTGGGCAGAAAATGGCCAAAGGAGAAGATGGATTGTACCCTAAGGCAGAATGGAGCAAGACCCATAGAAATCAATACAAAGGTGTTCGTAGGCTAAGACCCTGACGTTCAGTTGTCTGAAATTTTACTTTCTAAACAATTGAATTGCTGTAATTAAATGCTATATTATTTCTTTGAGATTAACAAATAAAGTATTTTAATCATAATCATCACAACTTACTCATCCAGACCCACCCAACCTTGCAAGCCCTCCAACTAGCCCTCTTTTTAAATATTTAATAACTTATTAATTCTAATTTGTGCTGTCAAATTATATGAATATGGGGCCACTGGAGTGTGGCCACAAGTCACATAATTAATGAAAACCGATTCTTCCTCTCCAGCACCATCAACTGTCAATAGCTCTTCAACATAGGATAGAGACTTGAGAATTCTTCCCCACACTATACTCAAATGTTAGCCGACTTGATACTGTACATGTCTTGTAGAGGCAACTGTACAGCTGCTGTGAGTTCATGAGTACAGTAGTTCTGTCATGTCCAGAAGACACTATTTTGCTCTGGTCTCCCTCTGTCTTCTGACTCTTATGTATAGTATAGATGTCCTATACTACAGTACTAGGGTATAGTATAGATGTCCTATTTGTGGTTAAGCACTCTGCTGACAACTGTCCTCTGCACTGTGATCAGTTGTGAGTTGCTGACTAACCATTGTTGACTGCACATACACACACAAAAAAACATACTGTGACAAAGACTGAGAGCTGCACTAATCTATGAGCATAGAGATGTGTATTTGCAGGGCAGTTTGTGGCTGTGTCAATTTATCAAAATTATAACACAAGGTTCACCCCTAGGACCCATGAGTTCCTCAGCCATGGGAATTTAGCTGGATTTATACCACAAAGCATGTGGTTCCTGCTGTGGAACATGCCTAAGGTCCAGGCAGAAACTTATTGGTTACTCTCATAACATTCATGCTATTACTGAACTCATGTGTGTATCTTGACAAACCAGTCATTATTGTTCTTCACAGACCGAGTAAGAACACAATGACTCTCTGCTGCTCTCCTAGCAGCCTGGATAGCACTTTCCAGTACTCTGAATGCTAGCTAGCAGTCAAGAAGTTTCCTAGGCAGTACTGACTAGACATATCCATGACTTATAATCAGTGTGTATGGAGTCTACAGCAATAGAGTTTTACCATCAAATTCTGATAGGTAACCAGGAGCAATAGCTATTCCATGCATTGTTGTGCAGTCCTTGGAATACCAACAATTCAAGAGGATTTATTCTATATCTGGCACTGGGCTTTTCATTTGTCATCCAGTGGTTTCTGGGATTAGCATTATCCCTTGTTTAGGGAAACTGTTACACTGTTACACACACACATACACACACACACAGACACACACACACACACACACACACACACACATACACACACACACACAAACACATCCCACTCCAATCACAGTTAAAGGTCACCTGTATTTATCCATTACTACTAGTTTCTCAATGTTTCTTTGGAATATACTGAACATTCAATATTCAAGTAACACCTTTTGTTCTTAAATATTTGATAAGAGAATCTTTTGAAGTGACTTAATAGGGCTTTGTACTCTCTGGTTCCAGCAGATGATTAGAGCCATATCTTTTAAAGTGGGGTTTTCAGACACTCCAATCCCATATTAAGGGACTTTCTTTCTTTTCATTGATTCTTCTCTCATATAATACAGTCCAACTTCAGTTCCACCTCTTTTCACTCCTTCAGTTCGTTTCCCATCTTTCCTCTTACCCAGATCCACTGCTCCTCTTTCCCTTGACAAAAGAGCCAGCCTCTGAGTGATATCAACCAAACATGGCATAGCAAGATACAATAACACTAGGCACAAAACCTCATGTTAGGACTGGGTGAGGCAACCCAGTAGGAGAAAAATGTCCCCAAAGCAGGTGAGTTAGACCAAACTCAACAACTCAAACACCCAACTCCCAGTGTTAGGAGTTCCATAAAACCCCAACCTAAACAACTATTGCATGTGTGTAGAGGATCTCACTCACAGACTCATGCAGACTCCATGATCACTACCCTAGTCTTTGTGAGCTCCTATGAGCTCTATGAGCCCTGCTTAGTTGAGTCTGTGGGCTGCTCTCTTGGTGTCCTCTTTAGCTCCACCTTTCCATAGGGTTCTCCAAGTTCTACCTAATGCTGGGTATGGGTCTCTGTATCTGCTCCCATTAGGTGCTAGAGTAAGCATCTCTAATGACAAGTAGGACAGGCACCAATCTATGAGAATAGCAAATATAGCAGAACATCGTTAAGAATTATTTCATTGAGTTTTGGTCCATCGTGTTTGGTTCTACCTTAGGTCTCTGAGCCATACAGGTTTTGGTTCCTGGCTTTCCAGGCAGTGTCAGACATGGGCCTCTTGTGGCAGGGGCATCAAGTTAGACCAATCATTGGTCACCTACTCTCATGAGCTCTGAGCCACCATTGCCCCAGCACATCTTGCAGACAGGACAGGTGTGGGTCAAAGATTTTGTGGCTGGGTTGGTGTACCAGTCCTGCCACTTCAAGTCTTATATTGAGGGTCTCTTTATTTGTGTGTCTCTTAATATAAGAGATACATCCTCTTTCAGTTTCAAAATGAGTCTTTCCCTCAGGTACTAGTAAAGTAGCTGGCCATTTATATAGATCCTATTTCTTTACTTGATCTTAGCCAAAAGGCCGAGAAGCAATATAACCTATTTCTTATCCTAGGTAAGAATCTTATTGGGTAGGGCATGATGTACACTCTTCCAGTTTCTCTGTTTCATGCATGACCTGCTGGAACCCATAACATACACTCCAGCCTGACAAAACCCTTGACTTTCTCAGTGTTAGTTGGCCACTCTTTCTCAGGTTCTTGATATTGTCAGCAAAGAGTCCAATTTCAATCTCCACAAATCTTTCCCTTCTTGGGTTCACATGTTCAGTTCTCCAAAGAGTGCCATTGACCCCTAACTAGTTTTCCACAATTCCCAAATACTCATTAGCAGAACCATGCGGAATTTTATTCCCATTGGGAGAAACAAGCACACAATCACTCCACTTTTCCAGCTGGAGTCATATATAGAGATCATAAAGTACTTAATGAAGGTAAACTTCTCTACATTACAATGTTACAGATTATAAAAATGGAGAAGGGATAATGAAATATGAATGCCATCACTTTGTTATCCCTTAATTATATAATTAAGAAATGATGGATTTATTTATTACCATCATAAAAGGAAAGCTCTAGACATCATGTACTTCTGTACACCTTTAAATGTTCTTTATCTTAATTTTTATCTCGAATCAGCTCTGGCCTCTAGATTCAATTACTAGCTTACAGGAAATGCAGAGAACAAAAGAACATATTTAAAGGCACTGAGGAAGCAATCGTTTAAAGACAGTGCTCTGACAAATGATCTGAATGCCTTTAGGCAAACTTCAAAGGAAAATTTTAGGTATAGGATACATCTAAGACCCTAGAAACAAAATCAAATACACCTGTAATTCTTGTTTGGAGTCAAATTAAACATGGCAAGTGACATTTAGATAATCTCTGTCATTTGAACTTCACTGTTTAATGACCTATGGTTAATATTCTGCATGCGTGAATGAATATGTGTCTGCATCAGAAGAAAGTAAGATTAGACTTAAAAATGTACAATGAGAGGTGTCTGTTTCTGGATCTGAACAACCTGGGCCACAGCACTCGGTCTCCAGGAAGTGTAAGAGACCTGGTGTGCACCTGGAAGCAGACTGGGAGCACACAGATTGCTCCTGTGGCACGGAGCTTAGGTTCCAGTCCTAAGGCCTCTGGCAGGAGCCTTCAGATCTCTGCTTCGGGATCCAGAACAGCCTGGGCTGCAACACCACATCTCCAGGTCCTGCAAGAGGCAAAAGGAGCATCCGGGAGGCCGGCTGGGAGGAGTCAGTATGCTCTGGTGAATCCAGAAGGCCCATGCGGGAGCCTTCAAGTGTCTGCTTTGGGATCTGAACAGCCTGGGCCACAGCACCCTGTCTCCAGGCAGTGCAGGAGGTCAGTTGTGCACCAGAGGCCACCTGGGAAGAGGCAGCTTGCACTGGTGAGTCCAGCATTGACAAGACCAACTAACACCAGTGAGAACTAGATGGCAAAAGGCAAATGCAGGAATGTGACTAACAGAGATCAAGGCAATATGGCAGCATCTGAACCCAATTCTCCTTTAACAGCATGTCCTGGATACCCCATCACACAAGTAAAACAAGATTTGGATTTAAAATCACTGGTCATGATGCTGGTACAGGAACACATGAAGGACATACTTAAAGAAATTCAAGAGAAAATGGATCAAAAGTTAGAAGCCCTTACAAGGGAAACACAAAAATCATTGAAGGAAATTCAGGAGAATACAAAAGCCAATAAGGAGGAAACACAAAAATCACTTAAAGAAATACAGGAGAACTTTGGTCAACAGGCTGAGGTCATGAAAGAGGAAACACAAAAATCTCTTAAAGAATTACAGGAAAGCACAAACAAGCAAGTGAAGCCAAGCAAAAGCATCCAGGATCTAAAATCAGAAGTAGAAACAACTAAGAAAACTCAAAGGGAGACAACTTTGGAGATAGAAAACCTTGGGAAGAAATCAGGGGACATAGATGCAAATATCAACAACAGAATACAAGAGATAGAAGAAAGAATCTCAGATGCTGAAGATACCATAGAAACCATGGACTCAACAGTTAAAGAAAATGCAAAATGCAAAAAGCTTGTAACCCAAAATATCCAGGAAATCCAGGACACAATGAGAAGACCAAACCTAAGGATTATAGGCACAGATGAGAGGGAAGATTTATAACTTAAAGGGCCACCAAATATCTTCAATAAAATTATGGAAGAAAACTTCCCTAACCTAAAGAGAGAGATGCCCATGAATATACAAGAAGCCTACAGAACTCCAAACAGACTGGACCAGAACAGAAATACCTCCCGTCACATAATAATCAAAACCCCAAATGTACTAAACAAAGAAAAAATATTAAAGGCAGTAAGAGAAAAAGGCCAAGTAACATATAAAGGAAGACCTATCAGAATCACAGCAGACTTTTCACCTGAGACTATGAAGGCTAGAAGGCCCTGGGTAGATCTCATGCAGACTCTAAGAGAACACAAATGCCAGCCAAAACTACTATACCCAGAAACACTCTCAATCACCATAGATGGAGAAACTAAGATATTCCATGACAAAACCAAGTTTACCCAATATCTATCCACAAACCCATCCCTACAGAGGATAATAGGAGGAAAACACCAAAACAAGGAGGGAAACTTCATCCTGGAAAAAGCAAGATAGTTATCTTCTCTCATCAAACCCAAAAGAAGTTAACCAATCAAATTTAAAAAATAACATCAAAAATGACAGGAAGTAACAATCACTATTCCTTAATATCTCTTAACATCAATGGACTCAGTGCCCCAATAAAAAGACATAGACTAACCGACTGGATATGTAAACAGGACCCTACATTTTGCTGCATACAGGAAACACACCTCAGGGTCAAAGACAAACACTACCTTAGAGTAAAAGGCTGGAAGACAATTTTACAAGCAAATGGCCTCAGGAAACAAGCTGGAGTAGCCATTCTAATATCAGATAAAATTGACTTTCAACCCAAAGTCATCAAAAGAGACTCTGAGGGACACTTCCTGCTGGTCAAAGGAAAAATACAACAAGAAGAACTCTCAATCCTGAACATCTATGCTCCAAATGCAAGGGCACCCTCTTTTGTAAAAGAAACTTTATTAAAGCTCAAAGTACACATTGCACCTAACACAATAATTGTGGGTGACTTCAACACTGCACTTTCCTCAATGGACTGATCAGGAAAACAGAAACTGAACAGGGACACAATGAAACTAATTGAAGCTTTGGACCAATTAGATTTAACAGATCTATATAGAACATTCTATCCTAAAGCAAAAGAATATACCTTTTTCTCAGCACCTCATGGTACCTTCTCCAAAATCGACCATATAATTGGTCACAAGACAGACCTCAACAAATATAAGAAGATCGAACTAATCCCATGCCTCCTATCAGATCACTATGGAGTAAAAGTGGTCTTCAATAGCAACAGAAAAAAAAAAACAGAAAACCCACATACACGTGGAAAATGAACAATATTCTACTCAATGATACCTTGGTCAAGGAAGAAATAAAGAAAGAAATTAAAGGCTTTGTAGAACTTAATGAAAATGAAGACAACATCTATGGGAAGTCCCAAATCTATGGGACACAAAGAAAGCAGTGCTAAGAGGAAAACTCATAGCCCTGAGTGCCTCCAAAAAGAAAATGGAGAGAGTATACACTAACAGCTTAATGACACACCTGAGAGCCCTGGAACAAAAAGAAGCTATTTCACCCAGGAGGAGTAGAAGACAGGAAATCATCACACTCAGGGCTGAAATCAATGAAGTAGAAACAAAGATAACCATACAAAGAATAAAAAAACAAGGAGCTGGTTCTTTGAGAAAATCAACAAGATAGATAAACCCTTAGCCAGACTAACCAGTGGGCACAGAGACAGTATCCAGATTACCCAACTTAGAAACGAAAAGGGAGATATAACAACAGAAACTGAGGAAATTCAAAAAATCACACATCAAATGAGATACAAGAAGAAAGGAGGAGTGGTCCCTGGTTCTGGAAAGACTCAGTGAAACAGTATTCGGCAAAACCAGAACGGGGAACTGGGAAGGGGTGGGAGGGAGGACAGGGGAAGAGAAGGGGGCTTACGGGACTTTCGGGGAGTGGGGGGGGCTATAAAAGGGGAAATCATTTGAAATGTAAATAAATTATATCGAATAAAAAAATTAAAAAAAAAAAAAGAAACAGAAGGAACTCTACCCAACTCGTTCTATGAAGCCACAATTACGCTGATACCAAAACCATACAAAGATCCAACAAAGAAAGAGAACTTCAGGCCATTTTCTCTTATGAATATTGATGCAAACATTCTTAATAAAATTCTTGCCAACCGAATCCAAGAACACATCAAAACGATCATCCAACATGATCAAGTAGGCTTCATCCCAGGGATGCAGGGATGGTTCAATATAAGGAATTCCATCATTGCTATCCACTACATAAACAAACTCAAAGAAAAAAACCATATGATCATCTCATTAGATGCAGAAAAAACATTTGACAAAATGCTAAAAGTCTTGGAAAGAACAGGAATTCAAGGTCCATACCTTGAATGCAATCCTTAAAGCAATATACAGCAAACCTGTAGCCAACATCAAACTAAACGGAGAGAAACCTGAAGCAATCCACTAAAATCAAGGACTAGACAAGGCTGTCCTCTCTCTCCATATTTTTTCAATATAGTACTTGAAGTTCTAGTTAGAGCAATTAGACAACATAAGGATGTCAAGGGGATCCAAATTGGAAAGGAAGAAGTCAAATTATCACCATTTGCAGATGACATGATAGTCTATTTAAGTGACCTGAAAACCTCCACCAGAGAACTCCTACAGCTGACAAACAACTTCAGCAAAGTGGCTGTTTATAAAATCAACTCAAGCAAATCAGTTGTCTTCCTATACTCAAAGGATAAGCAGGCTGAGAAAGAAGTTAGGGAAACGACACCCTTCACAATAGCCACAAACAATATAAAGTATCTTGGTGTGACTCTAACCAAACAAGTGAAAGATCTATATGACAAGAACTTCAGGTCTCTGAAGAAGGAAATCGAAGTAGACCTCAGAAAATGGAAAAATCTGCCATGCTCATGGATCGGCAGGATTAATATAGTTAAAATGGCCATCTTGCCAAAAGCAATCTACAGATTCAATGCAATCCCCATCAAAATCCCAACTCAGTTCTTCACAGAGTTAGAAAAGGCAATTCTCAAATTCATCTGGAATAACAAAAACCCAGGATAGCTAAAACTATTCTCAACAACAAAAGAAATTCTGGGGGAATCAGTATCCCTGACTTCAAGCAATACTACAGAGCAATAGTATTAGAAACTGCACAGTATTGGCACAGTGACAGACAAGTAGACCAATGGAATAGAATTGAAGATCCAGAAATGAACCGACACACCTATGGTCACTTGATCTTCGACAAAGGAGCCAAAAACATCCAGTGGAAAAAAGATAGCCTTTTCAACAAATGGTGCTGGTTCAATTGGAGGTCAGCATGCAGAAGAATGCGAATTGATCCATTCTTATCTCCATGTACTAAACTTCACTCCAAGTGGATCAAGGACATCCATGTAAAACCAGACACACTGAAACTAATAGAAAAGAAACTGCGGAAGACCCTAGAGGACATGGGCATGGGGGAAATATTCCTGAAAAGGTCACCAATAGCTTATGCTCTAAGATCCAGAATTGACAAATGGGACCTCATAAAATTACAAAGTTTCTGTAAGGCAAAGGACACTGTTAAAAGGACAAAATGGCAACCATCAAATTGGGAAAGGATATTCACCAACCCTACATCTGATAGAGGGCTAATATCCAATATATACAAAGAACTCAAGAAGTTAGACCCCAGGGAACCAAATAACCCTATTAAAAATGGGGTACAGATCTAAACAAAGAATTTTCACCTGAAGAAATTTGGATGGCCGAGATGCACCTTAAGAAGTGCTCAACATCATTAGTCATTAGGGAAATGCAAATCAAAACAACCCTGAGATTTCACCTTATACCAGTCAGAATGGCTAAGGTCAAAAACTCAGGAGACAGCAGGTGTTGGCGAGCATGTGGAGAAAGAGGAACACTCCTCCACTGCTGGTGGGCTGTAAGATGGTACAACCACTTTGGAAATCAGTCTAGCATTTCCTCAGAAAACTGGACATGACACTTCCGGAGGACCCTGCTATACCTCTCCTGGGCATATACCCAAAGGATTCCCTGGCATGCAATAAAGCCACATGCTCCATTATGTTCATGGCAGCCTTATTTATAATAGCCAGAAGCTGGAAAGAACCCAGATGCCCCTCAAAGGAGGAATAGATACAGAAAATGTGGTATATTCACACAATGGAATACTACTCAGCAATTAGAAACAATGAATTCACAAAATTTTTAGGCAAATGGTTTGATCTGGAAAATATCATCCTAAGTGAGGTAACCCAGTCACAAAAGAATACACATGGAATGCAATCTCTGATAAGTGGATATTAATTAGCCCAGAAGCCCTGAATACCCCAGACATAAATCACATAACAAATGACTCCCATGAAGAAGTATGGAGAAGGTCCTGATCCTGGAAAGGATTGATCTAGCATTGGAGGATAATATAAGGCAGAGAAAAAAAGGAGGGAGGTGATTGGAGAATGGATGGAAAGAAGAAGGTTTATGGGACATATGGGGAGGGGGGGATCTGGGAAAGGGGAAATCATTTGGAATGTAAACAAAGAATATAGAAAATAAAAATATTTAAAAAATGTACAATGAGACATTTATGTATAAAAATTGCAAGTTGGTATGGATGTCTGAGGTTTTGTACAAAACAATGTTGAAGGCAAGCAGTTTCTTCTAGAGAGTAGTGTTTAATTCACTCAGTTGCAATAGAGAAGCAAACAGACAGGAAGCACGTGTCACCCAGTACAATAGGTTGTGAGGCACATAGAAAGGGTTGGTCAGAGGAAAGCAATTGGACTTAGTGAGTTACATATAAGAAAAAAAAAAGAAAAAAAAAGAAAAAAAAGTGGACATGAACTTGGCAGAGGAGTATTTAGGGGATCCAGGGATGTGTTAGGAGAGGAATGGGGTGAATACTGCTATATTTAATTTTATACATATATGAACTTCTTAAAGAATATTAAAAATTATACATGCGACGTGGATCTAGGGCGGCGGCGGCGGCGGCGGCGGTAGCAGTGGCTGCTCCAGCTGAAGGGCCATCAGCAGTGGAACCAAGGCGACACAGGGTCCAGTTAGGCCCTGCGCCCACGACCACTGACCTTCGCTGACCAGCCGGGCGGCAAGCAACTGCGGTTCTGCGGAGCCTTTCGCTGCACGGAAGCCACTTCAGAACTCGGCTGCCCGCCAGTCAGGAGAGACTCACCGCCATCTTGATCCCGGGCTCCAGAGATCGGTCAGACTGAGGTACACAAACATAATCCTAGGCCCAACACCGCAGGGGTCTGAGCCAGACGGGCGTTGGCCTGCACCCAGGCCCTGGGCTGTTCGAGTGGCCATCGGGGCGCCAACCCAGCCAGGAGTTTTTTTTTTTTTTTTGCCCCGGCCGGTGCACGCGCCGCCATTTTGCCTACAGGAGCCAGAGTGCTCGGGAGGGCAGAGACTGCTAACAAGCGTAGCCTGAGGCTAACAAAACGGGGGTCTAGGCCCCAAAAGGCACAGGACTGACCCCAAGAACTGGGCGGCTTGGTGGGCCATCTGTGTGTCAACCAGCCCAGGAGGTTATTAGCACAACAGACTCTCCCGGTGCTTTCGCGGAGCGCGGACGCGCACGCCCGCCATCCGGGTCACCTGGCGGACCCAAATAACAGACATAGCCCTAGGGGAACTTTGCTCGGACCTTGGCCTCCCAGGCGTTTGCCTGGACTCAGGGCCCAGGCGACAAGGCTAACCTAGTGTGCGCCAGCCCGGTTGGGGAAATCGGCTGCCCAGCGGAGTGAGCGGAGCACAGGGGAGGTCACAGCAACATTCACCTTCGGAGCTCCCTGGGGGTGCACACCGGTTCCACCTGGTCCACAGACACAATCTGGGGCAAGGCCTCAGGCAGAAGCCCCCAGCTCAACTCTCTCCGCTTCAGATCAGCCTGGGTGGCCGCCACATCTCCAGGTCCCTCAAGAGGCTAGTGGGGGCTTCCGGGCGGCCAGCTGGGAGAAGTCGGTGTGCTCCAATAAATCCTGCGGGCCCCAGCGGGAGCCTTCAGGTGCCTGCTTCGGGATCTGAACAGCCTGGACAACAGTACCCTGTCTATAGGCAGTGCAGAGTGTAAGCTGTGCACCAGAGGCCAACGGGGAAGGGGCAGCTTGCACTGGTGAGTCCAGCACTGACAAGACCAAGTAACACCAGTGAGAGCCAGATGGCAAAAGGCAAACGCAGAAACGTCACTAACAGAAATCAAGGCAATATGGCAACATCTGAACCAAATTCTCCTCTACCAGCAAGTCCTGGATACCCCATCACACCAGTAAAACAAGATTTGGATTTAAAATCACTGGTCATGATGCTGGTACAGGAACACATGAAGGACATTGAGGAGAAAATGGATCGAAAGTTAGAAGCCCTTGCAAGGGAAACACAAAAATCATTGAAAGAAATCCAGGAGAATACAAAAGCCAACAAGGAGGAAATGCAAAAAACACTTAAAGAAATACAGGAGAACTTTGCTCAACAGGCTGAGGTCATGAAAGACGAAACACAAAAATCTCTTAAAGAAATACAGGAGAACTTTGGTCAACAGGCTGAGCTCATGAAAGAGGAAACACAAAAATCTCTTAAAGAATTACAGGAAAACACAAACATGCAAGGGAAGGAGCTAAGCAAAACCATCCAGGATCTAAAATCAGAAGTAGAAACAACTAAGAAAACTCAAAGGGAGACAACTTTAGAGATAGAATGCCTTGGGAAGAAATCAGGGGACAGAGATGCAAATATCAACAACAGAATACAAGAGATAGAAGAAAGAATCTCAGATGCTGAAGATTCCATAGAAACCATGGACTCAACAGTTAAAGAAAATGCAAAGTGCAAAAAGCTTGTAACCCAAAATATCCAGGAAATCCAGGACACAATGAGAAGACCAAACCTAAGGATTATAGGCATAGATGAGAGTGAAGATTTACAACTTAAAGGGCCAGCAAATATCTTCAATAAAATTATGGAAGAAAACTTCCCTAACCTAAAGAGAGAGATGCCCATGAATATACAAGAAGCCTACAGAACTCCAAACAGACTGGACCAGAACAGAAATACTTCCCGTCACATAATAATCAAAACACCAAATGTTCTAAACAAAGAAAGAATACTAAAGGCAGTAAGAGAAAAAGGCCAAGTAACATATAAAGGAAGACCTATCAGAATCACAGCAGACTTTTCACCTGAGACTATGAAGGCTAGAAGGTCCTGGGCAGATCTCATGCAGACTCTAAGAGAACACAAATGCCAACCAAAACTACTATATCCAGCAAAACTCTCAATCACCATAGATGGAGAAACTAAGATATTTCACGACAAAACCAAGTTCACCCAATATCTATCCACAAACCCAGCCCTAAAAAGGATAATAGGAGGACAACACCAATACAAGGAGGGAAACTCCACCCTGAAAAAAGCAAGATAGTAACCTTTCATCAAACCCAAAAGAAGTTAAGCAATCAAATTTAAAAAATAACGTCAAAAATGATAGGAAGTAACAATCACTATTCCTTAATATCTCTTAACATCAATGGACTCAATGCCCCAATAAAAAGACACAGACTAACTGACTGGATACGTAAACAGGACCCTACATTTTGCTGCTTACAGGAAACACACCTCAGGGTCAAAGACAAACACTACCTTAGAGTAAAAGGCTGGAAGACAATTTTACAAGCAAATGGTCTCAGGAAACAAGCTGGAGTAGCCATTTTAATATCAGATAAAATTGACTTTCAACCCAAAGTCATCAAAAGAGACTCTGAGGGACACTTCTTGCTGGTCAAAGGAAAAATACAACAAGAAGAACTCTCAATCCTGAACATCTATGCTCCAAATGCAAGGGCACCCTCTTTCATAAAAGAAACTTTATTAAAGCTCAAAGTACACATTGCACCTAACACAATAATTGTGGGTGACTTCAACACTGCACTTTCCTCAATGGACCGATCAGGAAAACAGAAACTAAACAAGGACACAATGAAACTAATTGAAGCTTTGGACCAATTAGATTTAACTGATATATATAGAACATTCTATCCTAAAACAAAAGAATATACCTTTTTTTCAGCACCTCATGGTACCTTCTCCAAAATCGACCATATAATTGGTCACAAGACAGACCTCAACAAATATAAAAAGATAGAACTAATCCCATGCCTCCTATCTGATCACTATGGAATAAAAGTGGTCTTCAATAGCAACAGAAACAACAGAAAACCCACAAACACGTGGAGATTGAACAATACTCTACTCAATGACACCTTGGTCAAGGAAGAAATAAAGAAAGAAATTAAAGACTTTTTAGAACACAATGAAAATGAAAACACAACATACCCAAATCTATGGGACACAATGAAAGCAGTGCTAAGAGGAAAACTCATAGCCCTGAGTGCCTCCAAAAAGAAAATGGAGAGAGCATACATTACCAACTTAATGACACACCTGAAAGCCCTAGAACAAAAAGAAGCTATCTCACCCAGGAGGAGTAGAAGGCAGGAAATCATCAAACTCAGGGCCGAAATCAATCAAGTAGAAACAAAGAGAACCATACAAAAAATCAACAAAACCAGGAGCTGGTTCTTTGAGAAAATCAACAAGATAGATAAACCCTTAGCCAGACTGACCAAAGGGCACAGAGAAAGTATCCAAATTAACAAACTTAGAAATGAAAAGGGAGACATAACAACGGAAACTGAGGAAATCCAAAAAATCATCAGATCCTACTACAAGAGCCTGTACTCAACACAACTGGAGAATCTGGAGGAAATGGACAATTTCCTTGACAGATACCAAATACCAAAATTAAATCAGGACCAACTAGACCATCTAAACAGTCCCATAAAGCCTAAAGAAATAGAAGGAGTCATAGAAAGTCTTCCAACCAAAAAAAGCACAGGACCAGATGGTTTCAGTGCAGAATTCTACCAGACCTTCAAAGAAGAGTTAACACCAATACTCTTCAAACTATTCCACAAAATAGAAACAGAAGGAACACTACCCAATTCCTTCTACGAAGCCACAATTACGCTGATACCAAAGCCACACAAAGATCCAACAAAGAAAGAGAACTTCAGACCAATTTCCCTTATGAACATCGATGCAAAAATACTCAACAAAATTCTTGCCAACCGAATCCAAGAACACATCAAAACGATCATCCACCATGATCAAGTAGGCTTTATCCCGGGAATGCAGGGTTGGTTCAATATACGGAAATCCATCAATACAATCCACTACATAAACAAACTCAAAGAACAAAACCACATGGTCATTTCATTGGATGCTGAAAAAGCATTTGACAAAATTCAGCATCCTTTCATGCTTAAAGTCTTGGAGAGAACAGGAATTCAAGGCCCATACCTAAACATAGTAAAAGCAATATACAGCAAACCGGTAGCCAGCATCAAACTAAACGGAGAGAAACTTGAAGCAATCCCACTGAAATCAGGGACCAGACAAGGCTGCCCCCTTTCTCCTTATCTTTTCAATATTGTACTTGAGGTACTAGCTCGGGCAATTCGACAACATAAGGAGGTCAAAGGGATACAAATTGGAAAGGAGGAAGTCAAACTATCATTATTTGCAGACGACATGATCGTCTACCTAAGTGACCCAAAGAACTCCACTAGAGAGCTCCTACAGCTGATAAACAACTTCAGCAAAGTGGCAGGTTACAAAATCAACTCAAGCAAATCAGTGGCCTTCCTATACTCAAAGGATAAGCAGGCTGAGAAAGAAATTAGGGAAATGACCCCCTTCACAATAGCCACAAACAGTATAAAGTATCTTGGGGTGACTCTTACCAAACATGCGAAAGATCTGTATGGCAAGAACTTCAAGACTCTGAAGAAGGAAATGGAAGAAGACCTCAAAAAATGGGAAAACCTCCCATGCTCATGGATCGGTAGAATCAATATAGTTAAAATGGCCATTTTGCCTAAAGCACTATACAGATTCAATGCAATACCCATCAAAATCCCAACTCAATTCTTCACAGAGTTAGAAAGAGCAATTATCAAATTCATCTGGAACAACAAAAAACCCAGGATAGCTAAAACTATTCTCAGCAACAAAAGAAAATCTGGGGGAATCAGTATCCCTGACCTCAAGCAATACTACAGAGCAATAGTGTTAAAAACTGCATGGTATTGGTACAGTGACAGGCAGGAGGATCAATGGAACAGGATTGAAGATCCAGAAATGAACCCACACACCTATGGCCACTTGATCCTCGACAAAGAGGCTGAAAACATCCAATGGAAAAAAGATAGCCTTTTCAACAAATGGTGCTGGTTCAACTGGAGGTCAGCATGCAGAAGAATGCGAATTGATCCATCCTTGTCTCCTTGTACTAAGCTCAAATCCAAATGGATCAAGGACCTCCACATAAAGCCAGACACTCTGAAGCTAATAGAAAAGAAACTGGGGAAGACCCTTGAGGACATCGGTACAGGGAGAAAGTTTCTGAACAGAACACCAATAGCGTATGCTCTAAGAGCAAGAATTGACAAATGGGACCTCATAAGGTTAAAGAGTTTCTGTAAGGCAAAGGACACCATCAAGAGGACAGATCGGCAACCAACAAATTGGGAAAAGATGTTCACCAATCCGACATCAGATAGAGGGCTAATATCCAATATATATAAAGAACTCAAGAAGTTAGACTCCAGAAAACCGAACAACCCTATTAAAAAATGGGGTACAGAGTTAAACAAAGAATTCTCACCTGAAGAACTTCGGATGGCGGAGAAGCATCTTAAAAAATGCTCCACTTCATTAGTCATTAGGGAAATGCAAATCAAAACAACCCTAAGATTTCATCTTACACCAGTCAGAATGGCTAAGATTAAAAATTCAGGAGACAGCAGGTGTTGGAGAGGGTGCGGAGAAAGAGGAACACTCCTCCACTGCTGGTGGGGTTGCAAATTGGTACAACCACTCTGGAAAGCAGTCTGGCGGTTCCTCCGAAAACTGGGCACCTCACTTCCAGAAGATCCTGCTATACCACTCCTGGGCATATACCCAGAGGATTCCCCACCATGTAATAAGGATACATGCTCTACTATGTTCATAGCAGCCCTATTTATAATTGCCAGATGCTGGAAAGAACCCAGGTATCCCTCAACAGAAGAGTGGATACAAAAAATGTGGTATATCTACACAATGGAGTACTATTCAGCCATTAGAAACAATGAATTCATGAAATTCTTAGGCAAATGGATGGAGCTAGAGAACATCATACTAAGTGAGGTAACCCAGACTCAAAAGGTGAATCATGGTATGCACTCACTAATAAGTGGTTATTAACCTAGAAAACTGGAATACCCAAAACATAATCCACACATCAAATGAGATACAAGAAGAAAGCAGGAGTGGTCCCTGGTTCTGGAAAGACTCAGTGAAACAGTATTTGGCAAAACCAGAACGGAGAACTGGGAAGGGGTGGGAGGGAGGACAGGGGAAGAGAAGGGGGCTTACGGGACTTTCGGGGAGTGGGGGGGGGCTAGAAAAGGGGAAATCATTTGAAATGTAAATAAATTATATCAAATAAAAAAAAAAGACAAAAAAAAAATTATACATGCAAACCAGGAAAGTAGGCTAAGGCCAAGGCTGGAAGGTCCCAGAAGGATAGCCTGACAAATTTGAACAGTTCTGCACTTAGATGTTCTGTTTCAAAACTCTGTGATAAAATCTAGAGCTAATCTCATGCCTAATTATGATAACTTGTCAAAATATTTGATACTCCCTTTGGTGGAAGATGTATTTTAAAATTGTTAGATCTATGGAGGATGAATAGCTCATTTTAATGTCATTACCTTTTAAATTTTTATTGAAGCATTTTTCTCATGGGTTTTAGATGTTTACTATATGTTTTTATATGTTTTTGTGGTGCTGGAGACCAGACTCAAACTTTTGTGTGTGTTATGCAAGTATTCTACCACTTGAGTGGCACATCCCCGAGCCCCACCCTCTCTCTTATTTGGGTCACATACATGAACTTCTAGTCTCATAGCCTTGGAGATTCAAGGGAAATACATGTGTTCTATGATCTGCTTGGAAGTTTTGAGGCTCTCAGTTTCTCTAGTGTCACTGATTATAAATTAAGATGCAAATTCTCTTTGAAGTTTCCCCCTACATTTTAGTGTGTCAAAATCTATGACTTAATATATCATTTCTAAAAAAAAATTTGATCTAGTACAATGCTGGGCTGTGATGTGCTTTGCAATAGCTTAAGTCTGTGGAAAAAAACTGCCTGGGCAATGATTAATAAGAAGCAGAATAAATGTCATAGTACAGGAAAAATTTCCAAAGTTGATTTTCTTATTTGCAGATGGCTTCTATTGGTTGCAATGGGGGAGGGGGGGTTTGTAAAACAACTAATTTGAAAGCTTTCTATGTAACTACATTTTCTATGTGATGGCTCCTATGTTCCTGCCATTGGAGTAATGATTTTGCAAAGACTCATCAATGTAACAGAGAGCTGACTACCTCATATCACAAGCTGTGCCCCATCACACCATGATGAACTCCAGTGTCTTAATTGGAGTGACATTAAATGGAATGTGACACACAATTTGCACTAATTGCAAACTTACATTTAACAATTTTCTTTCAAGCCTTAGATATTAAAGTTGTATTGGCATACCTTAATAGTTCAAAATAAGTGGTTTATTATGACATTCTCCACAATGGGGTTGGGTAGAATCTACCCATCTGTTTAGGTTTGAGATTCGATAGAAATTCATCAAGGTTTACAAGTCATGTATGCTTCCAAGGAAATAAGGTACCCTTTTGGGTATCTTCATCTCATTAATAAAATAATTTAGAAATGGACTCAAAAGGAAGCTCATTTTTATTAACATTTAAGGAAAAGTGTAGTACAGCTTAGGGGAAATGCCCAGCAGCCACCGGGAGAGCTGGAGGAAAAGTTATCACTTCTGAGACAGGCATAGAATAGAAAGAGATTATCAGGAAAGGAAATGAAAAGACACTGCCAAGAGTGGATGTGGGCTACTGGGTGGAGGAAAGACCCTGAAAAGGCATCCTGCCAAGGTCTTTTTTAGCTCTCCCTCCCATGAGTATCTCCTGGGCCTTGTTTAGTGTGTGCTGTCTTCTCTGGGCCTCCTCTGCAGAGTGGCTTCTTTCATGTTAATCTTGATTTAGCTTGTTAAGTTCCCACCCGCCAGTCATAATGTGGAGATGTGCACAGTTTTAAGCTCTCCTGTCTTTGATCAACTTTCTGAAAGTTAAGGGTGTGATAGAAGTTCTTAATTTAATTGGTTAGCCATGCACTTCAGGGGAAAGGAACTGAAGAAAACAGGACAGTAAAGGGGAGGGTGAGAGAGGGAGAAGAAGACAGAGGGAGAGCGGGAAGGAGAGGAAGGAGGGTGTACTGTTTTTTTGTGTGTGTGTCAACTTGACACAGGCTGGAGTCACAGAGAAAGGAGCTTCAATTGGGAAGTGCCTCCATGAGATCCAGCTGTGGGGCATTTTCTCAATTAGTGATCAAGGTGGGGAAGGCTCCTTGTAGGTAGTGCCATCCCTGGGCTGGTGGTCTTGAGCTCTATAAGAAAGCAAGCTGAGCAAGCCAGGGAAGCAAGCCAGTAAGAAACATCCCTCCATGGCCTCTGCACCAGCTCCTGCTTCCTGACTTGCTTGAGTTCCAGTCCTGACTTCCTTTGGTGATGAACAGCTGTGTAGATGTACAAGCAAAATAAACCCTTTCCTCCCCAACTTGCTTCTTGGTCATGATGTTTGTGCAGGAATAGAAACCCTGACTAAGACGGAGGGACAGACACAGAGAGGGAGAAATAGAGGGAGGTGGAAGACGTGTGTGTGTGTGTGTGTGTGTGTGTATGAGAGAGAGAGAGAGAGAGAGAGAGAGAGAGAGAGAGAGAGAGAGAGAGAATTTAAGCAAGGAAACACAACCAATAACTGGGTTTTCCCTCAGAGGTAAGTTGTGGAGAAAAACCCGACAGGACAGGATAACTCCCGGCCCAAAATAGTAAAAGAATGAATTATCAGCAGTGTTTCCCCTGAGGAAGGTTTTATGGTTTTATGACAGTGGTCACAGCCTCCCAGGTGACATTGCTTCTGTTTGTTGCTACTTTTATGAGAATAGTTCTCCTGAGTTAAAAGTACCCAGAAGTTGTTATCAACTGATACAGTAGCTAGGAACAGAGTTTCCTTCCTGCAGTGTTTGCACAATGTGGGTGGGACAGCAGCAGTGTTCTCCACGGTGGATGTACCCTTTGGCCTTACACACACACAGATCTTGGTAGAGCGTGCCCAGGATTCTGCGTGAACACAGCAGAGTTCCTGGGATGAGCTCACCTCCGTTATCCCTGAACCACATTTAGTGCTCATCACCCCCTGCCTCACTGTTTTCACTTCCTGTCCCCACTGAGAGCATTGCCTAGAACCATGACTTGGGTTCCTCTTTATCTCTGAGGCATCTGAGGCATCCCTTTCTTCTTGGGTAGACTGGTACCTGAATACTCACCTTGTTATTCCATGTCCCTTGTTTATCCCAGCTATCATACTACCTTGTAAGAACTGTACCCCATTATCTCTGGTAGTAGCCCTTTTGCTTGCTTAATGTCTACATGTGTAAGGATCGCAAAGTAAATAGGAAGCAGCATTAAGCAAAATTATTGGGGATCTGTCTAGTTTCTCCTATTTTATTTTTGGGTGAAATGGAGATGGGGTTGACTTTTACCCCTCCCCTCTGTCTGGTGACTTGTTTACTCTGTTAGGGACTCAGGACTAGTGCACTGGAATAGGCTCAGTACCATATGCTAAAAGATAGGTTCTGTTCAAGAGGTCACTTGAGTGTTGTGTGGGCCAGAAGCTTAGATAGCACAGTGTGGTAGGAGCAGTGGGTGGTGTAGCCACATGGCCACTGCTGCTGCTTCTTTGCTCTGTCTAAGGATACCTGGCCTCATGGTGATTTTATGTAATGTTTATGATATTCTGTGATCTTTTGACTATAGTGCTGCCTTGGAAGTATAGGGATAATAATGATGAAATGTTCCAAGTGTCTGTCCAGTCAGAGGGAATGTGTTCTTTCCAAAAGCAGTCTGTGGACCACACCTTTCTAAAGGCTAGAGTGGATTTGTGGCAGTGTTATTTGCTGGCTAGATGTTTGGCAGTGGCAATAGCTAGCTTTGCTGATGAGAAGCCTGCTCAGATGGACCCATACATAGAATCTGTTCTACCACCCTGTCATTCACAGCTCTTCTCTGAACCCCAGAGATGCAGGTGACCGAGGTTAGGTAACTGAGTCATCCCGTCCATGTGGATGTTGAATGCCCCATCCTTTGGAGATAAAGTCTCCCAGTGGATAGTGAGTGATATGTGATGCAAAGACCTGAACTCAAGCAATTTTACATGTCTTGTTCTCTTGGTGGTTTCTTAGGCATTAAAGTGAATACAAGCATGATTAGTGAGCACTGGGAATGACTATAGCTAGTGATGCTTCTCGTAGACCATAGAAATCTTACCTTGTAAATTAGGTCCCTTGATTCTCTCCACCTTTAGAGATTTCTTCCTCTGTACACATTGAGGTGGTATTACAATTTAGGTTTATCAGTGATGATGAAACGCCTGTGAGGATAGTCTGCAATGTTCGTTTTATTGACTGGACGGCTTCTTTCCTTCATTTCTTTTTCCTTAGGGACTTTTTTCTAGGTTTTTGCTTTACTGTGCTTGTAGTACTAGGCATTGAAACTAGAGCCTTCTGTGTGCCAGGTTAGCCATCTACCACTGAGACATCTTTTAAAGTTTTTAATTGAAGATATTGTTCCATCACGTTGCCCATTCTGGTTTATCCTTCCTGGTCGTTCTGCCTCAATTGATCTGTTTGGCTGTGATTATAGGCTTACAACAATAGGCCTATCTCTTTTAGGCATTGCAGATATCTTTCATAACAGAAAGATATTTTTGCCATATACAACATTTTGGATTGACAGTGTTTTGCTTTTTTTTTTTTTTTTTTTTTTTTTTTTACTTATGAATGGAACAATTCGGTAAATTTCATATAGCATAAGTCTGAAAAGAGCCCTGAATGTACTAAGAAAATTAAACTCCCCAGGACTAAAGATTAATTGTATGATTGTGGACTAACAAGCCAGCTTAGTTTGTGAAGGGAAAAAGACAAGGTTCAATTTTACTCGTTGGATGGCAGAAAACATTTCTTCTGCTAGAGGAGAAATGCACATGAAGAGCTTGTCTTTTGTGTGTTCTCTGCAGGAGTTGAGTACTAGGTGGCTGTTTCTTGCTTTCTTCATCTTCCCAGGCAAGCTGAGAAAAGAAGCAGCTGAGAGCAAGGACAAAAACATCAACTGGGAACCACACTGGGAAGCAGGCTGTGGGAAGTACACGGAGTGTGGGATCAGGCCGCCCGGCTTTGAACCCCGGCTTTGTGCCACTTACCAGGGATGTGAGCTTTGATGAGTTATTACCCCGTCCAAGATTCAGATGACCCACTGATACATTTGGAATGATGCTATTTTTTTCTGTGACTCTCATGAGAATTGAACTAAAAATGAGAAACCTATTACCTAGTATGGGATAGGAGCTCAGGAAAGGTGCGCCTTGAGACTGGTGGTATTGTTTATGTCTTTTAAAGATGTGATATTTTCTTTGTATTTTTGTAGACAGCCACTATTTTTTAAATTTAACTTATTTGTTTAATTGTTTTGATGAAGGTAAGTGTAAATACAGTTTATTAGTCTAGGTCAAATAAGGAGAAAAAATAAGGTAATTAGTAAAAGAAATGATGAATTAGTAAAATTATGATGATGAATTGTAGTCTTATGCAAATGGATCAGTGGTTTAGAGCACTGGCTGTTCCTGAGGACTTGGGTTTGGTTCCTAGTACCTCTATGGTGGCTCACAATTTTAAATCCAGCTGCAGGGGTTTGGATGCACTCTTCTGACCTCTGTGGGCATTGCACTCATGGGGTACACAGACATACACGTTGGTAAAACATCCACACACACTTTAGTGTGATGATTAACCTTCACTTTTTACTTCACTAGATTGAGATTACCCAGGAGACACACTTCCGATGGTGTCTATGAGATGATTTTCAGAGAGATTTCAGAGAGTTTCCAATGGATGGATGGAAAGAAGGCCCACCATGAACATGGTCTGGGTAGCAATACAGAAAGAAAGAGAGAGATGGGTTGAAAATCTAGATAAATCCCAGCATGCTTCTCTCTGTGTCTTGACTAAAGATGTTGTGTGACCAGCTGTCTCAGGGTCTGACTGATGTGCTTTTACTACCACTGTAGACTGTGTTCATTTTAAACTGAAAAGCAAAATAAACTTTCCCCAACTTATTTCCCTTCCTTCCATTCCTTCTAAGACAGGAGCTCACTATTGTATAGACCTGGTCTTAAATTGAAATTCTGCCCCAGCCTCTCAGACAGTTTTCTTCTGGAAGTTGTTTTCTTCTTTGTCTTTCATAACCTTGTTCACTTTCTCCTTCTGGACTCTTTTTCTCTTGGAGCACCTTCTGAAGTGTCAGTATCCCTCAGAGTTCCATCTGTGACTCTTTTTCTCATTTATTATATTCCTCTAGCATGGCAGGGTAATCAGCCATCAAAAAGCACAGAATTGCAAGTGCATGAAATGCTGAATATAATCTTTGAGTTCCAGTTGATGGTGTAGGGCACCTTGATGTCTCTCATCTAGATAGCTTCATCTGTATCAAAATAATGAAGTCAAAACACTAATGGAAACAAAGCAGTTTTACCTATGTGATTCTGCAGAGTGGGAAGCCAGCCTAGAGAAAAGAGATTACCACCTCTGGTTTATCTGTAATTCCAGGAATGTTCAGCACACTTCATTTTAACAATGCACCATAAGGAGTATATTTCTTAAACTTGTAAAATAAAATGTGCTGTCCTTCTCAACTTCTTGGGTGACTCAGATGTCAAGATAAAATATTTCATAAGCCCTTATTACAGCGATCAACATACAGACTGTTCTAAGTACACAGTGCCAATAGCTTTTCATTTTCTCGCCTTCAAATATTCAACTACAGGTCCGTGTACTCAGCTAATCCTTCCCAGTTCCTGCCACATCTCTACAGGAGGCAAAGTTCATTTCAATGGTTTCCAAAAACACCAATTTGTGGTTTTTCTATTTTCATTCCATGAAGCGATTGAGTGGGCAAGTGGGGGCAATCAACCAGATTGAAGCACTTGCTTCTAAATAGAAATAAAAAGCCAAGTTTAGCCAACTTAACAAGTCACCTTTTCTATTAAGGACACCTTTTAAGTTTTGGTGTTGAAATGGCCTTCTGTACAAGTTAGGTGTTTTTAGTAATAGATATATTTTTTTACGTATCCCGACTTAGCCAAATGAAAAGTTCTCAGTTTGAAATCAATTCCTTGAATTTGTCCAGAAATTCTGTTGGCATGTGAAGTCTGGTAGGTTGGGAATCTTAGACATTTTGGGCAGCTTTGCTTGAATAAACCATGAGCACCTGCACTGGATACTGTGCAAAGCTTCTGCTGTCTTGTTCTCCAATACACTCAAAGCTTAACTCCTTTCCACATCTAAGAAGATGTAACTATCCATCCCTGCTGAGTCATTTCCAAGGCTTCCTGGGTACCACTGGCCTCATGTTCAACAGATAACCTTTCCAGTGCTACCTCTTTGTACTTCTATTATTGCCATTGTAATATCTATGTCTGTCCATCTATATGTCTGTCTGTGTGTCTTTCTGTGTGTGTATTATGTATGACATATATATGTATTTAATGTGTATGAATGTTATGTATATAATATATATATTTATATGTGTGTGAATATTATATATATTATATATGTATTTTTATGTGTATGTATCTGTGTGCAATTTAATTGGAGATAGTTTTTGTCTATTGTCAAGCTCTTACCCCAACTCAGATGGCCCGATCACAAACTGCTCCAAAATCTTCTATTTCTTTGCTTTCATTGTCTTTCCTGCTTCTTTTGGATGTTGAACTTCTCAGCAAAGCCCCCACGTCCCTCCCTTCCCGTGTGCTGCTTTTCCTCACCTGGGTCCCTCACACCCACCATTATTAATTACCTACATCTCTATTATCTTAGAATCTGGACCACTACCATTGTCTGCTGCTTAGACTTCCCATGCTCTTCATTTACAAAGGCCTGATTAGTCTTTCAGAGACACCAACCCACCCACAAAACTTTCCTTCCCACACTTATCCTGTCTACAAGAAGTGCAGGGCCTGGGGATGTAGCAGAGACTGAGGGAATGGCCGACCAATAATGGCACAACCTGAACCCCATCCCTTGGGCACACACCAACCCCTGACACTATTAATGATACTCTTATGCTTGCAGACAGGAGTCTAGCATGGTTGTCCTCACCAGCAGCTGACTCAGATAGGTACTGACATCCACAGCCACACAGAAGGTGGAGTTTGGGAGCTCTTTTGGAAGAATAGGAGGAAGGATTGCAGCACCTCAGGGGGTAGGAACTCCAGGGGAAGACCAACAGAGTGAAGTCACCTGGACCCTGGAGGCTCTCAGAGACTGAATCACCAATCAAAGAACATACACGGGTGGGCGGGACCCAGGCCTCCCTGCACATATGTACCAGAGGTGCAGCGGTGGTCTTTATGTGATCCCAAACAACTGGAGCAGGGACTATCACAAAAGCTGTTGGCTGTGCGTGGGATATGTTCTTCTGGCTGGGCTGCTTTATCTGGCCTCAGCGGGAGAGGATGCACCCAGCTTTATGGAGCCTCGGTGTGCCAGGGTGTGGGGATATCCAGGGAGCCCCCACCATCTCAGAGGAGGGGGGGATGAGGCATGGGGGAGAGATTGTGGGAGGAGGTGACCAGGAGGGGCAGTGAGCAGGCTGTAAAGTGAATAAGTAAAGAATAATGATGATGAACATGGTGATGATAATGATGATAAAGAATTCATTCTTAAAATAGAAATAAACTTGTGGATATTTTATATTAAATAAAAACTCTTTCTCTTCCCAAAACTTAAGCTGACATGCCTGAGTTTGGAAGTGGCTTTGTCCCCACGCCATGGATGTGACACTCAATCTCTGTGAGGCAATTTTCTATGTACCTAGCTAGATGTCCTCCTCCACCTCCATCTACAGTGCTTAATACAATCCCTTATGCAGTTAGACAATATCTACCGAAATGATTATTAGCTTCGTATTATTATGTTAAATATTCTTAGAGCCCACTTCTGTTCTAGATAACCATACATATCAAATAGCTAATATAAATGATAGGAGGCCATAGTAATTGTATTTACTTGATAAACATTCTATTTATGTAGGAAATTCAAATAAGTATGGAAATAGTATTTTGTGTCCTGGCACACCTAACAGTCTTTACTTTCATTATTGAATAAAAATGTATGGTAAAGGTATGGTAGAGGCTGGGTAAAGAGAATAAGATGCTTGCTTGCAGACAGGAGTCTAGCATGGCTGTCCATGTCTTTGGCATGTCAAAGATGACCAAATGTTTTAGGAACATAAGAATCTCTCTCTCTCTCTCTCTCTCTCTCTCTCTCTCTCCCATTAATTAACTTCACATCCTAACTGACCAGAGCCTCTCTTCTCCCCCTCCCTTCCAGCTAAGCTTTCTCCCTTTCTTTTCAGATAAGCGGAGACTGCCTATGGATAGCAACGTAAGAATGTCTCTTATGTATAGTAAAAAAAAATAATAATAAAAATAAATTACATGTACAGGCACATAAGAGCAAATATATATTTTGAGAAATGTGTTAGTAGTGAATTTTATAATTGTGTGAACATCATAAAGAATTTTAAATAAAAATGTAGATGGTGTAGGCTACAACATACTTAGGCCACTCAGTTCATTGCACAATGTGCAATACAGAGATTGCTCGTAACACCTCAGTGAACAAAACACTAGGAGATTATGTAAAGAGAGAATGACCATGTGGAAATCATGAGATGAGGTAAAGCTGAATTGTATGTGGTTGTTGCCAGCACAACAGCAACCTTCTACTTAAACAGATAGAAATATTGCCTAGGATAAAAGGATAACACAGTCCATCACAGAACGGTAGCAGGATGTTTTACTGTTATTGAGGAAGGACTGCACAAAATTGCATCCTATGGTTTTGTGTCTCTGGCAGCATAGTTCATTGATGCCAGTATCAGCACTGATCTGCTAATGTGCTCTGCTGTGCTGTTGCAGTGGTTATGACTTCACTGGGCAATGGCAATGGAGATCTCATTTTCAGCTACAAGGGCAGTAAAATCAAGTTTGAAGGGAGGTCAGCAATCTGTTCTAATACTTCAGTTCCCAGCTTGGACACATGGCAGCTTACACCTGTCTGTAACTATTCCAGGGGGGGTCTGACCTGGTTCTAATGGTACGTCTTCTTGAGATACAGTCTCACAAGACATTATCTTTCATTTTCTAAAGGATGTTCATTTTGAATTATATCTTAAGACCTAGAGAGGAGACCTACACTGATACTTCTGTTCCAGTGTATCCTCACCATCCTGTTACGGAGTTTGATGGACAGCTTATCTAATTATCTAATCGGTTGAAAGCTTAAATTATTTCTTATTCAAGGATGCCATTCATGTTTTTGGTGCTAAAAAATGCCTTGACACTGTCTCAGTTATGGAGTATAGGTCTGAGGTAAGCTCTGAACTGAGAAATAGTTCAATTGGTTTAACTCAATAATGTCATAAAAAAAAAATCCCAAATCAGTGTTCTCTTTATATCCCTTAGCAATTCAATGCTTAGTGCATGGGAGTGGCAAGATGACTGCTGATATTCTCAGCACCCTGTAACATTCTGTCATTTCAAATGGGATGGGTGGGATCCAAGGGTATACCAATTGGTTATTCAATACCAGGTGGTCAGCCCTGAAAACATGTATGCAAGTAGCATTGTCCAGACTTAGCAGGTGGTATGTATGTATTTCCAAATTGTGTGTGTGTGTGCATATGTGTGTGTTTACAACTATATATGTATGTAACAACAATTAATAGAAGAAGTGGCCATGAATTTGAAAGAGAGCAAGAAGTGGTGTATAGTAGGACTAGGAGGTGGGTGGGAGGGGTAATGGGATAGTTAGATTTTAAGCTTAAAACAATGTAAAAAAGACAAAACTAAATCATGACTGGTGAGGCATTGGGATTGGGTAAAAAAATCAAAATGTCCTTTTGTTAGCAAGAACAAAGACAAATAATGGGAGAGGGGGCTGGCGTCTAATGTCCACTACAGGAGTTCCTTCCCTCTTAACTAGTGTGTGAAATAAGTGTCGCAGAAGCTCTCCTTCTGGTTCTTCACCTGTGGTGTCTGTGCCTGGGGGATGCCTCTGCGACTCCCTTTCTCATCCTTTGTTCTTCACAATACACTTCCCTTCTTACATCATCCTCTCCCCATCACCACC
The DNA here is from genome assembly GCF_947179515.1 of Apodemus sylvaticus. Taxonomy (NCBI): domain Eukaryota; kingdom Metazoa; phylum Chordata; class Mammalia; order Rodentia; family Muridae; genus Apodemus; species Apodemus sylvaticus. The sequence goes on along the minus strand of NC_067482.1, from coordinate 42,355,556 downwards.
CAGTGGATTTGGGTAAGTCCTGCCACAAAACTAGAGGCTGCTTCATCTCAGGCTAATGACTTGAACTTACCAGTATTTTCAGTTGCCTTACAAAAGTTTCACATTTTACCCAAATAACTTGAAGTTTATGGAAAATAAGCATCTCTAAATTGCAAGTAAATTAATCTACTTAAAGTCACAAAACATGATTTTTTAATTATGTTGTAAAAATGTAAATCCAAGTGATGCAAACAATGTTCTACATCTTCATCTGGAAAAAAGAAAGATCTATCTCCAAATAATAGTTCATCTTGTTCTTAGAGGTTGACACAAGGAAACCTTCCTGTTCCTACTTTAGAATAAAATAGGAGCAAGATAACATGTTGTTGTGTGGAAAGAGAACGTGTTTCTTTCAGATGTCCTTTAATAATATCAACTGCCATTCACCTTACACCTTCTATTTCATGGGGAAACATCTCAATGTCTACATGTATTTTTTTCCAAGCATAGAACTCCATGAGACGATTTATCTTTTTACAGTAGAAAACTGTGTGTGTGTGAGAGAGAGACTGAGAGAGAGAGAATGTGTGTGTGTGAGAGAGAGAAAGAGAGAGAGAGAATGTGTGTGTGTGAGAGAGAGAAAGAGAGAGTGAGAGAGAGAGACTGAGAGACTGAGAGAGAATGTGTGTGTGTGAGAGAGAGAGAGAGAGAAAGAGAGAGAGAATGTGTGTGTGTGAGAGAGAGAAAGAGAGAGTGTGAGAGAGACAGAGACTGAGAGTGTGTGTGTGTGTGTGTGTGTGTGTGTGTGTGAGAGAGAGAGAGAGAGAGAGAGAGAGAGAGAGAGAGAGAGAGAGAGAGAGAGAAAGAGAGAGAGGGGAAAAATCCATCAGAGGACAAAGACAAGTGTCTCAAACAGCGAGCCTGGAGAAGCTCCAGCTCTTTGCAGGGAGTCCGAGTCAGACTCTGTAACAGGAGAGGATGTCACCTGGAAACTGGCCTCTCTCTCACACTGGCTGTAAGACAACCTCTCAGGTAAGAGTATCAGGTTCAGTAGCCCCTGCTAGGTTCTTGTTTCTGTGACTAAGAAGAGGTCTGTGATAGAATCAAGCTATTGTTCCATAGTTCCCCACCCACTGCTCACATACTGCTAAGGTCATCTTTGCCCCAAGGTCTTGCTGACCACAACACTTTCCATAGTGTCTTATGACATGACCATTTGGCAGATGGAGTAGACCAACATCAGTCACTGTGGTACAGTGAAATATCAAACAGCCGAGTTGTGAACCTTACAATGTGGACTATTTAACAGCTGGACATGGACACCATGGGCTCTAGAGGAGGCTGGGAAATGAAAGGAGAAAAAAAGGGAACTAAAAAAACACTGAAGTGCAAAACGGAGACTCAGACATGTTCATTAAATAGATGGGTTGAAAATTCAACAGCAACACAGGAGATAGCAACTGTGCCGGCTTAGAAATTAGTGAGCCCAGTTATGGCTTCGCCAACTACTTGTGTAATGTGGGAAAAAAAGTCACTTTACCCTTAAAAATAGCTTTGTTGTAATATCATTCATTCTGCATAATAGTCAAGTATTTACAATATAGTAGTTTAACTGAGGCTTATTAATTGAACCGTACAAAAACTACCACCATGTAATTTCCTGTGTCTCATCCCTCTGACTGGAATGCCATTCCCTGTTTCTTCAGCCACTGAAATAGGAACATACTTTCTGTTTCTACACACTTACCTATTCTGTACAGTTCTTTACAAATGAATCTGTACATTAAGTGATTTTTGTGACTGCTTTTTTCACTTACTACAATTTTTTCTAAGGCTCATACATGTTGTGGTGTGTATGGATATTTTCCTTATTTTATTACCAAATAACATTCCATTACATTTTATTTCCAAGTGTGTAGATCAGTAAGTATTTTATCTTTCCTCATTCAGAGAGTGTGTATAATGTTACTATCAGGATGTGCGCAGAAGGCTTTATGGTCAATTGCTGTTTCTTCATTCACAGAAGAAAACTCAGAGTTTATGCTATACATTGTCATATTTGATAAAAATATTATCAAATATTTATATGATAATATTTTTATCAAATATGACATATTTGATAATAGTTACAGTTTATATTTCTTGTTAATTTATGACATGAGTATATAACGTACACATCTTTTTCATTTAATGTTTCTGATAACACAACTAGCAAAAGTATACTCTGGTTCTGGCTTTCGACTAGTAAATAGATGACTTGTTTTTAAATATTATTTGCCAGATCCCTTAATTTTCTTTTGTACTTTATTTGTTCATTCATCCTTATGTACATACGTCATGCATTCATATTTGCTGTACTTAGAATATACTTCCAGGTGAGAATTCTATGTTGTTTTTCAAGGATATTTAATTTTGAGTAAGATAGAACTGGTACATAAAGAATTTACTTCTGAGGAGTGGAAAGAGGCCAGGCGTAAACATACACTTGTTAGGTGCAGAGAGAAGTCTCAGTGATTTCCAAAATCTAATTGCACACAGTGGCATTACAGCAAACGATGTTTCTTGTCCGTCTTAAAGGATTCTTGTTAGTATTGCAATAATAAGATAAACTAAAGAAATGTATTCAAGTTTGGAAACTGGGGAGAATTTAAACAGGAGGTATTTGCTGCTGCGATGTATTTGCTGCCAGTCTTGAAGTAAGTAGATAAAAATTGTCAAGGAGACCCAGAATGCTGGCAGTAGCTAGTTGCAGAAGCTTCAGACCTGTTACTTGTGGGTTCTGGTGGGCTATGTGGTCACACTCAGCACAGTACAAGCTACTACAGGAGCTGTCCAGCGAGCCTGAATGTACTATGTGCACCACCAGCTCCTTCAAGATTTTATCTTTCCTTTCCCATCTTTCTTCCCAAATGCTCTGGAGTTCAGGTGAACAAGAATTGCAAAGGATACAACATTTAAAATGATAAAAGGTCTCTCTCTCTCTCTCTCTCTCTCTCTCTCTCTCTCTCTCTCTCACACACACACACACACACACAAACACATAATCCATTTCTAGGTTTATTAGGGGTTGCAATCCAGATAATTTAAGCATTCCCATACAGTTTTGTTCATAAGATGTGGGCTTTTTCTAAGAGTAAATTTAGCAGAATGACAAAGTTGTGGTAGTTTCAAAATTTTGTGAATAATGACATAGATACATTATCAAAGATGAAATATCTTAACCACACATTGAATGAAGCATCTTGGACATCACGGTCCATAGACCCCAGTCTATTCCAATCGAAGTTTTCCTAAGAAGCACTGAATGACATACATTCACAGGAACCAGACTACCTTGGGACACCACATCCACGTAAACTGAATTCTGACCAAAGTATCTGTTTAGAATAGCATCAGTTAACAGCTGCTGATGCTTGCCACTTGTTCTAGAGTGACCAAGGAGGATGTCACATAGGACGTAAGATGATGGCTGAACCTTGAGGAGACTCAGGCTCAGCTAAGAGGAGGAGGGGAGCATCCCTGTCAGAGAAACAGGCTGAGCACATGGTGCTGAAGAAACCTATTTTGGGTTGTATGCTGTTTGTTCCTGTGCCTTTTTATACAGCACACATCAGGAATTTTGAGGCCATGGTTCAGGAAGTCACTTCCCCTCCAGAATGACTTGTGATTTCCTGACTTATAAAAATAGTCTACTTAAGTATACAATCACTCACAGGAAGTGACATGGATAACACAAGGAAGCAACATGAGTTGTTTATCAAGAGATGCCAAGGAAGAATCTAAACAACCTTGATGTCTTCCCTGAAGAGCTGTGGTCTTTCCATTTCAGTTTCGTTCATTCCCAACACCCAAAACTCTCATGTTGACTTACGGGCAACTCCTGACCAAACCTTTAGTCTTTTGTTAAAGTGCCAACCTCACAAATTTAAATTTTACCCACTTAATTTTTTACCCACTCTTCATTTCTACCAAATCTCATTCACTGAATACTTGAAAGATAATAGAAAAAACTTAATTCATTCAATAGAGTTCCTGAAGTTTTCTAACACACAAACAATCCAGTAACCAACTCACCCACTCTTGTCTCCTTCAGTTACAACAATAACCAATCTCTCCTCTTCTGTCTCTTCTGTTCTTTGTATCTTCTGTGTGACTGTCACCTCTTCTCCTGGTATCCATTTATATCACCCCTTATTTTCCTATGCTTAAATGGGTCTTTGATGTCTGAAATCAGGTTGGATCTAGCCAATGGCCATCACCATGCTTTGGTTAGAGAGCAGGGGAAGAAGGAGACCATGTTATTTATTCCTTCATTATCCTTTTTGCTCAATCAGGTAGTAAGGAGCCATGTTCCTACATGAAGGGGCCTAAGAGTTCCATTGAGAATTGGCTGCTATAGTTATATATCTCAGAGTTCTGGTAGCCATTTCTTTCCTCACCAGGCCACTGGTTGCTGATCTCAAGAGAATTTTCCCATCTTTGGTGTTGTATTGTTAGTTATTTTATTTTTGGTTCTTTTTTTCTTCTTTTTTCTGTTTTTTTTTTTTCCCCGAGACAGGGTTTCTCTGTGTAGCCCTGGCTGTCCTGGAACTCACTCTGTAGACCAGGCTGGCCTCAAACTCAGAAATCCGCCTACCTCTGCCTCCCAAGTCCTGGGATTAGAGGAGTGCACCACCACTGTCCAGCTTATTTTTGATTCTTGAGACAGTATTTTACTATGCAGCCTGAGCTGACTTCAGACCCATAACCATATTCTTCCTGAGGGCTGCGGTTACACAGGTGAGTCATCATATCTATTTTCTTTCCCTTAACTGTCTATAATTTTGTAAACAGATTGTTCATTCTCTAATATCAGTTATGGTTTTTTTTTGAGTTGCTCTTATTTGCACAGACCTTGCTGATTCATTTACTGATTTTTTTTCAGCAGCTACTCTGTCAAAAATGTTCAGAACTTGGGAATAAGGCCACAGGTGAATGCAATATTTCTTTATTGTTATATGGGCTATTGTATTACTTGCTTATACCGGGATTGTGAGAGGAGATGTACTTTGCTCAGCCCACAGTTAATTTTTGAAGTCCAAGGCTTGGTGAAGCTGCATGGTAATGTAAGTACTTTTTTGCACTTCAGTGATAAATAGCTTTTATAAAGAATTTTTCCACAGAAAAATAAATCTATAGGTTTGAGTTTTTCTTTGCAGCATATTAATTTTACACTAACAGATCAATCTTATCTTCATATTCACTTATTGAATTACTGTAACAAAATTAGATATAGTGAAAATTTTCTGTTTGTATCATTAATTAATTAAATAATGCTTTTTGATGTATGTTCATTTAACTACTCTTTGAAAATTCTGCTTAACATTTTAAAAAATTAGCTTCCTGAATCCATCGCTGTGGTTTTAATGTTTCCTCATCTACTAGTGTCTTTTCATATTTTGGCATAAATATGTTTTCATTTGTACCTTAAACTTCCAGGAAGAGTAGCCTATGTGTAGACACACTATGCACATTTCCTACTTACATCTTTCTTTCCTCCTTATGTCGAATGAATAAGGTCTCCCATACTCAGTCTAATAAAAACCTTAAGTCCTGAAACCATTTTGCTTAACTTCAGCATTTTCTTCTGATGGTTCTTCTCTTTCTTGTTTATTTCAATTCTTCGATCATATATTATATTTAGATTGCAGTTTCCTCCTTCCCCTTCTTCCAGTGTTTCCGATTCCTCTCCTTCCCTCACAACCTCCCCTCTACCTTCCCTCAGAAAAGAGCAGGACTCCCAGGAACATCAACCAAACACAGAATAACAAGCTAGAATGAGACCAGGCACATACTCTTACATCAAGGCTGGATAAGGCAAACCAGTAGGTGGAAAAGGGACCCACAAGCAAGCAAAGGAGTCAGTGACAGGCCCTGCTCCTGCCACCAGGATTCCGACAAGATCACCAAGCTACACACACACACACACACACACACACACACACACACACACACATATACACACACTCACACACACACACACACTCACACACACATTCACACATACTCACACACACATACACACACACACTCACTCACACACATACACACACACTCACACACACACTCACACACACGCTCACATACACACATACACACACACTCACACATACATACACACATATTCACACACACATACACACACACACACTCACACACACATACACACACATACACACACACACTCACACACACATACACACATACACACACACTCATACACACACACTCACACACACACATACACACACACATACACACACTCACACACATACATATACACACACACATACACACACACACACACACACACACACAGGACTAGGTCAGATCCCTATAGGCTCTCCGTGAGCTCCCATGACTCACAATGCTCTTTTTCTTTTAGTTTTCACAGTCTCGTGTCTTCTTGATTTTCTTCCTGTGACTGTACAGTTTTTGACTTTCTTCTATGAGTATACATTTCTTGGCTGTCTTTAAGAATGTTGGACTGAATATGACTCTCTTTTGAGTTCTTTCCTCCATTCTTATTCTTCAAATATGTCTGTGTTGTCTTGAATGACTTTGGCTACTGCTTAATTCTGTGGAACAAACCCAGTCCTACCTCCAAAGCACCAGAGATGTGTAGCCAACTACTGTTGAATGTCTTCATTGTTCTACCACAGTTTGGACACCAGGCAGCCATGGGAGAACCAGGCTCTTTAACACTGTGGATTTTTTTTCTTTCCAGGTTAGTTAGCACCACTGTTACTCAGCTTCTCAAGACAGAGCCTGCTTTTCTTGCATTCTACTTCACATTTTAATTCATTTGAACTCTGTAACTTAGCTTTAAATGCTTCTCTCACCAATTCTGGTCTGTATCCTAACTCCTAGGTTTTGGGTTATACCATAGTTAGGTTGCTTCCTAACTAGCCCACTTGCCTTTACTTTATCTGACTCACCCATCTACTTTTCTAAAATGAAAATCTAGTTATCTCCACTGAAACTTACTAATCTCTCTGATTTTCTTTATATAAGTCTATAATCCATAGCATTATAGGTGAAATCTCTTTATCTACCAACCTTGCCTTCAGCTCTAACTGCTTTTATTGCTATTTATTTCACCAGTTCTCTTTACTCCCATTATGGAAAGTGAGGACAGAGAGGATAGTCATCCAAATTCTAATTGTTGGTCTTAGAAATAGACTTATGACATGTTCCCTACTTAGTGTAAGACTATCCACTGAAGCAGAAGATAAAAATTATTTAAAATTACTTGAACAATTGAACTTACATAGTAGTAATTTCTGTGGGGTGAGGGGGTCCTTTCCAGGCTTCTTAGTGGCCTACATGTCTTGTTGGTCATATCAATTGCAATAATTGACTGCTTTTTCATTGGACCACTCTGTATATGTGTGCGTGAGTTTGTGTATGTATGTATCTGATATGTATATGAGAATGTCTGTGGGTCTACATGGCAAAGAATGACTTAGCATGATATTTTCTAAAGGATGATCACCTTTGTGTTTTAGGCAGTTTTTTTTTTTTTACCATGACTTGGGGCTAACTTATGAGGCTAAATTGGCTCACTAGTGAGCCCAAGGGATCTCCTGGCTCTGCCTCCTGAGTCTTGGCACTACAAGCACATGCCACTATGTATAATGGAGATAGAACTTAGGTCCTTAAGTGAGCACACAGAGCACATTATTGACTACAGCATCTCCCCAGTCCTTGGAGCCATTTATCAGGACTTTTTATGCAATTGATGTCTTTGAAAGGTGTTAGATTATCTCTTCTTAGCCCAGACAAATTACAAGCTTTCTTTCTCTTCTATATAAAAGAAGGTGGTCCTCCCTCTGTGTGCTTGAGCTGGGATGCAAATCCTTAACATGTGCAGCACCTATGCAAACCCCTCCATGTCTCCCCTACAGAGGATATGCTGTAAATTTTCTGATGCTTCTGCTCCTTCTTGAACCTTGAGTCCTAAACCTATTGTTTAGGCTCAGGGGTTTTCTCTTTGGCTCACTTCCAGGGACAGACAACAGGGGAATTTATTAGCCTGTAACTCAAATGAAGACCTTACAGTTTTATGTTTCTAAAGTACATTTTATGCTCCCAAAGTACATTTTATACCACTTTCTCTTGGACAGGAAATTAAAATAATGGTGTCTGGCAGCATAACTTTGAAGTTCACTTTAGCGGAATTCCACAACAGGGATAGGTCAGCACCCAGTGTTGACATTTTCTTCTTTATAAATCTTCATTAGAGGTGTGTTAGAGATGCGAAGTCATTCTATCATCAGGTGTCTCCAAGGCTTACTGAGTAATTTATTTATTTTCTTTACTCACAAATACATGAACACATTTGCTACATTGCTACAAACACAGAAGCATATATGGACTGTCATGGTATGGTTAGAGTATCTGAAAGAATAGCTGGCTACTGATCTGAGTGATGAAGCCCAATCTTACCTATTTTTGTACTAATCCACTTTACAAACTATAAGTACTCGGTGATTTCCAAGCACTATTCTAGCATGGAGTAGAAATTAAAAGCAAGATACTTGAACATTTATGAAATATATAGTTGATGCCAGAGATACACAAAGACATTTGAAACAAAATGTTATAATAATTTTAAGAACATTATAATGAAAGTGCCCTGTGTATGTAACTGACAATACCAGTTACACTTAAATACTACTATTTTGTTATCCAGAAAACATTTATATTAAGTGTTTACTTTATTTGGTATATATCTCTTTAGACAAATATTCCCTATACATGTACAACATGTATCTATACACACACATATATATGTATATATGACATGCATACATGTCTGTATATATGCTCACCAGTACTTTATCTCTCATAAACACCATATATATATATATGCTCATTAGTACTTTGTCTCCTATAAGTCCTTCTATATGGCAACTTATAAATATTATAAGTAAAGCTAATTACCAAGGATACAAAATTGACTCACATTTTATTGTTGAAAGACTCTGGAATGAGAATCCTTAATTTGCTTAACAAACCATCTGTGTTTCTCTGCGTCTTCATAATACCAAAGGAATATTCATGTTCACTCACAGCCGCTGAATACACACCCAGGCAATCTCTTCTATTTTTCTCTGTTGTGAGACTCAAATAACAGATTCATGAGGAATCAAGATCACTTAGTGCTGGCAATTCGGTTTTTTAAACCGCAGACTGAAAGTGGGCCATTCTCCATGCATTGCACTTATGTTTGGGACCATCCAGTTTCGTGATACACACCTTACATAAACTAGAATGTAACCTTGAATGTATGAGGACGTTGCAAGTTTGTTTTCATAGGAAATTTTTTCTTTTGCTCATTCTATACAAGAACACCATTGCCAAGGGAGAAGAAGCAGTTTTGTCTTCCTCAGGAAAGCATGATATCCGGGGAAGTCCAGACCTTCAGAATACTAGTTTTTACAGGCATCTAAGAGGAAAGGCCAGATTCTCTGTTTCTTAGGGAGTTGTAGGGACCTCCCTGAGCAGTTTGTTTATACGGAATCATCCTATGCCTGACACTGCCAGGCGGGCCACTCTGCTATCACACTCCTAACTCTGGGTTTACAAAGTCTAGGTTTCAATATGGCCTTTTCCGTCATCATTCGGATTTCTCTCTTATGCTTCCCTCTTATCTCCTCCATTTCCTTACCCTACCATGGCTTAGCCCCTCCCCTCATGGCTTTCCTACTCAGTGCTAGGAATGGTCCCTTCTTGGCCACCTATTGGTGGTGTTGGCCAATGAAATGTGAGCATGAGGTTGCTGAATGAGACATCTCCAAATTCCCCGGATTTCCTGATATGAAGACAGGTCTGGCTGGATGTCCCTTCACACGTACCCCACCTTCCTTGAGTTCCATCTTCCTGTCTGTACTCTTCAGGTTGAGCAGGTATCTAGGACTCGTGAAAGGACAGGGGTGAAGAAATGAAGATCTACATGGCGGTTTACTGGAGCTGAAAAAACAAAAGCTTCCTAATAAAAAGAAATCAGTCATAGTACAGTTAATCATATTTTCTTACTTACCTAAACTCATAAATAGCAGAGTAAGGAATATAGAGTGCTCTTTCTAAATGCATATGATGATGCCTTAAAATATGGGAAGCATTTAGCTTACAGTTTACCTTTGACTTTTTAAAAAAAAATCAATTTAACTTAGTATTACACAAACTTTCCTGTTAATCCCTCAGGACAATGCTAGAGAAACAAGGCCGAATATCTGCAGCAGTGAATAAATACCTAAAATCCACCCCCTTTTGATCTTTTTAAAAAAAATTTTCTGTATTCTTTGTTTACATTCCAAATGATCCCCTTTCCCGGTTCCCCCCTCCCCATAAGTCCCATAAGCCCTCTTCCTTCCTGCTGTTCCCCAATGAACCCCCTCCCACTTCTCTGTCCGCATAATCCCCTACATTGCTGCATCAAGCCTTTCCAGGACCAGGGCCCTCTCCTTCCTTCTTCTTGGGAATCATTTAATATGTGAATTGTGTCTTGGGTATTGAGAACTTCTGGGCTAATATCCACTTATCAGTGACTGCATTCCATGTGTATTCTTTTGTGATTGGGTTACCTCACTTAGGATGATATTTTCCAGATCCAACCACTTGCCTAAGAATTTCATGAATTCATTGTTTTTAATTGCTGAGTAGTATTCCATTGTGTACATATACCACATTTTCTGTATCCATTCCTCCATTGAGGGACATCTGGGTTCTTTCCAGCTTCTGGCTATTATAAATAAGGCTGCTATGAACATGGTGGAACATGTGTCCTTATTGCATGTCAGGGAATCCTCTGGGTATATGTCCAGGACTGGTATAGCAGGGTCCTCTGGAAGTGTCATGCCCAGTTTTCTGAGGAACCTCCAGACTGATTTCCAGAGTGGTTGTATCACCTTACAATCCCACCAGCAGTGAAGGAGTGTTCCTTTTTCTCCACATCCTTGCCAACACCTGCTGTCTCCTGAGTCTTTAATCTTAGCCATTCTGACTGGTGTGAGGTGAAATCTCAGGGTTGTTTTGATTTGCACCTAAAATCTCTTTTAGCAGGGACTCTGTTTTCTCTGAAGTGCTGGCTGTGGCTTTACTTTTCCTTTCTGTGTCAAGAATCTCTGATGCTTCTTTCCTCTTCTACCCATAGCATTTCTTCATGCTTCTATCCTGGAAAAACACTGTGCTTACTACAGACGCTGAATACACTCATACTCACACACACTTAGACACACACACACAAATCACACACAGACAAACACACACACTCACACATGTACACTCTCACATCTTTATACACACACTAATACACACACACAAATTTACAAACACATTCACACACACTAACACATACTTTCATATACACTCACACACAAACTCATACACACACTCATATTCATACAAACTCATATATACACACTCACACATCCGTACACATATGCTCATACTCATACACTAACACACACTCTCATACACATTCATACTCACAGTCACATTCATTCACACTCATAACACACTCACATATTCATATTCACACACCAACACTCACTCATACACACTCACACATTCATACACACACACACACACTCATATTCACATACATTCTCTACAGATATATATAGAATTTCCTAATATAGTTAAAAAGGTTGAGTAAACTATTTTAATTTATAGGTTTTAATATTATTATAAAATCACCATGCTTCATAATTTTCTGTAAGAAAACCAGGTTCTTCACTAGTATTTCTGATTACTTCTGTGAATTTCCACCTCCTCTTTTCCTCTCCCCTCCTTTACTCATTCCTTGGTGAATCTCAAAGGAAAAAACTGCTATCTCTTAACTGGGCGGTAGCCAATGGCATTATAATTTCTTTTCTTGAAGAATTAAAAACAGAGGGGTAGACACAGGACTATATTTGTGGAATGTAGTGGACACTTACTTCTTCCCACTCGGTGGTTTCATGGGCTTAGACTTGCCATTACTTCATTCATTCCAAAGCTTCACGTGAAAAGAACTACGTCTTTCATTATTACTTCCAAAGAAGAAATATAAAGACAAACAGTACACAACTAAGCTTACCTTTATCTGAATCACCAATCCCCCCAAACAAAATGTGTCTGCTGCTGCCAGGTGAAGTATAGCCTCACCAGAACCAAAGAGATAATGACCAGAGAGAGAGCTGAAGAGCTGTTAGCTGTGTCCTTCTCAATTACTCGAATGTCAGCTCATCAAGGATTTCCCTAAAAATACAAGACCTTAGTTAAGCTTCCCCTTGTGTCTTGTCTTCGCAATACAGTCACCAAACCCAGACACTATTGTGGATGCCATCAAGCACTTGTTGACAAGAACCTGTCTCCTGAGAGGCCTTGCCAGTATCTGACAGAGGTGGGTGCTCTCAGTCAACTATTGGACTGAGCACAAGGTTCCCAATGGAGGAGCTAGAGAAAGGACCAAAGGAGCTGAAGGAGCTTGCAGCCCCATAGAGGAACAACAATATGAACCAACCAGTACCCCCAGAGCTCCCAGGGACTAAACCACCAAAGAGCACACATAGAGGGACCCATGGCTCCAGCTGTATATGTAGCAGAGGATGGTCTTGGAAAATCAATGAGAGGAGAGGCCCTTGGTCCTGAGAAGGCTCGATGCCCTTCTCAGTAATAGGGGAATGCCAGAACAGGGAAGCAGGAGTGGTTGGATTGGTGAGCAGGGGTAGGGGGATGGGATAGGGCATTTTTAGAGGGGAAACCAGGAAGATAGATAAATTTGAAATGTAAATAAAGACAATATCTAACAAAAAAGATGTCTTTACAAACTGAGACCAAGCAGAGTTGGTTTGGGTCATAGGAGACTATGTTTAAAAAGTATTTGGTGGTAGAAGAGATGGGTCAGGAAGCATACATAGCCCCCAGAGTCTTGAGGAAGAGAATCAAGGAGCCAGCTTCTTGGGACAGAGGTTTGATTGTGTAGGTCCTTGTCTGCTCACTCAGGTTATAGATGCCATAATCGGGTCTTTCAGGAATGGTAAAGAAATGTAATATAGTGAGTGGTTGTGTTCCTGGGGTCATTCTTTCCACACAGTTGGGTAGCCATTCTAGATTCTCTTCTAAGTTCTAGGTTTCAAAATTTCAAGGATAGTGACTCTGTCTTTCAAGTCCAAGATAGAGTTTCAATATGAAATCCAGGGCCTGTAGAGATGGCTCAGCCATTAAGCCTGCTTGCTGCTCATTCCTGTGTTCAGGGCTCTTACAACGCCATCAGAGGATCCAGTGCCCTCTGCTGGGTTCCTCAGATATCTGTGGACATGTGTCACTTAGTCATGCAGATAGACACACAGAGAAGATAAACACACATAACCCAAAATAAAAATAAAAGGAATACTAAAATAAAAGAAAAAGCGAGTAGTTGCCCTCCGTGATATAAAAGACAAAATAATATATTTCAATAGGTGAGACATTTAACATTTATGCATTGATTACCAAAGATATTTTCATCTCTTGGCTGACTTGACTATTGTTTTCTGTGAGGCCAAAATAATTGGCCAAATTAAGGAACATTAGCAAAAATAGCATATATAGCAAACGAAAGCTAAAAACAAAAATTTACATGAATTTTTATTTCACTAAAAAGTAAGCAATTTTATGAAGAATTATGTTGAGATTGTGATGGAGATTTCATTGACTGCAGACTGCTTTTGGTGGAATGGCCATTTTTACAACCTTAAGTCTATCAATCCATGAACCTAGGAGGTCTTTCTTTCTACTGATGTCTTCCTCAATTTCTTTCTTTAGAATTTTAAGGATTTTATCTTACAGATCTTTCACTTCCTTGCTTAGGTTTATTCCAAGATCTTATTCCTGAGGTTATTGTGAACATACTTGTATGAGAGACTGATTTGTCTTTCAGACTTTTGTTGATATATAAGAAGGCTACTGATTTTGCTAATACTTCATATAACCAATTTTTTGAAAGTGTTTATTAGCCATGTAAGTTTTCTGTTGCAGTCTTTAGGATTTTTAATGTGTAGACTCACATCTTGCAAATCAGGATGCATTTGCCTCTTCCTTTGTTATTTGTAGCCATTTATATCTCCTTCTCTTGTCTTATTGCTCTATAGCCAATGCTGTCTACTTTTTAATGTAGATCTCGTTTCTTCACTGTGCTTTTCCAAGGATCATGAACACAGGACCCAAAAGCAATAGGTTGGGACAAACTATTATTTCTTGTTTAGCCAAAATAATTTTGGATTTTCAACTGTAGAAATCTAAATGGAATGGTGAAGAAATTTTATTCTAAGTGCAGCTTGGTTTTGGCAAAGCTAAATACAGGCTATAATCATTCACATGTCTGTACTTCAAGTGATTGTTCACAAATCTCTTAAATAGGCTCCAGTCAGAAAGAGAGAAACTTACTCCTCAATTGCTCTTGAAAAGTCCAATGTTCAGATGGCTTGGATATTGAGTTCTGAAAATTACATAATATAATCATAATGGCAGAGAACCCCCTTATAACTTGGCGTTCTTTGGCAAGATAATGAATATAATTTTCTCTAACAATCAGGTACTGCTAATTTGAGTATTGCTTCTACATTATGGGGGTGCTTTCTCCTATATGGGGACAATCGTACCATTCATGTAGCTACATAGGGTCCCATTGGCCATATTGTCAAAGAGATCAGACATTGGTTCTTTTGTGAGGGTTTAGACACTAAGCTTAAATGATGGGGTTTTCTGCATGCACCCAAGTCTTGGTTTATTAGAGCTGAATACTTAAAACATTTCAGATTTATTTTCTCACCCACTTACTATTTTTAGACAGTCCCATTACGTAGTCCAGGATAGCCTTAAACACATGCTTTTCTTGCTTCATGGTCTTGAGGTTTAGAATTATGGGTGTGTACCACCTCATCTAGCTGCTTTACAGTTTCAATTGATTTTTTAAATTATTTTGAGATATAATTATTATTTTAAAATGAACGACAAAAGACTGACATTTATGTCTATACGCATAGAGGGATAAAGCATATTTCTTAGACCTTGCCAAGTAGCTGTCTGTAAACACTTTTTGTATTACTTTAAATAAAAAGTAATTATAAAACTGATTAAAGATAAGAGCAACTCCTAGGAATACAGATTTGTAAAAACTAGGCTGGTTCTGAGGTTTCTTGGGAATAGATAGAAACCTTGATCTAAAATAGGATCTTAGGATTGGAAAAAACCCTAAAGCATAAAATTTGAAAGAGTAAAAATATAACAAACCACTCAGAATATTCTATCTTTTATACTCATTTAAATGTATGAAATTTTAAAAAACCAAATAAGCATATAAATAAAGAGGTTTCATTACCATTTTGTGAAAGACTATAACTTCCAGTAGAAAGATCATAAGGAAACAGGAAAATCCAATTAAAATGTTGGGGCTTTTAGGAAGAGTTGATTCTCTGTCTTGGGAAAAAGATATTTCAAGATCTGGATAGAAACTCTGGTTGCCAAAAACAAGTACAGTTTGAAACGTTCTGATGTGGTGTTGACAGGACTCAGGATCCAACTTAAAAAGAGCTCCCTCTGGCCCCGCTATGGCAATCTGAGCTTCAGAAAGAAAGTCAAAATTGCATTTAATTAGAACAGCAGAGCCTAGAAGAAGCCATTATTTCTAAAGGAAAACAGGGCTTAATTTTTACTCTCATAAATTACAGTGTACTTAGGCTAACTTCTCAAGTGGAATTAATACTCCCAAGTTGTTTCATATTCTATCTCTGTCTTTTTGGTTTTGTCTGTTTCTGTCTCTGTCTCTGTCTGTCTCAGTCTCTGTCTGTCTGTCTGTCTGTCTCTCCCCCCTCTCTCTCACACACACATACACACACACAAACACACACTCCAGAAGCACTTTGCTATCTCAAATATACAAAGTCTTTAGGCATCTCTCTGAATACTTCCAAGAACTAAGAGTACAGAGGACATTTTATGCCTCCTCTTTCTCTAATTTTAGAATATGATGGTTTAAAACTTCTAATTGAATGAAAACTTGTAGTTCATCAATTAATCCTCAAATTATTTGATCGATCGTCTTTGTGTATTTTGTCAGGATTTAGCATATAAAGAGCACCTTGTGATAGTATCTGTGATAAAATTTAGTGTTTTATGGTTTGGTTTGAGCATATTCAACAAGGTTAGTGTACTAATACTACTCTAAGAATGCTGTGATGTTTTATAAGGTGGTCTTCCAGCTTGAAACTTCAGAACAAAATACTGATTTAAACCCAGTATGTGTTTAGTGGACTCTGCTAAAAATGTTTTAAAAGAAAAACAGACTAAGAAATTAACAACAGCAGCAACAATAAACTCTCAGAGGAATAAAAACAAATACAAACAAAAAAAAATAAATAAAAAACCAAGCAACCAACCACCCAAGCGAAAAAAAGAAATAAAATTAATTAATGCAAAATACTCCAAACCCCAAACTTCAAACCTGTGTGTTTGAAAAGACTGCTTCAACTCGCCCAAATATTCTTTACACATGCATTTGTTCTTATAGCTAAGGGCTTGAGTGCTGAACTACCTACCTCTCTAGAACATTTTTGTTTATATGTTAATGACAGGGAATTTAAAAAAATGTCATCAGCTCTAAGTAGTTTCCCCCTGTGTGATGTATTTGTATTATATTTTGTCTCTTTTGTCTTGCCATGCCTAATGTGAGTGACAGCAGTTTTAATAAAAGCATAGCCCACTCTGGCTTCCCTCCCATCTCCCATCTCCCATATGTATTTGGGCTTATTCTTGCAACCTCTTTTTCTGAAAGCGTGATGTTCACTACTCAGAGCAGTTTGTTCCTTCTCCTTTTCAATTGCATAAACAGAAAGGTGTCAAGAGGGCGTGAGAAAGTCACGTTCTCAAGCAGCAGATGAGTACATATTCCTTTTTGGAAATGAGAAGAAATGAAAACTGTTCTGGAGCCATTTCCTTCTGGAGTGCTTCTCAGTCCTTGAGGTCCATGATAAGCATGGACAAGATCATGAGCTCATGGACCACCATGCCTCCCTAGCACAGTTAGGGTGGACTTTTACTTTGAAGCTAGCAAAGTTCTGGTGCCTTACTTGGAGTTTGCAGTTGGTGGGAATTAACCGACATGCACTGCATGTTTGCAGTGTTGTTTCATATATCAAAGGAAGAAGAATGTTTAAGTAGCAGCTTTTGGGATAGCCCCCATTCCAGTTGTTTGGGATCCACATGAAGACCAAGCTCCACATCTGCTATGTATGTATGGGGACGCCTAGGTCCAGCCTCATATGTTCTTTGGTTGGTCGTTCAGTCTCTGAGAACCTCAGGGGTCCAAGTTAGTTGATTCTGTTGATCTTCCTGTGGAGTTCCTATCCCCTTAGGGGCCTGCAATCCTTCCTCCTATTCTTCCATAAGAGTCCTCAAGCTCTTTCCACAATTTGGTTGTGGGTATCTGCTTATGTCTGGATCAGCTGCTGGGTGGAGACTCTTGGAAGGCTAGGAACACTAGTTGTCTGCAAGCATAATACAGTAGCATTAATAGTGTCAGGGATTGGTGCTTGCCCTTGGGATGGGTTTCAAGTTGGGCTGGTTATTGGTTGGCCATTCTTCAAGTTTCTGTTCCATCCTCCATGCCTGAATTACTTGTAGACAGGATAAATTTAGAGTGGAAAGTTTTGTGGGTGGGTTGGTGTTCCTATCACTCTACAATTGCCTGTATATGTGTCTTAGTCAGGATTTCTTTCTATTCCTACACAAACATCAAGAAGCAAGTTGGGGAGGAAAGGATTTATTCTGCTTCCACTTCCATGCTGCTGTTCATCACTAAAGGAAGTCAGGCCTGGGACTCAAGCAGGTCAGGAGACAGGAGCTGATGCAGAGGCCACAGAGGTATGTTTCTTACTGGCTTGCTTCCCCTGGCTTGCTCAGCCTGCTCTCTTATAGAATCCAAGAATACCAGCCCAGAGGTGGTACCATCCACAAGGGGCCCTCCCCCCTTGATCACTAATTGAGAAAATGTCCCATAGCTGGATCTCATGGAGGCACTTCCCCAACTGAAGCTCCTTTCTCTGTGATAACTCCAGCTTGTGTCAAGTTGTCACACAAAAGTTGCCAGTACAACATGAGATATATTTTTCTAGCTGGGCTGCTTTGTCTAGCCTCAGTGGGAAGGATATGCCTGGCCTTGAAGAAACTTGATGTAACAAGGATGGGGGATACCTATGCAGGGAGGCCAGCACCTGTTCAGAGGAGAAGGGGAGAACTGTGGGAGTGGTGACCAGGAGGGGGACAGTAAACAGATGTAAAGTGAATACAAGGAAAACTCCACACTACAATTTTGCAAGATGTTACCAACATTAGTGTGGGGAAAGCAGTTGTGGTGGTTTGTATATGCTTGGCCCAGGGAGAGGCTTACTTGGGGGTGTGGCCTTGTTGGAGTAGTTATTGCTTTATTAGAGGTTGTATGCCACTGTGGGTATGGGCTTTAAGACTCTCGTCCTAGCTGCATGGAAGTAGGTCTTCTTCTAGTGGCCTGCAGATGAAGATGTAGAACTCTCAGCTTATTCTGCACCACACCTTCCTGGATGCTGCCATACTTCCACCTTGATGATAATGGACTGAACCTCTGAACCTGTAAGCCAGCCCCAATTAAGTGTTGTCATTTTTAAGAGTTGCCTTGGTCATAGTGTTTGTTCACAGCAGTGGAAACTTTAACTAAGAAGTATTAGGTGAAAGTAGCAAGGAATTCTCTCTTTTAGTTTCTTAAAGTTATATGCAAATACATAATTATTTAAAAAGAACTTCAATAAGAAAAACAGTAAAACCCTTTAGCTAGAAAAAGAATATTTAAGCCTTGGAGCTGAAAATTTCTTTAAATATTTATGACATTCTTCTTTGGGTCTTTGTGTTAGAGTGACTTCATATATGCCAACAAGTTCTGCAATTTAATTTTCCAAGTGACTATTTCACTTTAGACTGATGACTTTTGTGGAGATTTTAAACTATCACTTGAGAAATAATTTTCACATTTATTTTTAGAAGGCAGAAATTATAGGAATGCAACTTATAGGCAAACTGGATTAATATACTGGTAGGTTGGTGAAGAGAAGCAATGTGTATCTTAATATGTATGGAGCCAATGTGATTTACCGATTTAGTGCATGAGTCAAACCTCACTGGGACTATTTCTTTAACCACAGAGATATATCTATGATAACAAGCAGAAAGAAGATCAGCTAGTGGTAGACTCAACCAAACACAAAAAATTATAGCATATTCATCAATTGTCCACATAGGATGAATTGTGGAGATTTAACTAGTTTTAAAGTTAGAAACCACATGTTGAAATAGGAAGAGACACAAATGTAAGAATGGTCAGATCAATGGAGAGGAGCTTTTCCTTAAAGAGTTGCAGTATTTCTTCCAACTCTAGTGATTATGACCTTCTCCCTTCCAATGTCAGCATAGTGGAATGAAAAATCAGTCTTTAAACTCTTCTAAATGCTCTCTCTCCTATGTATGTATGTATGTATGTATGTATGTATGTATGTATGTATGTATGTATCTCTCTCTCTCTCTCTCTCTCTCTCTCTCTCTCTCTCTTTCTCTCCATCCACCTATTATTAGTCATCTATCCTTCACTTCTTTTTTCAGTGCTGGGTGTTGAGCCCAGGGCCTTGTACATGCTCTGCAACTCTATCGTTGGATTATACCCATAGCCCATTTTGCCACTTTAATATGACTATTCTTAATTAATGAGATGTGGAAATTGTAAAGCTTTAGGGATTGCCTTTTCAATATATGATGTGGCAAAATTGAGTGTTCACATGCAGATATTGGAGCTAGATAACTACCTCTCACCAGTTTTATTTAAAAAAAAAGACTAAGGTAAGATATGTAATTATAAACCTATTAGAAGAAAATGCAGGGCAAATGCTTCATACCCTAGGATGGGCAAAAACATAATAGAGGATGACATTAAACAGCAAAGTTTCTTCACAGCAAAGGAAACAATTGGCAGGGTGAAGAGGAATTTAAAGAATGGGGGAAATATTTTCAAATTATAGATCTACCAAGAGGCTAATTATTAGAATATGAAATATTAAACTCCAAACACAACTGCAGAATAAACAGCCAATAAACCTAAGTATATTAAAAAATGAGAAATATATCAGAATATAAATTTCTCACAGAAAGTCACTCAGGTGGCCTAGTAAGATAGGAAAAAATTCTCAGTGTCATTAACTTGAGAAAAGCAAATCAAAACCACAATGTGATATCACCACACTTTAGTGAAAATGCAGATGTGCACCAAAGTGCAGGAGACAAACTCTGACAAAGATGTGGAGATACAGAAACTCTCGGACATTGTGTTTATAGAAAACATTATGGCATCTTACTTTTGAGGAAGTAGTACCAAGAGGAAATGAAATAGGTCTGTTGAGGTAATGTCTACGTGATCATGTTCAGTGTGGCACTGTCAACAATAAAGGGAACTAGAGAAAAATCATCCTGAATAAGGTATCCCAGACCCAGAAAAACATGGTATATACTCACTTATACATGGTTATCGGCTGTGAAGTAAAGGATAACTATGCCAAAATTCATAGACCGAGGGAGGCTAAGTAACAAGGAGGGTTGGGGGAAGGGGCATGGCACACACATGAGTATCTCTGTGAAAGGGAAACAGATTAAACATTGTGGGTGGCTGAGGGAGTGTTCTGTGGAGGTGGGTATGGGAACAGGAGGGATCAGATGTGGGGGGAATGGAGGGAAGGAGTTGTAGAAAATATTTAAACCCTGGCCTTGGGCTTCTACCCTGCCTTAGATCATTGAGTTCCTGGATTATAAAACACACTCATAGTCTTTATATTTATAATAAGTCTTAAGCAGCACAATAGCTGGGCAGCTTCTTACCCTTCATGTTTTCAGAATCTACTTTCCTATTGATAACCCCGAGTTATTACTTCTTACTGTGTTTCATCTGGGTTGCTCTTAACTCCAATTGGCCAGTCCACAGGGCCATGTTTTTATGTCTCAGCTAGCCAATGATGGATTTTCCTTCTCTCTCCTACATATTCTTTTTTTTTCTCTTCCTCTGACCCAAGCTCAGGAATCCTAAACCCCACCTAAGTCTCTCTTGCCCAGCTATTGGCTGTTGGCATCTTTATTTACCCATCAGAAATAACTTGGGGATAGGGTAAATCAGCCTCTTACTCTCTCCCCTCTGGGGTGACCAGTCTTATGGACCCCAAATTAGCATTAGAATACAAGCAGCATTAGGCCAGCCCACTGTAGAGAGTAGTGGGAGAGACTGGAATAGGAGAATATCTCTTGAATGAGCTAGAACCTTGTGCAATGGAAATTCCCAGGAATCTTTGCTCCTAGCAATGGGGAAAAGCCTGGCTTGGCCATCTTCTATAAGACTTCCAATGGAGGAATTGGGACACCAACCCAGACACAAAACCTTTGACCTACAATTTGTTCTACTTACAAGATGTACTAGGGTAAAGGTGGCATAGGAACTGTAGGCATAGCCAACCAAAGACTGGTGCAGCTTGAGACCCATGACATGATAGGGAGCCTATCTCAGACAATACCTAGAGGGCCAGGAACCAGAGGCTGGTGTCCAGAGACCTAGGATAGAAAATGATTCCTAATGATATTCTGTTGTACTTATAGATTGGTACCTAGCCCAATTGCCAGTTCCTGGTTTTCACCCAGCACCTGATGGAAATGGATGCCGTAACCCAAAGCCAAACATTAGGTGGAGCTCAGGAAATCCTGTGGAAGAGGAAAGAAAGGATTCAAGGAGCCATAGAGGTCAAGAATACCACAAGAAAACCCACAGAATCAATCTGTGGTCAAAGGGGATCATAGAGACTGAACTTCTGTCTAAGAAGCCTGCATGAGACTAGCCTAGACCCTCTGCATATATGTGACAATTATGTAGCTTGTTATTCTTGTGGGGCTCAAGAAATGGAAGCAGAGGCTGTCTCTGACTCTGTTGACTGCTTTTGGATCGGCTCATGTGGCCCCAGTATAAGGGGAGGTGCCTAGCCTTACTGCAACTTTATAAGTCATGTTAGGTTGATATCCACAGGAAACCTGTCCCTGTCTGAAGAGAAACAGAGGAATGGATGGAGGTAGGGCAGAAGGGAGGGAGGGAGAGTGGTTTGGAGGAGAGGAGGGAGGAGAAACTATGGTTAGGATGTAAAAAAGGAAAGTGTGTATATTTATATATGTATATATGAATTTATATAGGATGACACTGGGGATCATTATACTAAATGAAATAAGTCAGACTCAGAAGGATGAGCATAGTGTCATGTGGACCCCCAAGGAAGTTTATTAATCAATACTGAGAAAAGAAGAGTGATTGCTAGAGCCCGGGAAGAGTCAGTGGTAGTAGGGCACATAGTGATGGATCTTAAGTTGTAGTTAGAGTCAAAAGTTCTAGAATGCTTTTATTATGGTCTCTATAGATACCATACTAAACTGATTACATTCTTTATGTTTCAGAGAGCTAAAGAAAGGAATGAGAATGTTTATTCTATATAAAAGTGATAAATATTTTAGGAGACAAGTGTGTGTAACCTAAATATATAATGTGTGTAAAAGTATCATATAAATGTACTAAGTGAACCTTTAACCTTAACTCTAGCCTATAATCATATAGATGTGACACTAAAATGTACAATTTAAATTTATCTGTCAGCTAAAATGAATTTCATTTTAAAGACAGACTTTTAGAAACAGAATTGCTAGTGGTTATTGAGAGCTCAAAAATTAACAGTTGGGCTATAGAGATGGCTCAGAAGGTAGAGAAACTAACAAATATGCTTAAGTGACTTCTGGATCCCACAAGATGTCAGGAGAGAACCAACTCTCCAACAGTGTCCTCTGATTTAGCACACATGCCATGACATCCACATACCAACACACACACACACACACACAACACAACACAACACAACAGTAAGTAAATATTGTTAGTTTGGCTTGGCTTGTTAATACCATTATGACAATCAACCAATGGCAAGATATTCAACCTCTCTAGATCAAATTTTATTACAATCTGATGATCCCATTTCACTGGATTATTTTGAGTGCTGAATTAGCAATGGAAAATTCCAGACACATAAGATTGTTCAATAAATTTTGGTGATCACCATCATCATTTTACAACTTTCACAGGTCTTTAGACATATGTCCTTTTGATTTTCCCATCCCTGGTCTCTCCATAGAGAAGACTGTCACTGTGATGGTTTTAAGAAACAGACAAGGGATGAGACAGAGAATTTCCTTTCCAATAATAAGATATGTCTAAGTAAAATCCAGAGAAAACATCTTCATTAACAAGGTTGTGAACATTTGTAAATGCAGATGTCCTGTGTCCTGAAGAACATGACAGGGTGCTATTGTTCTTGCAATCCAGTTCTGTGACCTCGTGTTTTATTGCAAGGGTTTCCAAATTTCTGACATTTTGAAAGCATAACATTGGTATTTCTAACCTGTTGAGAGTACAGATAAACAACCTGTCGCCTGCCCCAGGCTTTTCCAAAGCGATTTGCTGCTGGGTGTGTAGGCAGATCTGCATTTGCCTTTCCTCTATTCTAACACCCAGACACCTACACATAAGGATGAGCCAGGCTACTTTGTAACAACCATGATTTGCAGGCTCAATAACTTTACTAACTTCTGCAAGGATACATCCCTTCCATGCTGAACAGCCACCTAGTATAAAAATATGTTTGCAGAGACTAGGAGGAAGCTAGCATTGTCTGGCTGCTTATCTATGAAGCCCATGGTTCTTTACTGCCCTCCCTGATACCAGGAAGCAGATGTCTGATTGTTGCAAGGATCATTCTCCAGCTGTGTGCCAAAAGCAGGCAAGAAAAGAGACAAGAGAGTTGAGAGTGTATGTTGAATTGTTTGGGGACCTATTGACTGGTATCTTGCCCAGCCTTCTGACTTTTATGATTTCTTCTATAAGTATCTGATGTGAAATGCTGGCAATGGCTCCCACTACCAATCATTGGGTGAGACCTCAGGGCACCCTGTGTATTCAGCCTCTTCTGTAGTCACTTTCTTCTACCTTGAATATGAATCATTAGCCACAAAGTCTATGTGTCCTTTGAGACTGTGAACTCTAGGGAATCTGGGAATTGAATATACTTGGTATCCTTTAGTGTTTCTCAGAGTGAATCATGTGACCAACAGCACGGACATCAGCAAGGAGTCTTCCAGGCATGGATCAGAACAGAGGTCGGATTCACTCCCTACACTGAATAGTTGGTCTATATGTTTCAAGAACACCCTCTGTCTCACCATGGAGGATGTCTGAATGTGTAATGTTGTGTAAAGTCTAATGTGTAATGTGATTCTGTACTCCTTTGTACATGGTGTAGTTATACAGAAATGGAGGCAATATAGCATAAAACTGAATATGAGACAGATAATTACCATTTATAGAACACTCTTCAATGTTCCTTCTTTCTGCTTGTGCCTTCACAATCTGTAGGAGCCTTGGACTCTTAGAAACTGTGGAGGCTTTCTACCACTCAAGTTGTATAACATTGATAGTTTCAGTATCTACTTGCTCAGCTCAAAAAACTGAAGTGATTGTTGTTGAGGAAGAAGTGGGTGACCACACATTAAGTGTAGGTTCTTTATGGTTATCATGATAAGCATCATAATTAGACACAAAGCCAGGTCCTAACGCCTCACCATCTCAACCTCATCTACTTCATTTACTTTTAATCCCATCACAGTGGTCATGGAAATTGAAACAGAAACTCTCAAACTACAGCATTGCACACACACACACACACACACACACACACACACACACACACACACACACCATCTGAAATGTAAACATGAAGATAAAACACTCTTTTCTAAATCCATGCATTGTGATATTACAAAGGAACAAGTAATAGCTATTAATTTGATACATGTACAGTAACCATAATTTATATTTCATTTTTATTGAGACTTTTATTGAGACATGTGTATGATATGTTTTAAACAACCATTCTCTCATTTTCTTTTTTTAAATTCCTTTCTCTACTCTACCACTTTCTCCTCCCAACTTTATGCGCTTAAAAATGAAATATCCTTTGAATCCCCATAATGCTCCCTGTCTATTCATGGGTGTAGGACCATCTATTGGAATGTGGATGACTTATCAGGGGCCAAATCCCTGACGAAACTGATTTTTGTACCCCCATCAGCTATTGATCAATTAAACTCCATTTATGTATTTTATTTATGTGCAGGTATACACACACATGATGTCACATTCTAGTGTGAATGTGGAAGCCAGAAGACAACTCAAGGGAGTCAGCTTTCTTCTTCTTCTATGTGGGTCCCAGATATCAGACTCTGGTCATCAGACTTGAATTAATTTTCAATTTTTAATTAAAGGATAGGACTTACTTTCAGAGTAGGAGTTTTTGAGAACTCCTTTCTCTTCTTGCGCCAGCAGGCTCTGTCGTTAACTACAGAGTTCATTCTGCTCTGGTTATGATTGTTTAAACTCAATCTTAGCATTTAAGAAATCTTTTCAGTTGGGGTGGTTTTTATTCAGTATTTATGGATTGCATGCTCTTAGTCAACCAGTGTTAGTAGGCAACCTGTAATTGGCTAGGAGAACTCATTCCCTGGTAGGAAAACCAAAGAGGCAATGCTTAACATCTAAATTGAAACTAGAATAGAAAATGTTAGCAAAGATTCAAAAACAATTTTCTGTGGTGTTTGGGAAATTACATAAAAATAGGTGAGTACAAGCTTACTGCTAAGTTCAAGGGAATAGCATGGTAGTAAACGTTATATGGCTCTACTGGTGTGTAAGAACAGAGCAATAGGCTGGATGAACAGTAGTGAGCCTAGATTGGAGTCATATGGACATGAACCAGCAGTGAATTAATGTGGAGTTAACAGAATTTGGGCTCCTCAGCTGTTTTGTGAACAGCTATCCAAGGTTATTGCAATTATTATTCATTTTGTGAAATTTTGCAAGAATAAGCTATATTTGATACAGTCAGCTAAGACTATTAGCTCTGACACCACTGTGGCCACTTTTCTTCTGGTACTGGAGTAGCCATGAAAAAATTCAGAGTCCAACTAAGGGAAAGTTGAACTGGGAATGTGCTATTTTTTACCAAAATTTGGGAAAACATTAAAAGGTATAATTTAAAGAGCAAAGATTTCTACAAGGTAACTAGTCATATGTCAGAATACTCGAACAACTGATAATTAGAGGCAAAGAGAAATGAGGTGTCTCTGTTGCCTCTGTCACTCTTGGCTATCTGGATAATGGTGAGTATTGGAAGGAATGTGGGGGATTAAAGATTCTCAGGCTCTGGTGGGATGTAGCTGGAGTGTATTGATTTTGGAGATGGCAGTATTTAATAAAACTAAGTAGATTTCTTTCATGTAGTCCAAGAGAAATGCTATTGATTACATAATCCAATGAAACTGTCCCCTCTAAAATTCTTAATTGCACCATTGTTTCTGGTAATGAGGAAGTGAGGTAAACTGCCTATCCATCATTAGGAGAGACAGGAATTAAATGGAATAGGACTCTATTTTGTCTAGTTTGTGTGTGTTTTCATATCTATAATTATTGATAGATGGAATAAGAAATAAAATTCTCGCTAGGAAAGGATTTCCCATATCACAGAAGGTATATTGCCAATAATTCCCTCAGTTCTTTCTTAATGAAATTTACCATTGTTGAACTAGGTGCCTGGGGAATTGGGGAATGAAGAAGAACACATCTTTTATGGACCAATTTAGATGTTACATATAGCAACTGCTAGACATATGGTCTATGATGCTGTTGAAATCTGGAAACCTGAAGTGACCTCGTTTAGAGCAGGAGTGACTGAGGGGGGTAGGGGAAGCGAATAACTCGGCAAATAGATGTTTTTATACATCAATGAAAAGAGGGCCATTAAAGGCCAGGGACAAGGGAGTATGGCGTAGAGATGCAGGGATAGCCCTATGCTAATGAGCTCTAAACGAGAGAGGATCTTCATGTTCAGCACTAATGTTCACCAGAAAGCATTAACTGCAGGAGCGCCTCTGAGTCACCAAAGGAACAGATAGCTTGGCAAGCAGATGTTAAGACTCTTCTTGGACCTGAGCAATGGAGACATGAAACAGACAGCCCTAGTGGCAGACATGGGACACAAGCATGAGTGGAGCTGCACAGGTTGTGTTTTTTTTTTTTAAATCTGTGTTCAAACTGCCGTCATTGTTGAGCCTCTGAGTATGGGTTCATTCTAGGTGGCTGCCTTAGGGTTTCTATTACTATGGTAAAGCACCACAGCCAAAGAGCAAGTTGGAGAGGAAAGAGTGTATTTGACCTACACTTCTATATTGCTGCACATCATTGTGGACAAGGATATAAAAAGGGCAGGAACCTGGAGGCAGGAGCTGATGCAGAAGCCATGGAGGGGTGCTGCTAACTGGCTTGCTTTCCATGCCTTGCTCAATATGCCTTCTTCTAGACCTCAAGACCCAGCGATGGCACCACCCACAATGGGCTGGGTCCTGTCTCTTCAATCACTAATTAAGAAATTGGCTCCCAGACAGATCTTATGGAGGCATTTTGTGAATTGATGTTCTCTCCTTCCAGATAACACCAGTTTGTGTGTCAGGTTGACATAAGACTAGCCAGCACGGGGGACAAAGGGACACATGATACCTGGCTAATCACATTAAGTCCTTCCACCCTAGGAAGTGCAATGTCATAACTTCATGGGATTGGTGTGTATTCTGGGTGTGTATACTTTTATATTATTTGACCATAACACTTCATCCAGCACCAATATTAGCACTCAGTTATTGCTGTTTTAAGATACTGGTTTTAGAATATGTTCTTATGACGTAACAGAGAAGAAGAAACATTTAATTTGTCCTGTAGTCTTGAACTGCTATCATATAAAAGCCATGTAACAAAGAACCTGATGATATGGAGATCTGAGGAAACTATTAATAGAAGTTTAGCTAATTAATCAATTAGTGAATTGCTTAACGGTTGTGTACTGTTTGCATATGTGCACGTGTGTTTAGGTACATGCACCTATGTACACGTTTGTAGAGGCCAGAGGAGGTCAGCATGACACTCTGCCTTATTTCATTGAGACATAACTCGATGAGCCTGGAGCAAGGCCCGGTGACCCTCCTGTCTCTAATCTTTGGAGTGCTGGGGTTACTGGCATAATGAAGCCATGGTTGACTTTTTGAGTAGGTGCTAGAATTTGAACTCAGGTAATAATTCTAGTGTAGCAAAGTGTTCCTACCCACTGGGTCATGGCTCCTGCTCCCATTTAATATAAATTTAAAAGTTCTTGAAGATAAAGTTAGCAGAAGTGAAGAGTCTAAAATAGGATATGGTGAGGGTTAAGGGACATTAAGGAAAACGTGACTAGACATTGGAAGAAAGGATTCTTTTTTTTTTTCAATCTTTTTGTATTTTTTACTTATTCACTTTGAATACCAAATACTGTTCCCCTCCCAGTCAGTCGCTCCCACAATCCTTCCTTCATCTCCCCATCCCTCTTCTCCTCTGAGTCTGTGAGGGCCCCCTGGGTACCTCCCCACCCTGGCACTTCAAGTCTCTGGGAGGCTAGGTAGAAGGAAGAAACTATTGTTACTGAATCATAAAAGATATAGCAACACTGTTTCTATTGCAATATGCAATAGAAAATGCATGTAATGGGTTCAGTGATCAAACTAAGGACCCAGGAGAAATGCCTTTGCCTTATTGCCTAGCAACAAAAACAAATGGATGAAAAGAGACACTTTTAGTGTTGAGCATAATTTAGAAGAAACACACAGGATTAAGACTTTTCTTGATTCCCTAAAAAACTTTTTTTTTAAATTTTTTTTATTCGGTATATTTTTTATTTACATTTCAAATGATTTCCCCTTTCCTAGCCCCCCCACTCCCAAAAAGTCCCGTAAGCCCCCTTCTCTCCCCCTGTCCTCCCACCCACCCCTTCCCACTTCCCTGTTCTGGTTTTGCTGAATACTGCTTCATTGAGTCTTTCCAGAACAAGGGGCCACTCTTCCTTTCTTCTTGTACCTAATTTGATGTGTAGATTATGTTTTGGGTAATCCAGGTTTCTAGGTGTTAATATCCACTTATTAGTGAGTGCATACCATGATTCATCTTTTGAGTCTGGGTTACCTCACTTAGTATGATGTTCTCTAGGTCCATCCATTTGCCTAAGAATTTCATGAATTCATTGTTTCTTTTTTTTTTTTTTTAGTTTACAATTTTTTTATTTCTTTTTTTTTATTATTCGATATAATTTATTTACATTTCAAATGATTTCCCCTCTTCTAGCCCCCCCACTCCCCGAAAGTCCCGCAAGCCCCCTTCTCTTCCCCTGTCCTCCCACCCACCCCTTCCCAATTCCCCGTTCTGGTTTTGCTGAATACTGTTTCACTGAGTCTTTCCAGAACCAGGGGCCACTCCTCCTTTCTTCTTGTACCTCATTTGATGTGTAGATTATGTTTTGGGTATTCCAGTTTTCTAGGTTAATATCCACTTATTAGTGAGTGCATACCATGATTCATCTTTTGGGTCTGGGTTACCTCACTTAGTATGATGTTCTCTAGTTCCATCCATTTGTCTAAGAATTTCATGAATTCATTGTTTCTAATGGCTGAATAGTACTCCATTGTGTAGATATACCACATTTTTTGCATCCACTCTTCTGTTGAGGGATACCTGGGTTCTTTCCAGCATCTAGCAATTACAAATAGGGCTGCTATGAACATAGTAGAACATGTATCCTTATTACATGGTGGGGAGTCTTCTGGGTATATGCCCAGGAGTGGTATAGCAGGATCTTCTGGAAGTAAGGTGCCCAGTTTTCGGAGGAACCGCCAGACTGATTTCCAGAGTGGTTGTACCAATTTGCAACCCCACCAGCAGTGGAGGAGTGTTCCTCTTTCTCCACACCCTCTCCAACACCTGCTGTCTCCTGAATTTTTAATCTTAGCCATTCTGACTGGTGTAAGATGAAATCTTAGTGTTGTTTTGATTTGCATTTCCCTAATGACTAATGAAGTTGAGCATTTTTTAAGATGCTTCTCCGCCATCCGAAGTTCTTCAGGTGAGAATTCTTTGTTTAACTCTGTACCCCATTTTTAATAGGGTTGTTTGGTTTTCTGGAGTCTAACTTCTTGAGTTCTTTATATATATTGGATATTAGCCCTCTATCTGATGTAGGATTGGTGAAGATCTTTTCCCAATTTGTTGGTTGCCGATTTGTCCTCTTGATGGTGTCCTTTGCCTTACAGAAACTTTGTAATTTTATGAGGTCCCATTTGTCAATTCTTGCTCTTAGAGCATACGCTATTGGTGTTCTGTTCAGAAACTTTCTCCCTGTACCGATGTCCTCAAGGGTCTTCCCCAGTTTTTTTCTATTAGCTTCAGAGTGTCTGGCTTTATGTGGAGGTCCTTGATCCATTTGGATTTGAGCTTAGTACAAGGAGACAAGGATGGATCAATTTGCATTCTTCTGCATGCTGACCTCCAGTTGAACCAGCACCATTTGTTGAAAAGGCTATCTTTTTTCCATTGGATGTTTTCAGCCTCTTTGTCGAGGATCAAGTGGCCATAGGTGTGTGGGTTCATTTCTGGATCTTCAATCCTGTTCCATTGATCCTCCTGCCTGTCACTGTACCAATACCATGCAGTTTTTAACACTATTGCTCTGTAGTATTGCTTGAGGTCAGGGATACTGATTCCCCCAGATTTCCTTTTGTTGCTGAGAATAGTTTTAGCTATCCTGGGTTTTTTGTTGTTCCATATGAATTTGATAATTGCTCTTTCTAACTCTGTGAAGAATTGAGTTGGGATTTTGATGGGTATTACATTGAATCTGTATAGTGCTTTAGGCAAAATGGCCATTTTAACTATATTGATTTTACCGATCCATGAGCATGGGAGGTTTTCCCATTTTTTGAGGTCTTCTTCCATTTCCTTCTTCAGAGTCTTGAAGTTCTTGTCATACAGATCTTTCACATGTTTGGTAAGAGTCACCCCAAGATACTTTATACTGTTTGAGGCTATTGTGAAGGGGGTCATTTCCCTAATTTCTTTCTCAGCCTGCTTATCCTTTGAGTATAGGAAGGCCACTGATTTGCTTGAGTTGACTTTATAACCTGCCACTTTGCTGAAGTTGTTTATCAGCTGTAGGAGCTCTCTAGTGGAGTTCTTTGGGTCAGCGAATTCATTGTTTCTAATGGCTGAATAGTACTCCATTGTGTAGATATACCACATTTTTTGCATCCACTCTTCTGTTGAGGGATACCTGGGTTCTTTCCAGCATCTGGCAATTATAAGTAGGGCTGCTATGAATATAGTAGAGCATGTATCCTTATTACATGGTGGGGAATCCTCTGGGGATATGCCCAGGAGTGGTATAGCAGGATCTTCTGGAAGTGAGGTGCCCAGTTTTCAGAGGAACCGCCAGACTGATTTCCAGAGTGGTTGTACCAATTTGCAACCCCACCAGCAGTGGAGGAGTGTTCCTCTTTCTCCACACCCTCTCCAACGCCTGCTATCTCCGGAATTTTAAATCTTAGCCATTCTGACTGGTGTAAGGTGAAATCTCAGGGTTGTTTTGATTTGCATTTCCCTAATGACCAATGAAGTTGAGCATTTTTTAAGATGCTTCTCTGCCATCCGATGTTCTTCAGGTGAGAATTCTTTGTTTAACTCTGTACCCCATTTTTTAATAGGGTTGTTTGGTTTTCTGGAGTCTAACTTCTTGAGTTCTTTATATATATTGGATATTAGCCCTATCTGATGTAGGATTGGTGAAGATCTTTTCCCAATTTGTTGGTTGCCGATTTGTCCTCTTGATGGTGTCCTTTGCCTTACAGAAACTTTGTAATTTTATGAGGTCCCATTTGTCAATTCTTGCTCTTAGAGCATACGCTATTGGTGTTCTGTTCAGAAACTTTCTCCCTGTACCAATGTCCTCAAGGGTCTTCCCCAGTTTCTTTTCTATTAACTTCAGAGTGTCTGGCTTTATGTGGAGGTCCTTGATCCATTTGGATTTGAGCTTAGTACAAGGAGACAAGGATGGATCAATTTGCATTCTTCTGCATGCTGACCTCCAGTTGAACCAGCACCATTTGTTGAAAAGGCTATCTTTTTTCCATTGGATGTTTTCAGCCTCTTTGTCGAGGATCAAGTGGCCATAGGTGTGTGGGTTCATTTCTGGATCTTCAATCCTGTTCCATTGATCCTCTTGCCTGTCACTGTACCAATACCATGCAGTTTTTAACTCTATTGCTCTGTAGTATTGCTGGAGGTCAGGGATACTGATTCCCCCAGAATTTCTTTTGTTGCTGAGAATAGTTTTAGCTATCCTGGGTTTTTTGTTGTTCCAGATGAATTTGATAATTGCTCTTTCTAACTCTGTGAAGAATTGAGTTGGGATTTTGATGGGTATTGCATTGAATCTGTATAGTGCTTTAGGCAAAATGGCCATTTTAACTATATTGATTCTACCGATCCATGAGCATGGGAGGTTTTCCCATTTTTTGAGGTCTTCTTCCATTTCCTTCTTCAGAGTCTTGAAGTTCTTGTCATACAGATCTTTCACATGTTTGGTAAGAGTCACCCCAAGATACTTTATACTATTTGTGGCTATTGTGAAGGGAGTCATTTCCCTAATTTCTTTCTCAGCCTGCTGATCCTTTGAGTATAGGAAGGCCACTGATTTGCTTGAGTTGATTTTATAACCTGCCACTTTGCTGAAGTTGTTTATCAGCTGTAGGAGTTCTCTAGTGGAGTTTTTTGGGTCACTTAGGTAGACTATCATGTCATCTGCAAATAATGATAGTTTGACTTCTTCCTTTCCAATTTGTATCCCTTTGACCTTCTTATGTTGTCAAATTGCCTGAGCTAGTACCTCAAGTACAATATTGAAAAGATAAGGAGAAAGGGGGCAGCCCTGTCTAGTCCCTGATTTTAGTGGGATTGCTTCAAGTTTCTCTCCATTTAGTTTGATGCTGGCTCCCGGTTTGCTGTATATTGCTTTTACTACGTTTAGGTATTAAAAAACTTTTTATTTCAAGTGACTCTACCTGACAAAAGGTCATAAAAACTAGAAAAGTTATAGAGCAGGTATCAAATCCAAAATAGTGACAGACAGCATGGTTAAAGAAAAATGCAAAGCAATGTTCTATGGTGTTTTCTCAACACAAATGAGATATCTACTCTACTTGAAATGTTTTCAATTTTTTTATAGATTTTAATGGAGGAGACAAAGAGATAATCAGACCCCTACAATTTATTATGACAAGGGGAAGTGTGCAATTCTATGGTAGCGCTAAATAAAGATACTGACCTTCCCGGAGAATAGAGACTTCCAACAAGGAGTTTGAATAAATAAAGCAAACCTTGGAGAATTCACAGGAGTTGTGTATCAGGAGATTGTGAGGTGAATGAGGAAATGAATTTTTTTTTTGGATATTTTCTTTATTTACATTTCAAATGTTTTCCCCTTTCCAAGTCTCTCCTTGAGAAACCCTCTATCCCATCCCCCCTCCCATTGCCTCTATGAGGGTGCTCCTCCACCCACCCACCCACCCACCTGCTCCCTGGCATTCCCCTACACTGGGGCATCTAGCGCCCTCAGGCCCACGGGCCTCTGGGAGGAAATGGTCTTATGTCTAAGCACAGGGCCTGCTATGGGAAGCTCTCAGGAAAGTCTCCCATAGGAAGTCTCAAACACCCGGCACATAACTTTCAGTGTTTTCCCCTTTTGTTGGATGAAGTGGTATTCATAGAAGAAAATATTCTTTCTATTTTCAAGTGGTTATTTTTTTAATAATAGAATGAAAGAAAGGAAGTGGAAAGAATACTATATTGAACCTTCTTGTGCTTAGCTTCAGAGTATCAGCTCATGGCCAGTCTGGCTTCCCTTGCTTGCCTCCACTCTATTATATTAAAGCAAATTATAGGCATAGATCATTTTTAAAAGATTTTTAAACCATCTTTTAAAACTTAATAAGGTTTTTGCATTTCAAACTATCTTTTTTGTACAGCAGATTTTCCCTTCTTCAATTTCATGTTCTTTCTCTCTTTTAAATACAAAATAAAACAAAACAGAAGGCATGTGCTTACACACACACACACACACACACACACATACACCAGAATGTGGAGTCCAGTCTTATATGGATTGGCTAACTACTTCTGAGTACGAAGATTTTATTTTCAAATTTATTTGCATGTGCTAGTATCTGAGGATATATATGTCCTCAATGTATATGCAGGAGTATGTAGAAATTGGAAAAATATGTAGAGCCCTGTGACCTGGCACTTCAGGCAGTTGTGAGCTGCAGTGTTTGAGGATTTAAACCCAGATCTTCTGCAAGAGCACTGAGTATTCTTAACTGATGAGCCATTTCTCCAGCCTCATGTTTTGATTAAATAATTTCTCCCCTTCAATCTTTTCCATCTTCAACCTCCCTCCTCTTCTTTAAACATTATTACACAGAGAGACATGTAAGCAAACTAACATATAAATACAATCTGTTGTGTCTGTTCAGTTTCCCTGCGTGGATCTTTCTAGGCTGATCCCCATAATTTTTATTGGTAGGTACATTAATGATATGCCCCATAGGGAGAGAATGGTTCATAATCACATCTGTGGGCCTTTACCCCACAGATGTAAATTAAAAATTTCTTAATTTTGGAACTCAGATTTGAAGTCACTGCTCTAGTATGCTGGGTTCCTTTTGGACACTAGGTAACCTGGGGTAATGTATCTCATGCTAGGCTGGAGGACTTCGACTTAAAGTTTTTCTTATCCTTGTCCTCTGTGTCCTCATCTTGTCCTCATCCTTGTGATCCTCCTCCTCTTCATTGTCCTCTTTCTCTACTTCATCCTCTTTTCTGTTTTCTTCTGTCTTCTCTGTATTCGCTAACTTCTATGTTTTTCTTTCCATTGCTGTCTCCCCCTCTTCCTCTCCTCCTCTTCCCCCTTCTCTCCCCTCTTCATTATGGTTGCTTTCCTTTTATATGGGTATTTATTAGTGGATAAATAATAAATCTCTCTTCAGTACTCCAAGAAGGCTCAAAGTGTAAGGTACAGAAGCTACCATAGTGCTTAATTTTTATTAGTAAATAAAGAAATATGGAGTCTCAAAGCATCGCCATTTATCAAAGTCACCCATGACTTTTCAGATTACCAACTCTGAGTGGTCTATCTATGTTCTTTGTGTTAAGGATGTATTTATTTCCAGGTTGCAGCTCTGATCTGACTTGGGAGAATGAGGCTCTTCTACTATAAGGCCAAGGGATAAAATTCAGTAATGTTAATAGCCAGAATTATAGATAACTAAGAGAAAAGATATATCAAATTTCCTGGATTGTAGGGTATATGCATCTTATTTTGCTCACTTGCCTTTTCAATTGCTCTAAATTGAGCATATATAGCTTATATATTATAAAATATTTTTCCCAATGAATAAGGAAAGGGGGTGGTAACATTGCCATTTGATCTGGTAAGATAATATTGTGGGTTTCTATTTAAGTAAAAATTTATAAGCTAATACTATGTGATAAAATGACACCTATAGGCTTTGAATGCCTCATTTGCCTGGACTAAGAAAATGTGCAAAGAGTCAAAGATTTGAGAGTTTAACATGTTCTGAGGTCCTCAAAAATCCAACCATGCTAGTGGATTAAACAGAAGCTAGGGGACAAAGCAATTAGGAAGTATTGAAATATTTTGTGTGATAGGTAGCTCTGGTCAGATTTCTCTTGAATTCAGAGAGCAAGAGCGCCAAAGGTCAATGTTACACAAAAACATGCTATAGATGGTCAAAGTGAGTTGAA
The DNA here is from genome assembly GCF_947179515.1 of Apodemus sylvaticus. Taxonomy (NCBI): domain Eukaryota; kingdom Metazoa; phylum Chordata; class Mammalia; order Rodentia; family Muridae; genus Apodemus; species Apodemus sylvaticus. Next base: position 42,319,648 of record NC_067482.1, on the reverse strand, counting down.
GTGGTAAGGACCATGATGTGGCCCACATGGAAGATACTTGCACATTATACCCACTGATTTTTTAGAGGACAGGATGGAAAGGTGAGAGGAAGAATTTAAACTATTTATGGGCTTGGCTGGAGTGGAACAGGATGGTGTAGACTTCCTATTTCAATGCTTCGTGGATAATTGTAAGAGTCAGAGACCATCAGTACCCCAAAAAGCACTGAGTATTGGAACAGAAACAGTATGAATCTAAGCCTTTGGTAAGAGCATTAACTGGGAGTGGGTAGACTGCACTGGAGCCAAATGCTTATTGATCCTGTATATCTTCCTGTTTGTGCAAGAAACATGTCCCAGGTTCAGTTGAATTATTCACAGTTTTTAATACTCTGACATTATTTACTCTCCTATTGAAACAAGGTTCCATTTGGTCTTTCCAAAGTCCAGAGCCCACTTGACCAATATTAATAAGAGACCCAGTTTGATTCAAGTTTAAATAAATTGTTTTCTCAGCTAAGTAGGACTTTGTATGATGTCTCTTAGCATCAGTCTTTTATTAAAATCTTAAAATGATCTTTTATCACTCTCTGGGGGAAATAAACATAGCCTTTGAGATGTTTTCTTTCAGGCTAAGCCAGACTTAGCAGCAGCAGCAGGATAGTTAGTAATAGGCTGTTCTGAAGCCCAGAATTCCAACAGGCCTTCCAAGGAGGTTCTTTGCTTCCCCATAAGGACACATGGGCAGGGAGGTGTGGGACAAAACTCTGATAATAATTTTCTCTGGAATTATCAGAATTGGGGCTTTTGTTTCCTGAATTTATTTTCCCCAATAATATGCTCCAATATGTAATGCATAATATTCAACACATGTTCACCACGCTTATTCATTCAGCTAAGCCAGAGGAAAGTATCTGTAAACAGAAACATGGAGGCAGACATGTGTCCTTCTTATGTCTCTAATTTGTCAACTCTCTTCTCTTATTCCTCAAACATCACAGCAGCAGAATGGATCATCAACACAGGATAGGTCTAGAGTGTCTAGTCCTGAGACAAGCATTTAGTCATACTTTAATCTCTCCTGCTATTACTGCTAGTGAAGTTTTCCAGAATTGTCTGCAGTCTATAACTGGCTGAGTTCTGGCAGTGATGATTGAGTCACTATTCTATCAGTTTCTTAATTAGAATGAATTATTCATAATACTTCTTGACACATGACCTAATTATTATGCTAATCACAATGATCTAAGTCTTCAATGCTTTCTAAAGTGCATCCTGCCTAATGGGGTTTAGAAATATGCGTGTTAATTATAGTCTTAGCAAAATTTGGAAGGATGCTTTGACATTTTTATTTATACTTACACATTGAAAAAAACATTAAGTCTGAGATAACTTTTGCTTTAAACTTACTAATTTCTTCAATGTTCTTTCCTTTTCCTAATTTAAAATTGTGAATCAAAGTAATAAATAAAACAGCAACTGGCTTAGTAAAGCTAAGGAGTGAAGCAGAATTTCATATTCGGCCTTTCTTTCGAGAAGTTTTGGTTGTGGCATGCATTTTTCCCTTAGTAGGGTGAAGGGGTAAAATGATGGGTATTTCTTGTTACATTGTCTGTCTTAAATATTCATGGGAGGAACAACTCTCTTCTCTTATTCCTCAAACATCACAGCAGCAGGATGGATCATCAACACAGGATAGGTCTAGAGTGTCTAGTCCTGAGACAAGCATTTAGTCACACTTTAATCTCTCCTGAGTCACACTCATCTCTTCTTTGCTTCCTTACTTTGTTTAATGTTTCTGACCCAAGTCATTATCTTTGGGTATGTATTTGTCTTACTTTAAAATGTTGTTAGTATTAAAAGCTTTTGGATTTTGATTAATCTCAACAATAATAACTACATTAATCATTAACTCCATAGCGACTAAAAACATGAACTTTTTCTTTTTCAGTGTGGCCTTTACTTCAGACTCTGCTCCATACATTGCCTCCCTTATTGCTCCTGTGAGTATTATGTTCCCTTTCTCAGAGGAACCATAGCACCCTCACTTAAGTCCTTCTTCTTGAGCTTCCTATGCAGGGTGAATTGTAGATTGCTTATTTTGAGTTTTTGGATTAGCATCCGCTTATTAGTGAGTGCATACCATGTGCCTTCTTTTGTGATTGGGTTGCCTCACTCAGGATGACACTTTCTAGTTCCATACATTTGCCTAAGAATTTCATGAATTCATTGTTTTTAATAGCTAAATAGTACTCCACTGTGTATATATACCACAGTTTCTGTATCTATTCCTCTGTTGAGGGACATCTGGGTTCTTTCCAGCTTCTGGCTATTATAAATAAGGCAGTTATGAACATAGTGGAGCATGTGTCCTTATTACATGTAGGAGCACCTTCTGGGTATATGCCCAGGAGTGGTATAGCTGGGTCCACAGGCAGTACTACTATGTCTAATTTTCTGAGGAACCGTCAAACTGATTTCCAGAGTGGTTTTACAAGCTTGCAATCCCACCAACAACGGAGAAGTGTTCCTCTTTGCCCACATCTTTTCCAGCATCTGCTGTCCCCTGAGTTTTTCATCATAGTCATTCTGACTGGTGTAAGGTGGAATCTCAGTGTTATTTTGATTTGCATTTCCCTGATAACTAAGGATGCTGAACATTTCTTTAGTTGCTTTAGAGCCATTTGAGTTTCCTCAGTTGAGAATTCCCTGTTAAGCTCTGTACCCCATTTTTAATAGGGTTATTTGATTCCTTAGCAGGGAGATTTGACCAGATGTGCCAATTTCAAGAGTAATGGATCAGGCTATGAATATCTCAGAAGAAGGCAGGAGAGTCACTTAGATTTTTCCGCTCTCTTGCAGTGATCAGTCACCCACCTCCCAGTCCAGTTAGAGGGTTTTGAGACCTCATGGTTTTTTTATGATTCTGTGGTTGTGTGCATTCAGTCCTGTAGTCCATACCTTCCTACTTATAATTATTTATTCTTCTAGGACAGGGTCAAGGAATGCTGCAGCTTGTCCTATTTTGTCATTTGCTTTGGAGCTGGGAGACCACGACTGTGCTTTCTGTTTTGCAATGTGCTGACTTGTCTCTGTTCTGGGACTGTTACACTCAGGCAAGGGCCTCCTCATTTTGGCACATTCCCAACATTCACAGTTCTGTTAGGTTTTGTAGTCCACTCATGTCAAATAAAACCTTAAAGGAAAACAATACTTTCATACTGCATTAGGAAGGAGTACATTTTTCCTTTTACTTGAGAGAGAGTACAACGTGTTCTGTGTTGTTCATGGTGCTCACAACATTTTGATGAAAGAAAAGCTGACACTTCAAAGCTTTTGCAAATCTTAGGAGTTGAACCCATTTTGCAAATCTTTGGCATGACTCAGATACATCCAGTAAAGCTACCATACATTATAATATCAATAAGTAGATGTCACAGCAATTAGCCATTAAATTATGTCTGAAGCTTTCCTATTCTTTTTTGTTTTATTTAGACATGAAGAGTATAAAATAGTGGCCAGAACAATCACTAGTGATTGTCAAATAAATTCAGTGTGATGTTTTAGAGGATAGTAGACATAGAGGTGTGTATGAAAATGTTAAACACGTGTGCAACCTGTTTGCTTCATCTGACCTTGTCTGTTGCAAATATTGACATCTTCCCTTTCATGTCACTATCATCCTTCAAGAGTTGAAAACTTCACTCTATGTTTAGGAGGCTTTATAGTTGTAAGAGGGTGTGTCCATTCACATACATAGAGAAACTGAGGTAGTTTAGAGTAGTTTTAGTAAAGTATTTTTTCAATTTTTTTATTAGATATTTTCTGTATTTACTTTTCAAATGTTATTCCCTTTCCTGGTTTCCCTTCTGAAAACACCCTATCCTATCCCCCCACCCACTCTGCTCACCAACCCACCCACTCCCACTTCCCTGTTCTGGCATTCCCCTATTTTGGAGGCATCGAGCCTTCTCAGGGCCAAGGGCCTGTTCTCTCTTTGATGTCCAACAAGGACACCCTCTGCTACATATGCATCTGGTGCCATGGGTCCTTCCATGTGTATTCTTTGCTTGGTGGTTTAGTCCCTGGGAGCTCTGGGGGCTTTGGTTGGTTCATATTGTTGTTCCTCCTATGGGGCTGCACGCTCCTTCAGCTCCTTAGGTCCTTTCTCCAGCTCCTCCAATGGGGACCTTGTGCTCAGTACAATAGATGGATGAAAGTATCCACCTCTGTGTTTGTCAGGCACTGGCAGAGCCTCTCAGGAGACAGCTTTAAACGTGTATAACAATGAGCAGCCTGGCTATGGTCATCAGTGAAAACCCTCAGTAGATGACGAAAGAATAGCTCATGTGGTTCTCTAACAGAGGTGACATTAAAATATTCTCTTAATTGTACTGTTTTAATAATATATCAAGCTTTATTGAGAAGTTGATATGTGTTAGGCACTTTTAGAGACTTAAGGGATACTATAATAAAGAAGATAAAGTTATCTAATTATTAAAGAGTAGGTTCAAATGAGTAAAGTGTGAAGTTGTAATAAACCTTGAAGGATAATGGAATAATAAAATAGGGTGGAGTGGTGGAGAAGTGACTGGGAGGGACTGTGTCTTAAATTACTAAGAGAATCCATAGTGCGAGAGTGACATTTATGGTGATACCACAATACCAGCTGAAAGCAGAATATTCCAGGCAGATGGAAGAGCCAGTCTGAAGTTGTAGTCTTTAAGAAGAGAAATAGGGTCATTGTGTGCTGAACAAGGGGATGGGAAGGAAAGGCGGCATGACTGAGTCAGGAAGTAGCAGGAGCCAGCTCTTTCAGCACTGTGGATACAGACAAGGATCTTGGTAAAGTTTAGGGGGAAAGTTTTGTCTATTTTAAAGCCAGAGAATACCAGAACAAGTCTGGAACTGATCCAAGAGAAAGACGGATATTGTTTTGTTCTGACTCTAGCTGTCTGTCTGTCTGTCTGTCTGTATGCCTTCCCCGGAGAATCATTTTAGAAGAGAGGATGGAAAGATAGTAAGAGCCAGAGATAGGAAGGAGTACTGTAAAATAATGTCCTCTGGACCTTACAGGGCTGGTGTACCCATGAACTCATGATAGCTGTAGCTGCTGGAACAGGGCCAGGGGTGTTAGCCATTTTCTGATTTGAAGAAATAAATAAAAGAATGAGTTCAATGTTTGGATGAGATTATTGGTAGAAAAAATTGGCATGGGAATGGAGGAGGTCGGGAATGGTGCACACTGACGTTTTAATCTTTTCAAAGCAAGGGGAACATGTGAGAAGTAGGGAGGGGGTGGGGTGAGCATGGCATGTTTCAAGAAGAGAGCTGCAAGTGAAATTAAATGTGCCCAAAGTTTTGGCTTTACAAGAGAGGACACAGAAGAGTAGGATGGGCAAACTGAAGAAACTAATGCCTGGCTGGAGGCAGAGAACTTTCAGTGGAAGAAGTAGGGGCCAAAGTCATCATGAAGTGATGGTGAGGATTGAAATGGGGATGGAAATTGGAAGATCAGCCATGTAGAAAATTATGGGAAGATCTCTTCAACTAAGGAGGGAAAAGGCAATTAACTAGAAGACGTGCAATCAGAGGGACTTTTATAAGAGAAGGCAGATAAGGAAAGTACTGTAAAATGCAACTAGAAAATGAAATGCTGAACGAGAAAGTTTGAAGATAAAGAGAATAGGATAATGCATTCATTTAAGATCTCTGGTGTGTATAGCGCTTTGGCTCTTACTTGGGAGAAAGATGTTTTCCTTTCTGCAACAGAGAGACTAAGACTGTTATTGGTGATGGCAGTGATGGCAACTAACATTTACTGAAGTCGATGTGTGCCAAGTCTCTCAGATGGCTTCTCCCATTTAACTTCCCCACTAGATCCCCACCATCCACCACCACAACATCCTTCACCGATTCCCTCGCTGCACTTGAATAATAGTCCAACCTCTAATGAATCTCCTCTCATTATTTCCAGAGGAGATATGAGAAATGAGGACTGGACAAATTCAAACGGGAGAGCTTTGGGCAACAAATCTCAGCTCAGAATTCCCACTGAGCTACCTTACACAGCTCCTACCCTGAATGCATAAATAGAAAAGGGAATTATTTGATGAAACCCCTAAAGAACTGTTAAAACCCAGAATTCCTGGCTGTTGTGTTAAAGGTCCAGGTTTGGCTTGGTTGGAGTGGAAATGACCTCAAGCCATGGATCATTCAATGTTCCATGTACTTGCCTATCCTGAAATGAAGGCTGGTTTTACCTTCATATTTGGATCTTTTTTTGATTTTTTTTTATTTATAATTTTGGAGAAATCTAATAGATAGGAAGTTGGTATGATTCGGATGGGGTTGGCTGACGTTTACATTGGATTGAGCTACTAGAGATGCCTAAATTTGAACTGGATTCCCTTGAGTGCTGTTTTCTGGATCGTAAGGAAATGCATTATCTGATCCCAGTTTTGTTGCTTTTTAGAGTTTTCAGGAGTTGAAGATGGAGTCCTGAGAAAGGCTGTTGGTTGGTAGAGGAAAGAAAACAAACAAACAAACAAACAAACAAACAAACAATTACGATGGTTCTGTTTGACCCAGAAGGCAATTCCTGACCATTGTAGTGAACATAACATGATCTGTTGAGATGTTTGTTTAATTTTTAATCATTTTGTTAGCATTCTTCCTCTACCTCCATTTCTCTCTCAGAGAGGAACATCATGGAAGAGAGGATAGAAGATTGAAAGAGCCAAAGGACATGGAGGAGTGCTGTAAAATGATGTCTCCTGGACATGACAGGGCTGTTGTATCCATGAACTCATGACAGTGTGTCTATCTGAATGGGTGTGTGTGGTGGGTGATGCTGAACATTTTCTGATGAAAACAGAAGAAATAAATGAATTATTGAAAGTTGTTTGGTCTTGGTAGGTAGATTTATTGCACTCTTTTTTTCATCTCACAGTGTACACCATACAAGTTGGCTCCTTTCTTTAGTTTTCAGGGAGATCACACACAGGCACAGATTTTCCTTCCATCTACCTTGGCTGGCCCTTTTGGCAAGAATAAGAGTTCTCATGTCAAGGTGAATGAGAAGGGGCCAAGGAAGAACGCAGAATAAGTTCAGGGAAATTAGAATCGCACTGTACAGTTTGTCTCCACATACAGACACTTTCTTCTAGTGCTAACAGAACAAAAGGAAGAAGAAAAGACAGACAGTGAAGTAGCAACACAACTGAGAAAAAGAAAAGACAGGAGGAATAAGAAAAAGAAAACAAGTATTAGAGCAGGCACATAAAAAACATGTGTGGCTTGATCGTTTAGTGTGTGAGTCCTTTTAAACTTAACCTTTCAAAAGCCTTTCAGTAGCACTGGTGAGATTATGCATATTTTCTGGCTAAAAGGCTTCTGCACATAAATATACATGTATAACACAACATATTGTATATGCAGACACACCTACCTTTTGGACACCTCAGCCACATTTTTATGGAATGATCAGAACAGTGTGCTTTGCCTTGCCATTCTTAGAGCCCAGGTAAGAGGCCTGGCTTGTCCCTTGTCCCCTCCTGCAGCAGCTCAGGAATACTGCAGCAGCTCTCCACACTGCCATGCTGATGACAAGGGTGTAATGGGTTGGCATCGTAGGAGAAAGTGTTCTTCATGTGGGTATTAAACCCTGATTCCCTAGAAAAGGAGATGGAAGATACTTACAAAGATATTTCAACTATTCAGCCCTGACTTGCAAAAATGTTTTTTGATGATGGGAGTATACAGTAATAAAAGAAGCACTCTGTCCATTCAGCAGGCATGGTTCTCCCACTGTAAGCTCCCAACTTATCCACAGAGCCCACATTAGGGTTAGTAACAGGAATCAGAGCCAAGCTTATCCCTACACTCTGTTAAGCCCTATAAGTGACTGATGGTAACAGGTTTTGAATGATTTAAGAGAAACCAGTGCACCTTTGGTCAACATGACATCACAACACAATTACATCATTGAATGAATTGCTAACAAGCTTCCAGACTCCCAGGTCTAAACAGAATTCACCTGACATTTCTTTTTAAAAGCTTTAATGGGTTATCAATTATAACAGGCTTTTTGATAAATGAATAGTCACAATTTTCAGCAAGGTTAAAAAAAAAGTCTCAGTAAGTGTGCACGTGGATGGAATACTTAGGGGACCCAACATTTTGTCATCAAAACACGACATTGTCATCTTACAGGAGTGGACTTCATTTACAGCTATCCTGGGTCTCATGTGGCCTATGAGCCACAGGTTAGACACTCCTGGTAGACTTTTGTGAGTAGTCCTTCAGTTTTGGAAGGAATAAAATGAATAGTTATAGACTGTAGGAAACAAAGACGATATGAGATACAGCTGATAAATTCTTCAACTCACAATTTTCCATAGTGCAGAAAGTAAGTGACTGTGGTGTGAAGAGGAAATTTCTGGTTTTGCTGGACACCCAGTTGTATCATGTGATATTTTTCTGGACACTGTCTTATGAAGCAGACATGTGGAAGGATGTTTTGCTAAAGCAGACAGGAGAGAGGATGTTTTTCTGAGAAGACATGTGATGTTTGGAAAGCATATAAGTATAACCCAATAGACAGTAAACAACACTCTAGCATTTGTTCTCCTTGCTTGTCTTCATTGTGCTTCACTGACGCTGGTCTTCCTTCACTGAAGACACTATTGCATTGGTTCACCTTGCTTCCTTTACTAATCTTTGCTTACTGTGACTTCGTAGAAGTGCGGCAAAGAACTTCTGGTGATGTTACAGTGCGTCTTGCCACTTTGGTGGACTTGTGAAGATCGGTGGAGCCACATGGTTTCTTCTGGATCTAGTTGCTGCTGCTGATTTGTGTTTGGGGTTTTGTTCGTGGACCTGACTGCAGACAACAAAGATTGGAATCACCTCAAGGAACTACTTCTAAACAGATTTCTTGTGTGTAATAAAACAAACAAACAAACAAACAAACAAAAAACTAACACCACTGCCTTCTAGGATCTCAGCCCATGCTCTTACCTTTCCGGGTTCTCTTTGCTCCAACATTGAAAGCAACCAATCCCCAAGCCGGGAAAGCCAGGAGCTGCTGTCCTCACTCCACCAGCTGCTTCTCAGCTTTTCTTTTGTTAATCCAGGCTAGCTCCCCCAAGCTGCTAGATACCCCCCTGGTTTCCCTCTTTCTCTGCCCACCTTAGTTCTATGGAAGAAAAATACTAGACAGCATTATTATTCTAAAACTAGCCAGATCTCATAACTGTTTTGTTGGAGTTATGAGATCCCTCTCCCTAAACTTATCAGCTAACCTGTATCAGCTGGTTTATATCAGCCAGCCTCCTCAAGTGGTGGAGGCCTCAGGTTCTAGCTATCCTAAGATGTTACATGGTTGTTCATGCTTCTCATTCCAAAGCCTTGCCGAACAACCTCTCCTTCCTCACGTCCCCTTTCCTCCTGGGACCTGGAAGTCCCACTTTTACCCTTCCCCAGCAATTGGCTTCTGACTTCTTTATTGACTAAATCAAGGACCAATTAGGGAAACAGTACTTCTCCCTATACAAGTCCACGTCTACTTTGTCTTATTGGCCATCTTCCTTCCCTACCTTTGGTAGATGGGCTATAAGGGAGGGTGAAGCGTTTATGAACCCTTATTAGAGCAGGTTTTGGTAAATATAAACCTACAGTGGAGGACTCATATCTATATTGTATCCTCTGTCAATGCTCATAGAACATCATAGACGAGAGTATGGGGGAAGTGTTAGAGTTGAAGAGGAGGAAGGTGTGTTGTGAAATAGTGTCTGCTGGACATGGCAGAGATATTGTACCTATGAACTCCCTATAGCTGTGGCTGCCTCAAAAAGGCTAAACAAGTCAACATTACAGCATGGATGTAAGAGGGGCTCATGACACTTCCACCTGTAACTGAGGAGTTATTGAATGTTGATGACTTATGTAGGGGAAGAGTCAATTTTCTTTAGGGGCGTGACCTATGGTAAGTTGCTCATGCTTCAAGGGACAGTCATATACCCTTGCACACATCAGCTGTGCTAATTGAACTCAGTGGGTTACTAAAAAGAAAAGAAGAGGTTTGATAATGGGAGGTGGGGGTTGTAGAGAAGTAGGAGGGAGAGTGAGGGATGAATAGTAGTGTCAAAATATGTTGTATGGACGTATGAAATCTCAAATAATCAAACACAAATTTTAAAAAAGATTGTAATGATTTCAGTTTCAGATTTTTGTTTTAAGAAGCATGCATGAATTTCATAGATTGTTTTTTGCAGTTTTCACACACACACACACACACACACACACATACTCACACGTCACAGCACACAGTGCCACTCTGTTTAATCTCTGTTCCATGATAATGGTGGGCTAATGTCTCAAGTCTGGACTCCTTGTCTCGGCAGTTTCATAAGCTCCAATGCTCCAGGCTCCACGTCTTAACTTACAGAGAACTGTTGATACCAACGCAGCAGTAGGCAAACTCTGATCACATTAAAAAGCAAAATAGTTAGAAAAGAATATTAACATTGATTATGAATAAGTCATTTAAAATCTAAATGCCGAAGAAGAAGGAGCACTGATATTACATACTCTTGTTCCAGTGATAGCATGTAGAATTCCTACAAAAGCTAACTGAACTTCAGCAAAACTTTGACTTTCTCATTCTCAATTTTAATGTCTTTTTGTCAGGAATAAAATATTTGCATACTATGGTATTTTTGTTTTGCTGTTGTTCACTTAGGAATTATATATTTAGTAGTTACTGTATGGTGTGTGCCATTTTAAATGTTGAGATATAGTATGGAATAAAGTAGATAAAAACCACCCTATCCTCATATATTAGCTACGCTTCCTTGTTTGTGAAACAAAATACCAGAGATGACTCAGGAAAAGAAAGATTCATTTTAACTTGCCATTTGATAAGGGTACATATATTATCAAACTGGGAAGGACAGGGGTACAAGGACATGAGGTGGTTGGTCCCAGTATATCTGTAGTCAGAAAGCAGAACTCAAGAAATGAGGACCAGTCTATACAAATTAAAAATTCATCTCTAGTGCCCCCATTTCCTACTGTGAGGCTTCACTATTTAAAGGTTCCATAATCTTCCAAAATAGTTCCAGCCACAAAGTATTCAAATAGAAGAGCCTGTGGGGGAACATTTCCTCTTCTAATTATAACATACATTGATCACATTTTCTAGCCAAGGAAATACAGGCAGTAAGTAGCTGTTCTCATAGCTTTAAACTATATATATATATATATATATATATATATATATATATATATATATATATATATATATGAATGATGTGAAATAGAATTATATGGCACTAATCTGACAGGCATCAAGGGGTTAAGTGACATGGGTTGAATAAATTTGAGTTATTTAAATGTTAAAATGACACTGGCTTTATAAGGGATTAAGGCAGCATGGTCTATACAGAAGGAATAGCAAGCACAGGGAGTCTGTAGTGTAAAGAAGCTTGGAATGCTTCAGGAATAGAAAGAATCATGGTGCTAGAGGAAGTCAGAGGCCAGGTTATGTAGTGTGTATAAAACACCGGGAAGGATTTGAATACTGGGGAATGCAATGGAAATAACTGCAGCTTTTAGAGACATGGTTTTTTTTTTTTTTTTTTTTTTGCATTTGAAATGGCTAATTTTTTGGAAGAACAATCAGGAGATAGATGCTGTCTATATTCCGAGAGATAATTCCACCATGACTAGACACATTGGAGATGTATATTATTTTGGTTACTGTTTGCTTTTGTTTGACAATGTAATTTATTTCTTCTTTCATTTTGTTTCCCCTAAGTCCAGCTATATTCCTCTCTGCTCTTCTTTTTAAATTAGTTATTGAATTTCATTAGTTACTGCAAGTGTGCATGCATTTGTATTTGCATATTCATTCCTAACCATAACATGTCAACCTCACATAATGTTATTTATATGCATGTTTTCAGGACTAACTGTTAGGCACTGGACAATTAGTGTGTTCTTTCCTGGGAAGGACCACCTCTCCTGCTCCCAACTTTACCCAGTTACCTGTAGTGCTTTATGTAGGACTGAGGTCTGTGGGTTTTCCCATGTTCAATTTGTTATGTTCATTGGTATCATCCTCATTTAGCTCATGCTTGGCAGTCATGTTGGTGAGGCTTTATGGGTATAACCTCTGATGTTACTCAGTGGCACAATCTCAAAGCAAAGTCCCTGATCCTCTGCCTCTTGCAGGTTTTTCTCCCCTTCTTCCACAAAGTTTCCTGAACCTTAGGTGCAGAAATGTATTATAGATTGTCTTAGTTAGGGTTTCCATTGCTGTGAAGAGATTCCATGACCGCAGCAACTCCTATAAAGGAAAACTTCTAACTGGAGCATGGCATTCCTAGACAGACATAATATTGGAGAGGAGGCTGAGATTTCCACATCTAGATGGGCAGGCAGCAGGAGAGAGTGACACTGGGTATGGCTTGATCATTTGAAACTCCAAAGCCTATCTAGAGTAACACAATTCCTCTGACATGGTCCCACCCAATCCAACAAGGTCATGCCTTCTAATACCACTCTATAAATATTCAAGTATATGAGCCTAGGTTGTCTAATCTTATTCAAATGTCCACATAGCTCTATCCATTGAGCCTGGGCTCCGTAATTCTGCATTTATGACTGTGGTTTTCTGTAGTAGTCCACATCTCTTGCAAATAGAAATTTCCTTGAAGAGGGGGTGAAGATTACACTTTTCTGTGCTTACTTTTTTTGTGTGTCAGAAAAAGCACATGACCAAAATAACTTTGGGAATAAAAGTTAATTATAGTTCATGTTTCCAAGAGAAGAGTCCATAATGGTGGGAGGAGGTATGGTAGCAAGTGGCACAGCAGGAAGCTGACAGATCACTTCTCTAACCTCACACAGAAATCAGGGAGGAAACTACAAGTGGGACAATGCAATAAAAGCCAACCTCTAGTGACATACTTCTTCTAGCAAGACTCCTGTCCTAATTGTATCATAACCTCCCCCAAACAATGCCATCAAAGGGGACTCAGTGTTTAAACATGCGAGCCTATTGGGGACATTTCTAACTCAAACCACTACAGATATCAATGGGTTCTGGAAGTAGAAAAACCAAGACTGGCTGAGGGGTTAGATGTGACAGCTGTAAGAGTGAATGAAATCTTGTATAGGTTATTGCCTTTTGGTTTGACAAGAAAATTCAATTAAGTAGGAAAACTCTTGCAGTGAATATTTGGACCAAAGAGATATAGAGTTCCTTTTAAGCTATGCCAAGTTTTGCTTTGGGTCTAAGCAGAGATTTTTAAAAAGTATTTGGGAATGAGTAGTCAAGTTGATTATGTAAGCTGTAACTAGATCTCTTGGCTGTAGATATAAATTTTGAAATATTTGCCGGTATTTAGAACCAAGCAAATGGAAAAGATAATTCAGGTAAAAATAATTTATATACAACAGAAGAGAATACTGATCCATTCCCAGGGCACTCTAACATTCAAATGACACATTGAAAAGACAAATTCTAGTGAAGAGTTGGAAAGCAGTCTGGCGGTTCCTCCGAAAACTGGGCACCTCACTTCCAGAAGATCCTGCTATACCACTCCTGGGCATATACCCAGAGGATTCCCCAACATGTAATAAGGATACATGCTCTACTATGTTCATAGCAGCCCTATTTATAATTGCCAGATGCTGGAAAGAACCCAGGTATCCCTCAACAGAAGAGTGGATACAAAAAATGTGGTATATCTACACAATGGAGTACTATTCAGCCATTAGAAACAATGAATTCATGAAATTCTTAGGCAAATGGATGGAGCTAGAGAACATCATACTAAGTGAGGTAACCCAGACTCAAAAGGTGAATCATGGTATGCACTCACTAATAAGTGGTTATTAACCTAGAAAACTGGAATACCCAAAACATAATCCACACATCAAATGAGATACAAGAAGAAAGCAGGAGTGGTCCCTGGTTCTGGAAAGACTCAGTGAAACAGTATTTGGCAAAACCAGAACGGGGAACTGGGAAGGGGTGGGAGGGAGGACAGGGGAAGAGAAGGGGGCTTACGGGACTTTCGGGGAGTGGGGGGGGGCTAGAAAAGGGGAAATCATTTGAAATGTAAATAAATTATATCAAATAAAAAAAATGATTAAAGAATTAAAAAGAAAAAAAAATGCTCAACTTCATTAGTCATTAGGGAAATGCAAATCAAAACAACCCTGAGATTTCACCTTACACCAGTCAGAATGGCTAAGATTAAAAGTTCAGGAGACAGCAGGTGTTGGAGAGGGTGTGGAGAAAGAGGAACACTCCTCCACTGCTGGTGGTGTTGCAAATTGGTACAACCACTCTGGAAATCAGTCTGGCGGTTCCTCTGAAAACTGGGCACCTCACTTCCAGAAGATCCTGCTATACCATTCCTGGGCATATACCCAGAGGATTCCCCACCATGTAATAAGGATACATGCTCCACTATGTTCATAGCAGCCCTATTTATAATTGCTAGATGCTGGAAAGAATCCAGGTATCCCTCAACAGAAGAGTGGATGCAAAAAATGTGGTATATCTACACAATGGAGTACTATTCAGCCATTAGAAACAATGAATTCATGAAATTCTTAGGCAAATGTATGGAGCTAGAGAACATCATACTAAGTGAGGTAACCCAGACTCAAAAGGTGAATCATGGTATGCACTCACTAATAAGTGGATATTAACCTAGAAAACTGGAATACCTAAAACATAATCCACACATCAAATGAGGTACAAGAAGAGTGGCCCCTTGTTCTGGAAAGACTCAGTGAAGCAGTATTCGGCAAAACCAGAACGAGGAAGGTGGGTGGGAGAACAGGGGGAGAGAAGGGGGCTTACGGGACTTTCGGGGAGTGGGGGGCTAGAAAAGGGGAAATCATTTGAAATGTAAATAAAAAATATATTGAATAAAAAATAATGTAAAAAAAAAAGAAGAAAATGCCTTACATATTTTTCTACAACCTGATCTCATGTAGGACATTTGTTTGTAAATTGAGGTTTTCTCTTCTCTCAGATGACTTTTGCTTGTCTCAAGATGAGATAAAACTATCCAGACAGTCTATGAGATGTAACTTTTCTAAACGTTATAGTTGAGATTAAGCCATGGAGAGTTGTTGGTTTACTCCAAACAATCAGATTTGTTATATATTGGCCAACGAATCCCAAAGGCCATGTTCTAGAATCACATGAATATATTTTAGCTTTGCCATCAACCTGGAAACTTCCAATCCTGTGAAGGAGGAAGGCTTCCTGGAAAAGGGTATACGGAGAAATGAGGCTGGAATGAAGCCTGCACGAGGCATGCTACCTCTTTTCTGTATTGGGGATTACACTTAACATTTTTTTCTTTAATATATTTGCTGTAAGTAAAAGAAAAATATAAGTGTGTGATTTGTAAAGATTAGGTCTTGAGACTTCAGTGCTAGATAAATTTGTCAGTGCAATTCAGGACCACTTTAGCTCAAATTACTCAGTTAATGGGCCAATGAGTGAGCGCTTCCCTTATGTGTCCCATAGGACTTTGGCTATCGCTCTGGGTAAGAAGACATTCACTCTTGTGCGATTTTCTCCTATGAATTTTGGCCACCTTTTTCTGTTTCACTGGTAAAGACTAAGTAAATCAATGTTCCCTGCTGTGCGATATCATGCTTTATGCATACTTCGGCTTCAGTTATTTTTATGCCTCATAACTTTATCTCTAAGGCAGGGCATCAAAATTAGGATTTCTCTTCATCCAAGTTAGTCAGAGAAGCTGTATAATCATACCTTGTCATTTGTAGTCCCCAAGGAAATTCTGGGACCTGCTTTCCTTATTCCAAAGTGGTCCTGAAGGCCCACTCACTTGTGAAATTTCCATTAAAACTCTCGAGGACTGAATTCAGGGAACTGGGGGAAAGCTGAACACATGGGAATTTCTGGAGTGTGGTGCCCTTGGAGAGAGGTGTAGGAGCTCTCTCCCATACCTTACTGTGTGTTTCTCTTCTGTATCTTCTGTAGTATATTTTATGATGAACTAGTAGACAAACAAGCATTTCCTTCAATATAATGACTGCCTCAATCAAATTAATCAAAGCCAAGAATGGGACTCTAGGGAATTATGGTTTATAAAGCTGGGTCCAAGCCTTGTAAAAATAAGCCAGGGTTTGCAACTGGCCTCTAAAGTGATAGGCATAGTCATGAGAATTGAATATCCACTCTGTGTAATCTAGTAATACCCAAATAACAGTGTCAGGAATGAGCTAGAGGATGGTACCCACTACAAAATTAATGGCCTTGTTTTGGGTGCATGAATAAATCCCATTGTCCTTTAGGATCACAGAAATTTGTGATACTAGTGGTGCAAGAGGAAAGGATAAGAGGATAGCTTGCTCTTCATATACGAGTGTTCTTTCTTCTCTGATCGTAAAAAGATTCCTAATGACAACAGAAATGATTGCTCAGCTAGCTATTTATCTAGTGTTGGATTGATTGGTACATCAATCCAGTGAAATTAAAAATTCATATTTCATCAGTCTAGATAAAGCATGTGTGCTAAGTTGGAGTATTTAGTCTATTAACTCCAGATACTGCCACACATTAGCCAGAGAACACTAGATGACTGCTCAGTAAACAGCCCCTGCCACCTCTTAGATTTCTACATGATCAATGTTTGCAAAGCAAACATAAACTTGATAAGGTCCACATAGATTGCAAAATGAATTTCCCGTACGTGGTGCCAACAAATTCTTTTTTCCTGGCAGCTTAGTTTATTTTGTAGGTTTATTCACCTTTCAAAATTTTCATTCTGCCTTTTCATCCAAAGCTTTGAAAGATATTTACAGGATGGAGTGAGTAATATTGTAACACTGGTGACTGGGTTGGAATTGAAAAGCTTCTGCAAAAGGCCACCGATCTTTGTGATAAGAGTTGAAATACTGTTAAATTCAAGTGATTAGTTGTGCTATGGGAAAGTACTAAAATTCCATGATGTGTCCTGAATTAGGAGCTATAGAGTAGGTACTTCACAAGAACACTGTCATTCACTGACATCCACCCTTCGCTTTACTCCACTTCATTAAGCTTTCAATTACAGAAATATTGCTAAATTTATGCTTATTAACATATTGCTCATTTTCCTTACCAAGATATTGCTAATTTTAATTACAGCATTATTTCTTCTCCCCCTCCCCTCCTCCTCCCCTCCTCCTCCTCTCCCTGCCCCTCCTTCTCCCCTCCCCTTTTCCCTCCTCCCCCTCCCCTTCTTCTTCCTCCTCCCCCTCCCCTTCCTCCTCCCCTTCCTCTTCTTCCTCCTCCTACCCCTCCTCCCCTTCTCCCTCCTCCCCTTCTCCCTCCTCCTCTCTCTTCCTCCTCCTCCTTCCCCTCCCCTTCTTCCTCCCCTCCTCCTCCCCCTCCCCTTCTTTCTCCCCCTCCCCTTTCTCCTCCCCCTCCCCTTTCTCCTCCTCCCCTCCCCTCCTCCTTCCCTTCCTCCTCCTCCTTCCCTTCCTCCTTCTCCCCTTCCCCTTCCTCCTCCTCCCCCTCCCCTCCTCTTCTTCCTCTTCCTCCTCCTCCTTCTCCTCCTCCTCCTTCTTCTTCCTCTTTCAGCTTGTAGTACAAATCTTAATGGTCCATTGAACCCCAACTTGAGAAGTGTTTTCCATTTTTTTCTCTCCACCATTTAATGATAAAGTTGTTCTCAGGGTGAAGTGATCAACAGCGAATCTGAGTTAGCTCTGTCTGCTGTAACTGATTGGCTAACCTCCCTCAAAGGTACTACTTTCACATTTCGCTATGAGAATGTTGAGACATAGAGAAGCTAGTGAACTTGAACAAGATCTCCTACCAGGCAGTTGTTGGAGGGAACCAATACAACTAGTCTGGTTATAATCCCAGAGCTACTACAGAATATTCTTTCCTTCCTTAGAAAACTGTTAAAGAAATATTTCTAGAATTAATTAGTAGGCTAAAATGTATTTAGTTATTGAGATTTTTATTTATATACAGATTTGGGATTTGTCAATCTTCACCTATGTTTCTTTGTAGGAAAGTTTGTTTTAGAGTTTTTATTAGTTAAATTTGTGATTTTATTTCTGACAATTTCATGTATTTGTACAATGCATTCGGATTACTTTTACTTTCAGTACACTACAATCTCCCTTCTACCCCCTCACCCTTATCCATTTTGGCATGTGAATGACTGTGTTTTGTGGCCCATTGATTTTAACTAGGACCATCTGGGTAAGCATGGGGGGGTGGGACTATCCAAAGAAGTCTGGTGGCCTCAATAGTGGGTAAACATCTAAAGAAAATGAATCCATTATCTTTAGAAGATGAATGAATTGTTCAGCAAAAAGTAGGAACACACAATTCTCTTCAACATGTATGACTGGCTATTGACAGCTCAGTGTACACAATTGTATTTGTTGTGAGTTCATGATTAAAGTGACCATGTCATGCTTAGAAGACAGTATTTAGCAGCTCATCTTCTAACTGGGATACTCTTTCTGCTCTGTCTTCCATGATATTACTTGAGTGTTAGAAGTGGATAAATGATCCTTATTTTCAGCTCTTTGAGCATCCAAGAGTCTCTGCATTCACACTGCTGTTCATTGAAGTAAGAAGATTTTATATTAAGACTGAGTGTGGATTTTGTCAATGGGTATATACATAGATGTTTAGGCCATTTAATGCAATGTCCACTTTGCCAAACAACAGTAATAAATTAATTACTGGTCTTATGGTCCCCCTAGCCACTTTAGAAAATCTAATGGCATTAAAAAAGTATTTTAGTTTTGTATATATTATTTTGTGTGTGTGTGTGTGTGTGTGTGTGTGTATTTGTGTGTGTGTGTGTGTACCTGTGTGAGAGAATGATCACATGAATGCAGTGACAGTGAAATCCAGAAGAGAGCTTTATTTCCCCTGGAGCTGGAGTCAGTAAGCCACCTGACATGAGTGTTGGGAACAGATTTCTGCTCTTCTCCAAAAGTGGTGCATACTCCTAATAACAGAGCCCTTTCACTTTACCTAAGCCATAGGGTTTTGAATGTATTTAAAGAACTAGGCATGCATTCCTTACTGTAGAGCAGGCTTCAGATCTAACCAGAGGATAATTGATTACATCCATAACAATTGTGCCACTACTAGGCACATCTTGTTTGATGGGTTGGTATTATAAGTCATAAGGTTTATAGCTGGGTAAGATAGTCGATGCCTTTTATTCCGCAGACACCTATATAGTATTCCCTGGATTTATAAAAGCTACTTAGAAAGAAGGAAGCTCCCATCTTCTAAGTTATCTCCATATTTATTTCTCTGTATCCCACTGCACTCAAGAACTACTTTGTCCCACTGTGTTCTGACTATCACACACTAACATGACCCTTAAGGGAAGCAGAGTCAAGGACCATTGGGGCCAGAAGGGGATCCTGAGGAACGGTGAGTATAATGGGAAATCACACCCTAGAGACTGTGCCAGAGGACAGTAGCAGGGAACAGGGAATATATATTTATACTCCAGGGAGAATGGCTGGTAGGGTCCAAGTAGTGGTGAGCTATTTTCAGGGGAAGAACTTTAAGACTACTTTATTTGCATACTTGGGGCCAGGGGAAAGAACCTTCTAAGTTCATATAGAAAGGAAGTCCAGCTTGGGATGTTTCAGGCCCAACAGACAGACAAACAGCAACCAGCCCTTGGTTGCATGAGCTTATGGTTGCTTCCTGCATCTAAGGATGTGGGGTAGGGGGAGGATGCCTATCAGTGGGTGTAAGATGGCACCAGAGCAAGACTGGGGAGCAGCCAAACTCCTTCTACTCTCACAATGAGAAAATCCAGAGTTTTAGGCATGCTTTGACCCCTTCTGAGCTCCAGACCAGTCCTACAGTACCTTATAACCAAGGACTGTGGATTCCATATACTTCTGATTGGCAACCAAGAGGAATGGCAAGTCTGTATTATTTTGGAGGCTCCTTTATCTACTATGTCATAAATAAAACTTTTGGTCAATCTGAAAGTAAAATGTCATATTTCATTTTATTTTTATTTTTTCTGGACCACTCTGTTTTCAACTTCAGCATGAGCTCTAGTTTAGCTGTCTTTGAATCCATTATATTAGAATGGTTATGATAATAAAATGAGCCAGTATGGTAAGTCACAAAGAAAAGTCTTTGTAGGTAGTGTTTAAAGTTAAATAAGGTACATTAAAAACATAAGGTGGGTCCAGGAGCTGGGCTGCTACACAGTTGCCTGTGCACAGGTCCTGCTTGGTGAGAACTGGTCTCCAGGGAGTGCTTTGACTCTTGAGTTTGGAGATGAAGTCACCATTATCTCTCCAGTGACTTCCAAGGCAGGTCCAGCCAGGAGCACAAGGAGTACAGGAGTGGAAGAACAGCTAGGACAGGGTTCTACTGGGCTCCATCTGCACCCAGGAGCTGGTCTGCTCCACAGCTGTCTGTGCCAGGGGAGAGCTGATCTCCCAGGATTGCTGAGACAGGCTTGCAGGCCAACAGGAGGGACAAGCACTAGCCAGAGACAGCAGGACCAACTAACACCAGAGATAATGAGATGGTGAAAGAAAGCAACAGAAACCAAGGTGACATGACATCATCCGAAACCAGTTCTCCCACAACAGTAAGTCCTGGATACCCCAACAAACTAGAAATGGAAGATTTGGATTTAAAATTACAGCTTATGATGCTGATAGAGGACTTCATGAAGGACATAAATAAATCCCTTAAAGGAATACAGGAGAACACAGGTAAACAGGTAGAAGACCTTAAAGAGGAAACATAAAAATCCTTAAAGAATTACAGGAAAACACAATCAGGTGAAGGAATTGAACAAAACCTCCCAGGACCTAAAAATGGAAGTATAAACAATAAAGAAATCATGAAGGGAAACAACTCTGAAGATAGAAACCCTAGGAATGAAATCAGGAGTCATAGATACAAGTATCAACAACAGAATACAAGAGCTAGAAGAGAGAATCTCAGGTATACAACATATCATAGAAAACATTGACACAACAGTCAAAGAAAATGCAAACTGCAAAAATTTCCTAACCCCAAACATCCAGGAAATCCACGGCACAATGAGAAGGCCAAGCATAAGAATTATAGGTATAGAACAGAAAGAAGATTTCCAACTTAAAGGGTCAGTAAATGTCTTCAAAAAAGGAGAAAACTTCCCAAACCTAAAGAAAGAGATGCACATGAACATAAAAAAAGCCTACAGAAATCCAAAGAGATTGGACCAGAAAACAAATTCCTTCTGTCATATAATAATCAAAACACCAAATGCACTAAAAAAAGAAAGAATATTAAAAGCAGTAAGGGAAAAAGGGCAAGTAACATATAAAGGCAGATCTATCAGAATTACACCAGACTTTTCACCAGAGACAATGAAAGCTAGAAGATGCTGGGCAGATCTCCCACAGACCCTAAAAGAAGACAAATGCCAGCCCAGTCTACTATACCCAACAAAATGCTCAATTACCATAGGTGGAGAAACCAAGGTATTCCATGACAAAATCAAATTTACACAATATCTTTCCACAAATCCAGTCTTTCAAAGGATAATAAATGGAAAACACCAACAAAAGAAGGGAAACTACACCCTAGAAAAAGCAAGAAAATAATCTTCTTTTAGCAAACCAAAAAGAAGAGAGACACATAAACACAACTCCATCTCTAATAACAAAAATAACAGGAAGCAACAATCACTTTTCCTTAATATCTCTTAATATCAATGGACTCAATTCTCCAATAAAAAGACACAGACTAACAGACTAGATACATAAGCAGGACTCAACATTTTGCTGCATACAGGAAACCCACTTCAGATACAAAGACACATATTCCTCAGAGCAAAAGGCTGAAAAACAATTTTCCAAGAAAATGGTCCCAAGAAACAAACTGGAGTAGCTATTCTAATATCAAATAAAATCAACTTTCAACCTAAATTTGTCAAAAATAGATTAGGAAGATTATTAGGAATATATTATGCGTCAAATGCAAGGGTACACACATTCATAAAAGAAACTACTAAAGCTCAAAACACACATTACACCTAATAATAATAGTGGGAGACTTCAATACCCCACTTTTATCAATTAACAGATCATAGAATCAGAAGTTATGAATCAAATGAATTTAACAGATATCTATAGAATCCTAAAACAAAAGAATATAACTTCTTCTCAGCACCTCAGGGTACCTTCTCCAAACTTGACCATATAATCAGTCACAAAACAGACCTCAACATATATAAGAAGATTGAAATAATTCCATGCACCCTATCAGACCACCAAGGACTAAGGTTGGTCTTCAATAACAACAACAACAAAAAAAAATAGAAAGTCCACGTACACATGGAAGCTGAACAATGCTCTACTCAATGATAACTTGGTCAAGAAGAAATAAAGAAAGAAATTAAAGACTTTTTAGAATTTAATGAAAATGAAGACACAACATACCCAAACGTATGGGACACAAAGAAAGTAATGCTAAGAGGAAAACTCATAGCTCTGAGTGCCTCCAAAAAGAAACTGGTAAGAGCATACTCTAGCAGCTATACTATGAAGGCTCTAGAACAAAAAGAAGCAAATACAACCAAGAGGAGTAGACAGCAGGAAATAATCCAACTCAGGGCTGAAATCAACCAAGTAGAAACAAAAAGAACTATACAAACAATCAACCAAACCAGGAGCCAGTTCTTGAAAAAAAAAAAAAAGATAGATAAATCGTTAGTTAAACTGACCAGAGGGCACAGAGATAGTATCCAAATCAGCAAAATCAGAAATGAAAAGGGAGACATAACAACAGAAACTGAGCAAATCCAAAAAAAAAAAAAACATCAGATCCTACTACAAAAGCCTATATTCAACAGAAGTGGAAAATCTAGATGAAAGGACAATTTTCTAGGCAGATACCAGGTACCAAAGTTACATCAGGATCAGATAAATGGTCTAAACAATCCCATAACCCCTAAAGAAATAGAAGCAGTCATTAATAGTGTCCCAACAACAACAACAACAGCAGCAACAACAACAGCAAAACAGGAACAGATGGGTTCAATGCAGTGTTCTACCAAATCTTCAAAGAAGTCTTAATCCCAATACTCTTCAAATTATTCCACCAAATAGAAACAGAACGAATACTACCCAACTTGTTTTGTGAAGCCACAATTACTCTGATACCTAAACCACACAAAGACCCAACAAAGAAAGAGAACTTTAGACCAATTTCCCTTATGAATATTGATGCAAAATATTCAATAAAATTCTTGCCAACTGAATCCAAGAACAGATCAAAATGGTCATCTACCACAATCAAGGAAGCTTCATACCAGAGATACAGGAATGGTTCAACATATGGAAATCTATTAATGTAATCCACTACATAAAAAATCTCATAGAAAAAAACTGCATGATCATTTAATTAGATGCTGAGAAAGCATTTGACAAAATCCAACACCCCTTCCTGATAAAAGTCTTGGAAAGATCAGGAAGTCAAGGCCCATACCTAAACATAGTCAAAGCAATATATAGCAAACCAGTAGCCAACATCAAACTAAATGGAGAGAAACTTGAAGCACTCCCACTGAAATCAGGGACTAGACAAGGCTGCCCACTCTCTCCTTATCTGTTCAATATAGTACTTGGAGTCCTAGCCAGAACAATTAGATAACAAAAGAAGAACAAAGGACTACAAATTGGAAAGGAAAGAGCAAAAGTATCACCATTTGATGATGATATGATAGTATACTTAACTGACCCCAAAAATTCTACCAGAGAACTCCTAAACCTGATAAACAACTTCAGCAAAGTGGCTGGATATAAATAACTCAAACAAATCAGTAGCCTTCCTATACTCAAAGGATAAAGAGGCTGAGAAAGAAATTAGGGAAATGACACCCTTCACAATAGTCACAAATAATATAAAATAACTTGGTGTGACATTAACCAAGCAAGTGAAAGATCTGTATGACAAGCACTTCAAGTCTCTGAAGAAAGAAATTAAAGATCTCAGAAGGTGGAAAGATCTATCATGCTCATGGATTGGCAGGGTTAATATAGTAAAAATGGCCATCTTGCCAAAAGCAATCTACAGATACAATACAATCCCCATCAAAATTCCAATGTAATTTTTCATAGAGTTAGAAGAGCAATTTCCAAATTTATCTGGAATAACAAAAACCCTAGATAGCGAAAACTATTCTCAACAAAAGAAGAACCTCTGGGAAATCACCATCCCTGACCTCAGGCTATACTACAGAGCAATAGTGATAAAGAAAACTTCCTTGTATTGGTACAATGAGAGGCAGGTAGATCAATGGAATAGAATTGAAGACCCAGAAATGAACCCACACTCCTATGGTCACTTGATCTTTGACAAAGGAGCTAAACCATCCAATGGAAAAAAAGACAGCATTTTCAACAAATTATGCTGGTTCAACTGGCAGTCATTATGTAGAAGGATGCAAATTGAACCATTTTTATTGCCCTGTACAAAGCTCAAGTCCAAGTGGAGAAAGGATCTCCACATAAAATCAGATACTGAATCTAATAGAAGAGAAAGTGGATAAGAAGCTGGAGCAGATGGGTAGAGGGGAAATTTTCCTGAATAGAACACCAATAGCTTATGCTTCTAAGATAAGCTTATGGTTTTAACATCAAGAATTGACAAATGGAACCTCTTAAAATTGCAAGGCTTCTGTAAGGCAAAGGACCCTGTCAATAGGACAAAATGGTAACCAAGAGATTGGGGAAAGATCTTTACCAATCCTACATCCGATAGAGGGCTAATATCCAATATATACAAAGAACTCAAGAAGTTAGACTTTAGAGAACCAAATAACCCTACTAAAAATGGGATACAGAGCTAAACAATGAATTCTCATCTGAGGAATACCAGATGGCTGAGAAACACCTAAAGAAATGTTCAACATCCTTAATCATCAGTGAAACAAAAATCAAAACCACCTTGAGATTCTACCTCACACCAGTCGGAATGGTCAAGATAAAAATCTCAGGGGACAGCAGATGCTGGAGAGGTTGTGTAGAAAGAGGAAAACTCCTCCATTGCTGGTAGGATTGCAAGCTGGTAAAGGCACTCTGGAAATCAGTTGGGTGGTTACTCAGAAAATTGGACATAGCACTACATGAGGACCCAGATATACCAGTCCTGGGCATATACCCAGAAGATGCTCCAAGATGTAATAGGACACATGTTCCACTTTGTTCATAGAAGCCTTATTTATAATAACCAGAAGCTGGAAAGCACCCAGATATCCCTCAACAGAGGAATGGATACAGAAACTGTGGAACATTTACACAATGGATTTCTATTCAGCTCTTAAAAACAATGAATTCATGAAATTCTTAGGTAAATGGATGGATCTAGAAAATATCATACTGAGTGAGGTAATCACAAAAGAACTCACATGGTATGCCCTCACTGATAAGTGGATATTATCCCAAAAGCTTGGAATACCCAAGATACAATTCATAGACCACATGAAGTTCAAGAAGAAGGAAGAACAAAGTGTGACTATTTTGATCCTTCTTAGAAGGGGCATCAAAATACTCATGGCTCTCAGCCAACCAATAGACTGGGCATAGGATCCCCAATGGAGGAGCTAGAGAAAGGATCCAAGGAGCTGAAGAGGTTTGCAGCCCCATAGGGGGAATAATAATATGTACCAACCAGAGCTCTCAGGGACTAAACCACCAACCAAAGAGTACATATGGAAGGACCCATGGCTCCAGCTACATATATAGCAGAAGATGGCCTTTTCAGACAACAATGAGAGGAGAGGCCCTTGGTTCTGTGAAGGCTCAGGGCCCCAGTGTAGGGGAATGCCAGGTCAAGAATGTGGGGGAGGGGTTGGTGAGCAGTGGGAGTGGGGATGGGATAGGAGGTTTCGGAGGAGAAATGAGGAAAGTGGATAACATTTGAAGTATAAATAAAGCAAATATCTAATAAAAATAGAATAATAATTGAATACCTAAAAAACAAAACAAAACAAAAAACACGCAAAAACAACTAAAAAAATCCCCATAAGGTGTTTATTGAAGTAGCTATTGTGAATTGGGTGGTTTGGAGCCTGCAAAAGGGGCCTATGGAGCAGCCCCTTACAGGAAAGAGTATGAAGCAAGGCAGAAAATATATGACTGGTTTAGGTGGAACACTGGCTTTATTTGGATCATTCCAGTGCAAAGGTCCTCAATTAGGAATCAGATGTTTCTATGTGGTTAAGATGTTTGCTAGTGAGCTGAATTTCAGTTTACTTATATGTGCCCTTATAACTCCAGGGCAGTGGAGTTAACTCAGTCTGATTTCTTCCCAATTAATTGAGTAGAAAATATTAAGCAGATGCCAGATATATCATTATTTCATTGCTATTTAAGATGAAGGCTGTTTTTTAGTTTTGTTGCCACTTGAATTTTCATTGATTGTTTTATTTGTTTACATTTCAAATGTTGTGCCCTTCCTGGTCTCCCCTCCTCAATTCCCCTATTACATCCCCTTCCCCACTGCTTGTAAGATGGTATTCCACCACCCATCTACCCACCCTCTCCCACCTCGATGCTCTAGCATCCCCCTATGCTGAGTTATCAAGCCTCCACAGGATCAAGTGCCTCCCCTCCCATTAATGCCAGATAAGGCAATCCTTTGCTACATGTGTGGTAGGAGCCATTGACCCATCCATGTATATACTCTTTGGTTGGTAGGAACTCTGATGGGTCTGGTTAGTTGATATTGATTGTTGTTCTTCCCATGGGGTTGCAATCCCCTTCAGCTTCTTCAGGTCTTTCCTCTATCCACTGGGGTCCCTAGGCTCAGTCCAATGGTTGGCCGTGAGTGCCTGCATCCTATCAGAGAACAACCATGCTGGACTCCTGTCTGCAAGCAATTCTTGGCATTAGCAATCGTGTGTGTGTGTTTGTGTGTGTGTGTGTGTGTGTCTCGGGGGGGGGGGGGTGGGGGTTGGGTCTGCAGATGGGATGGATCACTAGATGGAGCAGTCTCTGGATGGCTTTTTCCCTCAGTCTCTACTCCAAATTTTGTTCCTACATTTCCTTTAAACAATTCTGGGTTAAAATTTTTGAGATGGGTGAGTGGCCCCTTCCTCAACTAGGGGCCATGTCCATCTACTGGAAGTGCTTTCTTCAGGTTCTATACCCATCTGTTGGGTATTTTGGCTAATGTCATCCCCATTAGACCTGGGAGCCTCTTGCATCCCTGGTGTCAGGGACTTTCTAGTGGTTCCCTGTTCTCTATCCCCTCTGCTACATATTTCAATTCATTCTCCTGATCCTCTGGACTTCTATCCTGTCTCTTTCCATACCTGAACCTGCCCCCTTTCTCCCTCCCTGTCCCCTCTCCCAACCAGGTCCCTTCTTCCCTCTGCCTCCTGTAATTATTTTTGCTCCTCCCTCTAAGCAGGATTGAAGTATCCAATCCACACTTTGATCTTCCTTTTTGTTGAGCTTCATATGGTCTATGAGTTGTATTGTGGGTATTCTCAGATTTGGGGCTAATATCCATTTATCAGTGAGTATATACCATAATGTCCTTTGGGGTCTGGGTTATCTCACTCAGGATGATACTTTCTAGTTTTATCCATTTGCCTAAAAAATTCGTGAAGTTGTCATTTTTAATAGTTGAGTAGTATTCCATTGTGTAAATATACCACATTTTTGGTATGTATTCTTCTACTGATGGATATCTGGGTTGTTTCCAGCTTCTGACTATTATAAATAAGGCTGCTATGAATATAGTGGAGCACATGCCCTTGTTATATGTTGGGGCGTCTTTTGGATATATGCCCAGGAGTAGTATAGCTGGGTCTTCAGGTAAAATGATTTCCAACTTTATTAAGAACCACTGAGTTGATTTCCAGAGTGGTTGTACCAGCTTGCAATCCCTCTAGCAATGGAGGAGTGTTCTTCTTTCTCCACATCCTCTCCAGCTTCTGCTGTCACCTGAGTTTTTTTATCTTACCTGAGATTTTACCATTCTGATTGGTGTGAAGTAGAATCTCAAGGTCGTTTTGATTTGCATTTCCCTGATGACTAAAAATATTGAACATTTCTTTAGGTGCTTATTTGAGATTCCTCAGTTCCAGTTTTCTTTAGTAAGTATCTTGTTTGATACTTATTTCAAGGATTTTATAGATGAAAGAATCTCTGTACTATTCAGTCAGGATAGTACTGCAATATTTTTTGTTTATTGAGGAAACAAAAGAGACTGGGCATTGATTAAATTGGAGTCAGCCTTTGAATGAAGCTCTAAAAATCTATGGAGTACATCTTAGAAATACAATACTCAGCTCCCAGATAATGGCTCTTCTTGCTTCAGCAGTCACTGTGAATACCAGAGGTCATATTCCCTTTGTAATTTAAAAGAATAGATAAAAGTCAAATTTTGGTGCAATAAGAAACATAATAAATATATTTCAGTATAGACTGCATAGGACTGTGCAACCATTTCTTTGAAACACAGAATCAGTAATGAATTTGACATTTTGTGACCAAAATAGCAAAATGCTATAGCTGGTTAACAGTTTGCAAAGGTGGTATGCACTCAGTATATAATTAACAGAGACAAGCCATTACAGAGAACAAAAATAAAATTAAATCAAATGAGCACACATGTCGAGTGCCGGGGAGAAGTGGAATAAAGCGTGAACCATTTATATTTGGATGAAAATAGTTCCCTTTGACAATTGTGCTGTGAAATTTTACTCCCAGCATGCTGAAGTGCTAAGCATCTTCATGAAGTCAAAGGATCTTAGTTAAGACTTCAAAGTCATCAGTAGAATTAATGCAAACCTAGAGCCAGAATGTTTAAAGCAGAAAAAAAAGGGGGCAAGGTTGCAAGTCTACAAAATGCACATGAAAGCTAACCAGCTTCTTGTTAGAAGTTCTTGTTTCAATTGGATATATGGTAAATAAACACACTGGGTCAGAGTACGTCAAGAAACCCTATGATTTGGAATGCTTTCATGATCCTGGATTATTAGCCGCACTGTGAATGCTGTGCTGGAGGCTGGTGTGAGTGTACTGGCCATTCAGGTGTTTTATTCACTCATTCATCCCGATAACCCATTGGGAAAAGAAGGTTTCAATTCCCACCTCAGTCGGCGGACAGTCAGAAGCCTAGCTGATATTCAAAGCTGGAAATTTTTCAAAAGCGCTGGTTCTCCCACAATAGGTATTTAGTCCCTAGTTCGCCCTGAATAAAGGGTATGCATTCACATCTATCATTAAATAAAGCAGTATGGGCAAGCAAAGATCATCTCTTCATTGAAGATCCTTGCAAGGGGAGGCCTTCGCTTTAAAGAGTCAAGCCTAAAAATTCCTGAGGAAGCCCTTCTCTCTTCCAGCCTCCTCTGTACTCTGGCACTCACTCCAAATCATTTCTGCCTCTCATGGGCTCTGTCTTTCCCTTCCTGCCCAGCACGTGGATGCCCTAAGGGGAAGCTCTGACTGCGATCCAGTTCCTCAATCCTAGCTGTATGCCAGCAGAGCCTAGGAATACAGGAGACCAGAAATGGCAGCATTCATCTCAGACAATGCTATTTTCCCTTCCAGTCAGGCAAAGGAAAACACGACTGTGGACTCTGTTATGGACTTTGCCTTGCCTTCTCCTAGCAGCTGAAGGTGCTCCAGCATCCCAGTAGAGAAGCAGGACATGGTATGACATTGAGCTGTTTCTGAACAACATGTATGAATAAGCTAATACTGTCTTTAGCAGCTCCTATCTTTTCCTCCATCATGAAACATTTTCAAACACAAATTCAAACATTCAAACAGGCAGGCAGGTATACACACACACACACACACACACACACACACACACACACTTTGGTTGTAGCTACAGTGTATTATATAAACAGTTTCTGGAAAACTCAGAGGATAGTAGCTTCTTGTCTTTCAAGGCACGAGTGTGGAAATCTAATGCAATTTCCCATTTCACTATCCTAGCCACACAGACTCTAAATCAATCTTCTTTCAGGGATATCTCATAATCTTTGGTGATGTGGTATGAGTAAGATATGCCTTTGCAAATCATCTCAATGACTCTTGTAAATATGTCATAAGCATATGCCAGCTCTGGCAAAGTGACAAATGTCTCTTCTATTGTAAAGTAGCTCCTCTTAAAGTGAAAGTGTTTGGAGGTAGAGCCTTTGGAAACTGAAGTGGGGACCTCATGAAATGGATTCGTATCCTTGAAACACCCCCAATCCCCCCAATCTATGTCTCTCTCTTTTCCCTTTCTTCCTCTATTTTAATTATGTGATGACCCAGAAAGTTACTGTCTTGAAGCTAAAGTAGACCCTGAATTTACAGGTAGCTTATATTTGTACTTTCTAGTTTCCAGAACTGTGAGAAATCTATTATTTATCCCATTCAGTATATGGTATTTTTATTACAACATGTGGAATAGTTTTACTACTCTATATATTGTTTTTCTTTGCCCGTTTAAGTATCATCCCCCAACTTTTTCCTGCTTCACATTTTTCCCAACTTAAAAAGGACATTTTCTAGATTAGTGGTTGATGTGGGAGGATCCAGGCAATTGTGGGTGGTGCTCCCCTTGGGCTAATGGCCCTGAACAGTATGAGGAAGCAGGTTGAGAAAGCCATGGAGAACAAGCCAGTGATCGGCATTCATCTGTGGCCTCTGCTTCAGTTCTTGCTTCCGGTTCCTACTTGAATTCTTCTGTCTTCCTTCAGTGTTGGACTGTGACATGGAACTGTAAACAAAAATAAATTGTCTCTTCCCCAAGTTGTCATGGTATTTTATCATGGTGGTACAAAGCCCAACAAAGGCAGGAATGTTACGTTTAGTCTTCACATATATAGGATCAACCTACATCATGTTTTCCCTCACATCAAAGTAATTAAACTTTTTGGATTAAGACTTATACTTCTGATGCGAATTGAACTTAATTGCCTTATAGACTTCCACCTAAGGAAGGAGCTTTCGTTGTCCCATCTGTCCCTGGCTGCTTGTTCCTTCTTTGAAAGTATTTTCCCGATTAGCAAACTCTAAACACACCTCTCTGTCTTTGTAACTCAAACCAATTAGGTTTGGCTTCATGCACTTTGTGATAACAACTTCTAATTTCACCGAGACTGCTAATTTCAGTGGTCAGTTATTGATATTTCAGCCGTGTGTTATGCATGGATGCTCATTCCTCTTTGAAACAGTTTCCCAATTTGGTGTCTAGCTCACAGTTCCCAATAAATCATTCCTTGTTAATTTATTTTGCAAGTTTCTCGTCTACTACAGAACACAACATTAGTTTAGAATTCTGCAGACCCTGTAATTTAAACCACTTCTCTGTCTATATTCACTATGTCAGTAATATCTATTTCTATGTCTTTGAAGTCTGAAGTATATGTGTAGATTGCCATCTTGAACTGTTCTGCTGACTTACAACTCCAGAATTGTGTCATGATTTACATTTGTCTTCCTAATAAGACTATCAGCCTATAATCTTGCAATGCAAATCAAACACAATGAGAGTGGGGTGACAGAACAAGTATAAAATTACAGGGAGAATACTGTTCATATATATATATATATATACATATACATATACATATATATGTATATATATATATATATATGCTCACACACACACACACACACACACACACACACACACACATGTATGAAAGGTTCAAGCGGTGGTGGCAGCAAGGGACTGGGGGAGGGGCAATGGGCTACATTAACCAGAATTAACAATGGACAAAGGAGCCATATGAAGCCCCAGTAGTTTGTCAGCTAATTAAAAGTGTACATTTCTATTTTAAAAAGGGGCTGGAATAGCAATACCCCACCCACACGGGAGAATAATGTTTCCTACTATGTGTTATCTACAGTGAATGCTCACATAGTGCTTGTTGATAAACCACATCAACGAATTCAAAATTCTGTCCTACAATGACATCTGCTGTCACTGTTAGTGGCACGTGCAGCACACATTTGATGGGATCTATAGCTGAAATATGAAAGTGACTTTCTTTTTAACAGATGGTTTGATCATAGTTCCAATTTGATTGGTGAAATGTTTTCAGAGTTTCACCCGCCCTGAAGGGGTTTTGAGGTTTCTAGGAAGGCCCTCCACCACTGGCTCCCCTCAAATACTTCCCTTGTTTTCTCTTGCTTGAAATTCTATAAATGGGAGATACAACATTTTAAATGCTTAGTTTCTCCCATGTATAGCAAGTAGCAAATTCGATTCATTCAGGGAGCTGTTAGAAAAATTGCCATGCTTGGATCCCCCACCCCCCACCCTACCCTCACCCCCATATGCTTCTCTTTGCCTGGGTTGGAATCCAGGTATTGGTAACTTTAAAGAAATTCTCCAGTGATTTATTATTCAGGTAACACTGATAAACCTTGCCTAGAGACAGTACCTTTGCCTGCTTTGCTCTAACAGTTTTGGCTCAAACACTTGTGTGGGGAAGAGAGATTTGTCTTGTGATGAGAAGGTTAGGCTGATTCCATGACAGGCTTCAAATTGGCAGTTAAGGAGACTAGGCCTAAATTTTTGTTTCCACGAACTGGGCAATTGCAGGCAAGTCCAGGCCACAGAAGCTGCCTTGCCACCTGGCCTGAGGCAAGGACAATGGGTCAGCAGTAGTTTCCAGACTTTCTCAGCTACTTCCTCAGCAACAGGTTCCAGACCTCCCAAGCAAGTTTCCAACCCCCAAACCCTGGTAATGAAGTGTCCATAGAGATGGACTCAAGAGATTAGTATAGATGTCACCTACCCCGGAATTCCCTAATGTGCTTTAAACCAGGCCTGCAAGCTTACTTGGGTGTCTCTCTGTTTGGGTAATGGGATACCCAGCATGCTGGACTTCTGCAGAATTAAACACTCTTTGCGTTTATACACTATTTTACTCCCGGGTATCATTCGTCACTGAATCATGGACCTTATAATGATACTAGTTGTTCCATGGTCACCTTATACCTTGGCACATGTGGGATACTACATGGTGGTATCCCATGCAAAAGTGTCCCAAGTGGCAAATCTCAGGGGCAAAGGGGGAAGAAACCAAGGTGAGGGGTCAGTCACTGTTTCATAACCACTACACACAGGAACAAGTCGATTCTTGAAAGATAGAACCCACTCTGTGATACTAGTATCACAGGGGTCCTAGGCCCCTCTTAAAAGGGTCTACCACTTGCCAACAATGTAATATTGAGACTAAGTATCTAGGTGATGAGTTTGGGGAGGGCATGCTTAAATCATGTCTAGGCCTCAGAAGACTATACTGTGTTCATCTAGACCTGAGATAACTGAGTGGGGATATTACTTTTGTTTTCTTTTAAATCAAACATCTTCCTGAGTGGCATGCTAATAAAAGGATGGAGGAAACTAACTCATCACAGCAGGGAGAAAAGCTTAGAGAGACACCTGGGGATTCTACCAACAAGCATTTCCACTCTACATTTTTGAAAGGCTGGATTGTGTAGATCTTAATGGCAAGCTGAGGAAATCAGAAATCCAACCTCCCTCTGCCTTTTCCTTTCCCGCTAGTCTTTGAGGAGCCATCCTTATGGGGATCAGGGGATCTGGGAAATGGTGCACGCTCTGATCTGCAGGCAGTGAGGGAACTTGGAAAGGATGCTTCCGCTACGCTACAGGCTACAGTTGTTACTGCTTTAAAAACCCATCAGGGAGATGCGTGGTCTCTCTTTTGATTTGAAGTTCCAGATTAATGGGCCTGAAAATTGGATTAGCTCCGTGGCTGCTCTGAGAGCCATGGTGGAAGGGAAACAAGTCAGAAGACTTTAATGTGTGGCTCGCTGCTGCAACAGCCTTTTAGCTTGGCGTTTGCAACATTAAAAGGGTTTTGGAAATAGTAGCCCAACACAAGCAAATTAATGTTGGGAGCATGAAAAGTATTTTACATGCCAAACTGCCAGGAAAAGAGCCACTAAATGGGCTTGCTTTCCCCCAGCCCCCATTTTGGTCGTCTTTGCTCTGGAGCTTTCATGGCTTTTCAAACCAGAGTCTGATTTACGAGGAATACTCACCTCTGTGTGTTAGGTTTTCATCCTATGACCCATCTTCTCCAGCTAGGCCTCCCCTTTCACAACGCCTCCTCCCCTCTCAGTGGATTAGTTCAAGGCCCTCATAATTTAATCACTTCCTCCAAAACCCACTCTGAACTTTGCACTGGGGACTAAGTGTTTAACATGGGAGCCTTGTGGAGGCAAACGTTATACCTAAATTTTAGCATTTAGATATAAATTAAAAATCTTTTTAAAATTGCTTGAGAAGAATTCCAAGCATATTTCTTCAGGACCAAAGTTGAAAGATCTGATTTGACTGCCTCTCTAGCACTGCCTGGTGTGGTCTTTGATCTGGATGCTCAATGAAGCTGATGAACTTGGAGGGCCATGATCAAGGACAATTCCCACCAAAGAAGAATGAAAGGGAAAGGTAGCCCCAACTTGTAATAGGTTTTTGTAAGACTAAGGAAGCAAAAAGTGATATTTATGAATGTATTGGTTACCTCCTTTGTTGCAGTGACCAGATACCCGAGGGGCAGCAGCAGTTTGAGAGAAGACTTTATTTTGGCTTACAGTTTGAGGGGATACATTCCATCATGGCGGCAAAGACAAAGCAGGCTGAGAAAGAAGTAGTTGATCGCATTGCATTTGATGTCAAGAAGCAGAGAGAAATAAATACCCAGCTCTTTCTTTCTCTGTCTTGTTTTCTTTTTATGTACTCTAGAACTCAATTCATTGAGGTTTTTCTTCCCCAATTTGTTTGGTTTCAGACCTGGGGCAAGGGACTAAGGTGAATATTTTATATATCAAAGCAGACCTAACCTCTGGGTTCTCCCAGCATTCCTCAGTTCCTACCTGCATACCCTGCCCTTTCCCACCCAGAGGCTGGACTGCCCTTCCCTCAGAAGCTCTTTATCATATAATCCAGGAGGTGATCTCGCTCATCTCCTTTTCCTTCTTTCTGTGTATGTGTTCACTTTCTGGCTTGAACTTGCTCATTTCTACCATAAGAGAAATAACAGAATTAATGCAATTTAGAGTCCCCTTCCATAGGTGTTTGCATCCTGGATAATGTTAGAACCAGTCACTTGATGATAGGCCCACCTATCAATATTTGAAGATAAATTAAATTGGACCAGTACAGAGTCTTCTGGCACATGTGAAGGAATTATTCATTTACCACCTAGAGAGGACTTATAGAAGATATCAGAATAACAAGTTAGATATACATGTAATGATTGTAGTTGAGATTTTGGTCTTTAACACATAAGCCTGATAGGGGAAACTTTGCTAAGAGTAAAGAAGAGTCAAGAATGGCTTATCTGAGCTTCTTGATTGTGTTACATATATGTGCAAACTGATGAGCAGGTCAGTGCCATAGTATCTTTAATGCTGAAACAATGGAGCTGGGGAGAGAGCTCAGTTGGTAAAGTACCTGCCATTCAAGCAGCATTATGGGATATGAATTTGCAGCCAGTACCAAGGTAAAACTTGGACATGATGGTATGTGTCTCTACCTCCAGTACTGTGGAGGTAGAGTCAGGGAGATTCCCTGTGCTTGCTAACCAGGTAGTCTGGCCAATTGCTGAGCTCAAGAATCAGTGAGAAACTTATTTAAAAGAGGCATGTAGAGTGTGAAAGAACACTAGAGTCTGACCTCTGGCACATGTGCAAGGGCACACACACACACACACATTCACACATATACACACATATAAAAACATACTCACATATACATATAAAAAATAAAAACTGAGAAAAATCCTGCCTCAAGAAAATAGTGAATAAAACTAAAATTTAAGAAAGGTCCTTATGAGATTTTATATGGTAGACTTAGGCTAATGTTTTCTAAAAAATTAATAACAGACTCAGAATCATATATTTATTCATTAGCACTAGTACAATATCTAATATCCAGAATATTTGCCAAACGATTTTTTTTGTTTTCTTCAGTTGTTAATTTTCTTCTTATATTTCTAGTTCCCCAATTTGTAGATATTATGGATCAGAATATTCCAGAAATTTCTTGGAAGCCATAGTTTGATCTTTGAACTAACTTACTCTTTCTCATGTACAGATTGTGACTAGCTTTAGTCAGTTACAGAACTTCAGCTGGCTTTGTTGACTCTTGACTCACTGAAATTAGAGTTGAACAGAGAGTAATGTTTTAGATTTTTAACTTGGCTCTATTTACTCTAATGAATGACTTTATCCCAAGTCCCTTTATGACCTATGAGAAAGCAGTGTCCAAGAAACTACATGACTGGTTTGCTCACTTACTAAACATTTCATAAAAAAGGATCTTTTCAAGCTTTTCTTGCCTACATCTCTTCTAATAGATTAAGTTTTGTCTATCTCTGGTTTTGAAAAAGCTCTTTGTGTTTTTCTGTTTTATTGCATGTCTTCTGTGATAAATTATATCAAGTCTTTTGTGGAAAGTGTTAAGGTATAGGACAAATCATACTGGCTGTTTCAGTAGTTTGGCTCATGCTTTTGCTGTTATCTTTTCTATCACAAAGTGACTAGAATTCTGAGAAAGTGTGGCCTCAATGCATGTCACTGTTTCCTTGACACCTAGTCCAAACTCTGTGTTTTGTAAGGAACAGATACTGTGTACAATAACTCATACTGCCAAGCCATGAGCTTGGATAATTTCAGTTCAGTTCAGTCCTGGGATTGACATAGACTGAATATAAGGACTCTTGTTCATGGAGAGCGATTATAATTCTGAGATCCATGAATCCTCCAGAGGAAAAATCATGTCCACCCATGCAAATGGTTGTAGGAACAAGTTCTGACCTTCAGGGCTCCTTGTTTGCTTATGAGAACATGAATTAGGGTTCTTTAGATAGTCATGGAAGAGACTCAAGGTTTTTCAGGTTTCAAAACCGTGCCTGTGTCTAGCAGTCCTACTTCTTATGGGAGTGTTTTCATCTTGCTCACTGTGCTGGTAACGAGGCAGAATAGAAAGGCAGGGAAAATTTAGGACAAGAATTAGAGAAGCTCTAGCAAAGGGAATCTAGTTAAAGCCTTTTCCAGCAGCAGAGGAAAAT
Source organism: Apodemus sylvaticus (assembly GCF_947179515.1). Classification (NCBI taxonomy): domain Eukaryota; kingdom Metazoa; phylum Chordata; class Mammalia; order Rodentia; family Muridae; genus Apodemus; species Apodemus sylvaticus. The sequence goes on along the minus strand of NC_067482.1, from coordinate 42,282,551 downwards.
CACAACTGCTTGAAGCCTTCCTTCCTAGCCATAAATCTCTCTAGTTTCCTCTCTAGGAATCTCATGAGAATCCCCATGCAAGGGGAAAAACCTGCTGGACACCTTGAAGAACCCTAATGATTTCTAGTTCTACTTTATAGGTTATGATTCCATCCAAGGATTCGCTGAAACCACCTGACATATCTCTTTGAGAGGGTAGGGCAGGGAAGCAGGGAAAAAGAGGGAAGGAAGGAGTGGACACACACACACACACACACACACACACAGAGACAGAGAGAGAGAGAGAGAGACAGAGAGAGAGAGAGAGAGACAGAGACAGAGAGACAGAGACAGTGACAGAGACAGATGGGAGAGAATGTGTCAATGTTTGAGATGTATTTTGAGAGGCATCAAAACAGTGTATATCTTAATGCCAAGACAAATTCATTACTTACTTTCTCTTGGACAAACCTGTACCCATACTTGGGTATATTTACTTTGTGCAACTCTTTTGAGATGCTCACGTTCACACTTAAGATGGGCCTTACTTTCAAGTGCCTCTCTTTTTCTCAACTCTAGCTTATGCTTATATTAAAACATTTTTGACAATATTTCCAACCATTTCATTATGTCAGCTCTTCCCAATATAGTGTTTGGTGGCAAACACTATATTGGGAATAGCTTGGTTAGTCTTAGTTTGAGTTGAGATCCCTAATAGTCTAGGGGAACATTTCAGACTGAGGAGGTGACAGTGTGGAGCTATGTCTCTGTTTCTTCACTACTGAGCAAAAAGAATAGAATCTAAGGTACATAGAAGAGATCACAACCTAAGAGGACTTTGCAGCTTTTTTGAAATAAATCAAAGAGGAAGAAATAGAAAAGAAAAAAAATGGAGAACAGAGGGAGAGGCAGCCAGAGCCATTCCCAAGGCTCAAGGAGATGTCATTATAGTTTCGGAGAGATTTCCTAAAATTTAAGGCTTTGATGGTTTAAGTTTAAAAATAAGGAGAATTAAAGAGATCAGTTATCATGAGGTCAGGAGCCTGAAGGTCAAGTGGAAGACACACTTTAAAGTAGTGCAAAAGCACAAAGACAATGGCATCATGATGAGAAAAATGAGGGATGGGAGGAGGAAGGATAGAGGTTTCGATGTGAGGATGGAAGAGAGACTCCGTGCATAGATAAAGAACAGAGGGCAATACTTGGCAAAAATAAGGATGGACTGAAGCAAAGACTAATACACTAGGATCAGAGGATCAGTGCAGGCCTGGCTGCCATGTCTGAGGGTTGTGAGTGCAGGGTACTCAGTCTGAGATCACCAACCCAAGTAGCACAGATTTTGGTCTCAAGTTACAATGCGATAATATATATACACAATATGTATATTATATACATATACACATACACATACACATATACATATACATATGCATCATATACATACACATACACATATACATTATATTGAATGAAGTGATGTTATTTGGAAATGTAACATTGGGAGGTAATCTCACCCAGACATAAAAGGGCAGTAAAGAGGAAGCTGATTTAGAAGAAGAGGGTTAGTGTCATTTCAAAAAGTTTGTATAGGAGGCAGAAAGACATAATAATACATAAGAAAGTGAACTTCCCAAGAATCTCATGTTGGGAAAAGAAAACTGAATGCTGGTGGCAGCCAGAGGAAAACCTGTCTCTTGGAAAGAGATTTCACAGTTCTGACAACTTGTCAAATCCATTTGCAGGACAGAACGAATCTCACCCAGTGACTTATGGGATGACACCTTGTCCTTGACTGTCCTCTGCTTAAACTTAAACCTCATATCAGTCAGCCCAAGATGGACTTTTGTGTGTGTGTGTGTGTGTGTGTGTGTGTGTGTGTGTGAGAGAGAGAGAGAGAGAGAGAGAGAGAGAGAGAGAGAGAGAGAGAGAGAGAGAGAGAAGATCACCGGACAAAGACAGTGAAGTCCCATTGTTTTGAACGGATTAAATTTGAAGAAATTTGTTATGCAAAAGTAGAGAAATGGACCTCACTGATTTCTAACTCACCTTAATACATTTGACTTTGATCAACATTGTTTAACTCTTCTACTACATCTCCTTTCTTCAAAACACTCTTAACTTTCTGTGATCCAAACAAGATGCCGGGGAACATCAATTTACAAGTAGAAAATCTTTAAGCCAACAGAGTCAGAAGTTTTAGTTCACAGTCACTTGGCCCTATAGCTCTGGGTAGCATCATAGTAGAAGTGTATGATGTGTGGTGGAAATAGCCATCTCTTGGTGGTTAGTGAAAGTGAAAGATATAGAAGGGGCTTGTGTGATAAGACCTTCAAAGATGGATCTTCTATGTTTTAACTTCCTGCCTCTAGCCCCACCTTCTAAGGATTCAAGCATCATATAGAAGCGCTACAATGAAGGCTGTCTTATTGTGGATATAACTGTACAACACAAGGGTCCATATATTCATGATGTATTTTAATCACATTTACACCGACTATTACTCTAGTCCCCTCTCCCTGTCACCTTTTCTCAATAGTGTCATCAGGTGGAGACACTTGACTTTGTGGAGTCATTTAAGGTCTAAATCATAGTTAGGGTCATTCTTGATTAGTAGTTTTGATTAACTTCCTAGGAAGTTTATACACAACAATCAGGCAAAGTAAAAGTGACAACAACAACAACAACAACTCTAAAACTTTAGGTTATATGGTGATATTTCTGGTACATGGCTTGTGATCTCTCTCCCTCTTTCTTACTTTCTCTATCTGGTTAGATTCTAAAGCTACATTTTGATGTCTTATTTTTATGGAGAAGTATATAAAAACTTTTCAAAACTGTTGCTTCAGTTCAAAAAGGAATTTTTTGGGCGGTGGGTGGGTGTCGAGGTGGGGCTTCATGTCTGCTTTCATGTTGATGCTGTGATACTTATTCAACTGCCACGTTTTCCTTTATCATTATTTTCTTTATTTCTTGTCAGTTTGGTCCACATGCTACATGTGATCTGGGGAGCTTCAGTTTTCTAAGACTCAGCTTTGAGTTTTGAGCCTGTGCATTTTTAAAAAGAGATTATAGGGTATAAGATAAAACTCAGCACAAATGAGTAAACCTAGTCTATCAGGCAGCCGAGGGTAAAACTCCAGTGAGCACCGACTGCATCTTCAGAACCAGGCTGTTCGCCATGTCTCGGCAACTGGGTTTCTACTTTTCTTCAGTTCATTCTATCAGTCCCTGTTGTTCCTGGGACTTGACTCTGTACCTTCACATATCCTTTTGGGTCCCAGAAACAGCTACTCATTGCTTTGCCTTTTCTAGCTCTCTCCTTACCGTCACAATGGGCACATGATAGAGTCCCTTCCTGAAGAGTGGTTTCTGGGAATCCTGTTCAGACTAATCCCTTGCCTCAACCTAACCTTGTGTTGAAAACAACCCAAGCTTCACTTACCTGATATATCCTCTGTCCTGATGCCTCAGTCCCTGGCTCTCTTTCCTGCGTGCCCCCATTACTCTCATGTTCTTAATTAGCCTATTCCTTTCTACCAGCATGACTGTATGGCTCTCTATTTAGGACTATCATTTCCTTTCTCTTGATCAGGTTTTATTTTAGTCTTTCCTTCCCAAATAAAACCGTGGCTTTGAATTGAAACTAGAGAGGCGAAGGCAAATACATAGGTAAATTTGCCAAGCCAGATGCTCTAGAGACCAGCAGGTGTGCTACGGACAGGAGAATAATGGAGGGGCAGGTGCCCAGTTCTTATCAGGAGAAAAGAATGGGAACGGGAGCCCTTAATTATACTGGTGGTCTCAATAGGTACAACAGTGTACAGAGCCTGCCAATAAAAAAGTGGGAATTTAAGATTTAATAGAAGAGTGTGAATATGATCTTGTAGGTATTAGTGAGGCATGGTAGTGTGGAGCAGTGTTAAAGGGAAAATGTGCCCACTGAAAGCCAATTTTAATTTGCAAAGTCTCCCTAAGTATCCATATGACTTACTTGACTTCCGTCTTTGAGAATGGAAACAGTGGAGCATTATTTCTCAGTTCCCTTCTTTTTCTTTCTCTGAGCTTTGCATACATCTTGTTTCTACAACTGGCCCAGCAGCACTGCAGATCCAAACAGCTGCTGTTTCTATCCCTTTATAGGAGTACAAATACCTTAGAAGTTGTAGGAATGTTATAGTTGTTGAGACGATATTACTTAAACCAAATTGATAGTTATCGCTGCAAAATGTTGAACCTCTTGCTTCCTAAAGACATCCACCAATATCACATCCAGATCTGTGAAAGACATAACACTGCCAAGCACATCTTCACTGCCTTTCTACTCTGAGGAATTTTATTTGTTCCTATGTGACTTTCCAATGGGGTCATAAGAGACATGGAAATGAAAACTTTCCACTGCACAGGGCTGAGGGAACATAGTTCACCACACATGGAAACACAAAAGATAAGAGTCTGTTTTTATTTTCCAGAAATAGAACAAGGGTTTCATTCAGCCAGGAATGAGAGAGAGAGCAAAGCTGGGAAATTGTGTTTTCATTTCTGATATCCCAACATTCTAAAACCAGGCTGCAAAAATTAGATTTGCATGTCAATTCTTATTTTGATGACTTTGAGCAATGTTTTTAATGTTTCTGTGCCTTGGTTTTCTCATGTGTAAAATGGGGACATATTTTATACTATGCAGGTTTGTTTTAAGGGCTGAAAGAAGTAGCATATGCAACACTTCTTGGTAAACAGTAATAATGAATGTCATCAACACTTATTTATAAAGTCTCCAAAAATGGAAACAACCTGACTAGAATGGAGTATCTCACTCAAAATAATTTATACATAGTCAAATTCTTGTATTCAAATACGATTTCACAACTGGATATTATAAATCTTGGCTTACATACGAAATACTAAAAGTTAACATGCAGGAGAAAACATTTCAGCATTAAAAACAGCAAACGTTCAAACCCTTTAAATAGGCCACAAAAATAGATTTAACTTTTCTGTTTTCCTGGGATGAAAAGCAACTTTTCAATTGTGTGTTCTGGTGCTGGTTTCATTTATGAAACAACAACAACAACAACAACAACAACAACAACAGCAGCAGCAGCAGCAGCAGCAGCAGCCAAGAACTAGAATCTCTATTCTCTCTGTACCAGTGGTTCCTTGAAGGCAGGAGTTTTAAGAATTTTCATTCTCCACTGCTTAGCAGGACATGGGCCCTAGACATTGGGGTTAATCCACTGTTGAAACAATGAATAAAACCAATGTTCTGAGGGAGGAGCAGTGGATATACCCGAGGGATCACACTTAGAAGATTACAGGAAAGGGAAGTATGTGGTAATTCTAAAGCACCAGAAGGAGTTTGGGCTAAGATTTAGGCTTAATGCAAACTACTTCAGGAGAAATTTAAGATTAATTACATAAGTGCCTCTCAGTAAGGGAAGCACTGCCCCCTGGGGGGCATTCTGGAAACTGTTGCATGCTGTTACATAGATGGTAGGTGGCTGTGCACGGGGGCGTCATTAAGGGAAGTCCTGTCCAGCGGTTTTAGGTGTCTGGATCAGCTGTGGTGTGAATTTTGTTAGCACACATCAATATACTGTCAGTTTCCAGAACTTGACTTTTGTTTAAGAGTTGTGGAGAAGAAACCATCGGGTGATTGGACTATCTCTATGGGGGTGGAACTTAAAGCTGTACAGTTTCTTTCAGAATAGTAAAGGGGGTATAAAACAATTGACTTAAAAGGGGGTTCATGCTGTGCGGCAGCTGGTGCAGTTTAAGAAAGACTTTTATATAACCATATTTTAGGAATCACTGACTGAATTACAACCTAGACTTGGTGAATGAAATGGTTCTTAGAGGTTAGAGCCCATTCATAAAATATTAAATGTACCATTAAGGTTATTCAGCTTTGTCTGCTTTTACAAGGGGTTGCTCTCAGGCGCATGGTGCTCTCTTGATATGAGACCGTCATTTAGGTCTTCATAATATGAATCATAAAGACAAGTTTTAAAAATCCAGATGAGGCCGCAGGTCATCAGAGAAGGGTTTTGCCCTTTTCCATTTCCCATAAACGGCCAGCTGCACCACGTGCTACAATTGAAGAGCATTCATGTGCTCACCAGGTGCCAGAGCACAAAAATCAGAAGTGGAGAAAGATGGGACAAAATATTTCACTAACAGAGGAAATGTGAGAAAGGAAGGGGGTAAATAGAATGAGACAGAGGGAAGGGAAGATCTTCCTGTGGAAACACTTTGATGGGGGTGGAAGTAGCCTTAGGACTTTATGAAATAGCTCATCAAAAGAGCATAATAAATGGGCAATAATATTTCAAATGTTTTAGGGGAGCTCACTAGTGTATGTTCATCCATTCGGAGTCTTTGACCTATGTTTTTTTTTTCACACTTTAAAAATCTAGACGTCAAAGCCAGTCTGTAGATTTGCGATACACTTAGATCTTGTAATTGGGAGTGAGGTTCTCACACAGGAGTTCGGCTGAGGTGGGGACTTTGAATATAAGAAGAAGACATAGTGATGTTTCCAAGGAAACATGGATGATGTCTCGGTGTTGGTAGCCCTGTTGAAAGAGATGGAGTTAGTGGTAGCAGTGCAGAAGATAGGAAAGAGGAGCATTTGTGACAGATCCCATTTATAAGCAATGACCACTTAACACATAAGAACAAATAAAACTCACAAAATAGTTTAAATATCACTATCTTTCCACTCAAGTTTTTCATTTACTTAAATTCAATCTATAATATTTGCCAGCTCCAGACATAATATGTTTGCATTGGAATTTTGGTGCACATTTTGGTAATAGGAAGGAACAACCACTTTAATGAAAAAATTCCTGACACCTCAGAGGTTGGTTGGAAGCCAGAGGAAGCTTCAAACCAGTTTAAGTGAATGGGAAAATAAATTAGAAATACGCAAGGCAGGTCATAATTTCAAATCTTGAGAAGAGCAAAGAATCAAGACAGTTATTTCATCCATCTCAGTCTGTCTTCGAAGAGCCTAGAATTGCTATGTTCTAAGCCTCTGTAATCTGTCTGGATCACTTTGGGTGGTTTTGTTGAATTCTGTCACCTGTTTGGTTGTGTTTTCCTGTAATTATTTAAGGAATTTTTGTGTTCCTCTTTAAGGGCTTCTACCTATTTACCTGTGTTCTCATGTATTTCTTTAAGGGAGTTATTTACGCACTTCTTGAAGTTCTCTATCATCATCATGAGAAGTCATTTTGAATCCGAATCTTGCTTTTCTGGTGTGATGGCGTATCCAGGATTTGCTGTAGTGAAAGAACTGGGTTCTAGAGAACATCATACTAAGTGAGGTAACCCAGACTCAAAAGGTGAATCATGGTATGCACTCACTAATAAGTGGATATTAACCTAGAAAACTGGAATACCCAAAACATAATCCACACATCAAATGAGGTACAAGAAGAAAGGAGGAGTGGCCCCTTGTTCTGGAAAGACTTGGTGAAACAGTATTCGGCAAAACCAGAACGGGGAAGTGGGAAGGGGTGGGTGGGAGGACAGGGAAAGAGAAGGGGGCTTACGGGACTTCCGGGGAGTGGGGGGCTAGAAAAGGGGAAATCATTTGAAATGTAAATAAATTATATCGAATAAAAAAAATTAAAAAAAAAAGAAAGGGAAAAAAAAAGAACTGGGTTCTGATGATGCCAAATAGCCTTGGTTTCTGTTGCTTATGTTCTCGTGCTTGCCTCTTGCCATCTGGTTATCTCTAGTGCTACCTGCCCTTGCTGTCTCTGATTGGAATCTGTCCCTACTGTGATGCTGGTTGTGCCAGAACTCTTCAGAGTCCAACTGTCTCTGTGACCTTGTGATTCTGAGATCTTGCATTCCTGAGATCCTGGGTGTGTCAGACCTCCTGGGAGTCAAGCTGCCTCTGGGATCCTGAAATCCTGGTGTGACCAAGCTCTTGAGATCCTGTTGTGTCAGAGCTCATGGAGGCAAGCTTTCTTCAGGGTTTGCCAGGGTGGGTGGGGATCCATAGCCCTGGATTTGCTCCAGGCACAGGTGCAAGCTGGAAGGAACCTGTATCTCTCTCTGGGCAGAGGTTTGTATTTCCCTGGTTCCTGTGGGGATCCCAGTTATGCTAGGTGTTGGGAAATATGTTGTGGCCTCAGTTGTGAACTTGATTGTGCCAGAGCGCCAGTGCTCTTGGGTGTGTCCGATCTCCCGGGAGTTGAGCTTCTTTTGTGATCTTGTGATCCTGGGCATTTCAGAGCACCTCAGAGTAGGACTCCCTCTGGATGTGTTAAGAGTGGATGCAGAGCCAGCACCCCAGGTCTGCTCCAGGTGCAGGTTCAGACCAGAAGGAGCCCATGCCACTGCCTGGGTGGGGGTTCCTGTGTCCCTGAATCCTGGGGTACCCAATTACTCTAGGTGTTGAGGCAGATATTGTGGCCTCACCTGTGATCCTGGGCATGTTAGGGAACCTGGGAGTTGAGCTTCCTCTGGGTGTTGTGGGACTTGGTGTGGAGCCAACCCCCAATGTCTGCTCAGGGGACTGGGATAGAATGGAAGGAACCTGTGCCTCTTGCTGGTTGGGGGTTTCTGTGCCCCCAGATCCCAGTGGCCCCATTTACTCCAGGTGTTGGACCAGATGAACAATGCTTTATTTATTTATTTATTTATTATTATTATTTTTTTAGTTTTACTTATTTATTTTATTAAGGTTTTTTTTTCTTTTTTAAATTTTCTATATTCTTTGTTTACATTCCCAATGATTTCCCCTTTCCTGGTTTCCTCCTCCCCATAAGTCCCATAAGCTCTCTTCCCTCTGCCCCTTCCCCAATCAATCCCCTCCTACTTCTCTGTCCTGGTAATCCCCTACATTGCTGCATCAAGCCTTTTCAGGACCAGGGCCCTCTCCTTCCTTCTTCTTGGCAATCATTTGATATGTGAATTGTGTCTTGGGTATTCAGAGCTTCTGGGCTAATATCCACTTATCAGTGACTGCATTCCATGTGTGTTCTTTTGAGAATGTGTTACCTCACTTAGGATGATATTTTCTAGTTCCAACCATTTGCCTAAGAATTTCATGAATTCATTGTTTTTGATGGCTGAGTAGTATTCCATTGTGTAAATATACCACATTTTCTGTATCCATTCCTCCATCGAGGGACATCTGGGTTCTTTCCAGCTTCTGGCTATTATAAATAAGGCTGCTATGAACATAGTGGAGCATTTGTCCTTATTGCATGCCGGGAAATCCTCAGGGTATATGCCCAGGAGAGGCATAGCAGGGTCCTCCGGAAGTGTCATGCCCAGTTCTGTAAGGCAAAGGTCACTGTCAAAAGGACAAAATGGCAACCAACAAATTGGGAAAAGATCTTTACCAGCCCTACATCTGACAGAGGGCTAGTATCTAATATATACAAAGAACTCAAGAAGTTAGACTCCAGAGAGCCAAATAACCCTATTAAAATGGGGTACAGAGCTAAACAAAGAATTTTCACCTGAAGAATTTCCAATGGCTGAGAAGCACCTTAAGAAATGTTCAGCATCATTAGTAAGTAGGGAAATGCAAATCAAAACAACCCTGAGATTTCACCTCACACCAGTCAGAATGACTAAGATTAAAAACTCAGGAGACAGCAGGTGCTGGCAAGGATGTGGAGAAAGAGGAACACTCCTCCACTGCTGGCGGGATTACAAACTGGTATGACCACTGTTTATCCTGCTCTGTCAGAGCCTTACCACTCACGTGGGTGAACATGTGTGGATTGAAAGCATCACTGGTCCACTGGAAGCACTTTTCAAACTGTAGACACAGAGAAAGTTGTTCTCTGGTTGTGACTGTGTTACTCTGTGAAAGGATGGATTCAACTGTGGCTCCACTTAGAGAAACCCTCTCTAGCTAGTGATTTGGCTCATCTCAAGCCAGATAACATCTACCAAGGTGGGGAGGTACTGCTGTACCTCTGTTCTGAGTTTGCCTCTTGTCTCACCCATGTACATCTGCTTCTGAGTGTCCTCATAGAGCTTGGGTTGCTCTCATTGTACTGCTGAATATCTAAGTTCAGTTCATCATGTATCTGTATCTCCTGCCTTGTGGTCACTAGTCCTCCATATGACCCATCCCATCATAGTTTGCCAAGAAATATATTCTTAGACTAGAGTCCTGTGGAGATTGCATCATTATGACAAATACCTGAGAGAAACTATTTTATTGGAGAAAATATTTATTTTAGAGGGCTCAGACCATGGTAGTCCTGCTTCATTTGTGGAAAGATGGGCATAAATATATCTGGTGGAAAATGAAGGAGAACAAGAAGAGGAAGAAGGAAGAAAAAGGAGAGCAAGAGGGAGGAAAGATGGAGAGGAAGAGAGATAAGGATAGAGAGAGGGAGGAGAAGAGGAGGGATAGAGGGAGGAGGAGGAGGAAGAAAGAAAAGAAAGAAAAGAAAGTGTCAGTACAGGCACATCTTCTTCAGAGGCATACCTCTAGTGATGCCCTAGTAATGTATTTCTTTGAATTGAATCCTACCTCCTAAAATTTAATTCAGCCATGAATGCATTGATGGATTAATTCATTGATGAGGTTAATGATCTCAATATCTATTCATCTCTTAGAAGTACTACTAACTGCAGTAAAAGTCTTTACTAGAAGAGCCTTTTGGGTGGCATTTGATATCCAAACCATTACAGGTAGCTTGAACCATTTCTGCTTCTTAAGTCCCCTTTTATCTTATCATAAAATAACTGTGGTCATAAAAGCAGCAATTTAATAGCTACAAAATCAATTCATTATAATTACTGAGCATTATAATGGAGAATACCTTGACTAAGTATTAAAAACCATCACTCTCTTGCTCATGTGTGAGATAGGCACCATGCTATTAGTAGATCTGTGTGACTTTATTTATACTCTAATTATTTTGACATGCAGGAATGACAATTTCTTGTGGCTAGACACAATGTTTATAGCAAAACAAAACACCTTGTCCTGAAAACTATATTTAGGAGAAAGTGAAAAAAATTACATACTTTGAGTCAGTCAGCATTTGAATGCAAAATTGTTGACTCCTGAATTCGTAGTCCTGTTATACTCACTGACTATTGGATGACATTTAAAGTATTATAAACTAATTGTTCTTTCATTGCAGGGAATTCAGGCTGAACTGATACAGAGGACTTGTAGATCCCAGGAAATCCCATAATCTATAAAACACTGAACTGGTACTAAAAAGTGGGGGCCAGAAAGTGAAGTCTCAAACTCACAAACACTAACAAGGCACTGTGAAGTCCGAAATGTAAATAAGAGAGTGCATAGAATAGACAGCTGAGAGGGAATCCATGGAAAGGATCTGTCCAGACCTTGTCATGTGTGATTTGAAGCTAACTATGATCCTCCAGTAGGGCTCATGAAATCTCAATCCCTTTAGGACTTCTGAAGTCATACTGGCTGGGAAATTGTTGAAGTGAGACTGAGATTTGTAATAGCAGTGAAACCAGGGAACAAGCAGTTTCTTTCTGTCTTGTCACTGCTCACTGGAATCTGCTTTTGTATTCTTTGTATCTATTTATTCTTTGTCTCTCTGTATTCTTTGCTTCTTTCCCTTTCTGTTAATATATAGCTTGATATTTTCCCTATGCATAATGATGGAAAATCAACAATGACCATAGACTTTGTTTCCAATGACCACTGATGATAATCAATATATTCCAGTTAAAAATTCTTCAAAGAAACAAGCCAGGGGGTCAAAGTTGAGCAGAGGTCAATGTAGGTCAGGCTAGTATGTCTAACCTATACTGGAAAACAAGTGAACCATACTTTCAAGGGGTCAAAAAGGACAGTGAGCATGTTGACATGTTTACTATATAGTGAGCATTAAGTCAAATTGCAATTCAAATGCTCCATCTCTTCTGTGGTGTCTGAACACTCAGGAAACCCACAGCCTTACCCATAGGACATCAGCATCCACCTTCCTCTTCTCAAGTTCTGTGCCATGAAAGTCTCTGCTACTGACTTTACACTTCCTTGGGGTAATGGTTTTAGAAGAAGACTTTTTTGTGTATTATAATGTGAAGAGTGGTCATAACATGTAAGACTTTAAAATTCTATTTCTTTAATTTGTAGGGAAATAAATGTTTGGAGAGTCGTTATAGAGTCAACCATCTCTGTTGGCTACTACTGTTTCAGTTTTTGTATTGAAAATCACTGATTTTGGGGAAAGCTCTTCTAGGTTAGAACAGGACAGTTGATTACCCCAAAGTCTGCTAACTACTTTGGCTACCTTTCTACAATAGCTAACTGATAAGAGCAAAGAACCCAATTATTCTCCCTGTCCTTATAAAATGACATGGCAAACCCACAGTATTAAACACTAGCAAACCCATGTGAGCTTACAGATGAGTGTTTCTTTGAGCTAAAGCCAATAAACATCTGAGTGAGACAAATATAAGTTCACTCCAGAATGTATGTGTGGGAAAGCCTGCATTGTTGCTAATTGTATACTTCTCCAATGTCCCTATGCACAGGAATCGTTGTGATTTGGTTTGTCTAGGTTCTACATGTAGGTTCCCATTTCTTTTTTTTTTTATTTTTTATTTATTTATTTATTTATTTATTTATTTATTTATTTATTTATTTTTGATTTGGTTTTTTCGAGACAGGGTTTCTCTGTATAGCCCTGGCTGTCCTGGAGCTTACTCTGTAGACTAGGCTGGCCTCGAACTCAGAAATCCGCCTGCCTCTGCCTCCCAGAGTGCTGGGATTACAGGCGTGCGCCACCACCGCCCGGCTTAGGTTCCCATTTCTAATAGGCTCTCAAGTCATCTAATGCTGATGATCTGAACACTACACTTGGTCTAGAAACATTTTAATTCATAGCATATATTGTTTAGACTCTCTATAACCAGAATGGCAGAAACAAGTTGGAATATTTTGAGTAGTGTCAGGCTCAGAGCATAAAAAGATGTTGCGGGGTATTTCCTGTCCAATCACATTGGGGCAATGGAAGGCCTATGATTGGACAGGAAAGGTGAGGCGGAGCTAGGAGTGGGTGGGGGGGTCAGAGAGATTGGAGGAGGGAGAGGGGGAGGGAGAGGGAGAGGGGAAAGGAGAATATGGAGGCTGATGGGATGATTTTATGAGGTTAGACTAATTGGGATAAGCTTTTATCATTATCATCTGGCTCTGAAATTATTGTATTGGCATCTTATAAATTATGATAGTATTGATAAATAAATCTGATTGGATAATTAAGCTTTAAGAGTTTTGATTTACTTGGCTACTGGAATGTGGGTTCGCTGATTAAAGGGGTTTATGGTGGAGAGAAAACACAGCTGGGATGCCGTGGGGTGGGAGCTAGCTGGGAGAGAATAGCTAGTTTGGTGGTGAGAACTTGCTGAGTGGGACCCCACTGAGACATGTTGCAGGCAGAAGAGATGGTGGCATCATTTTTAATATTTCCTGCAACAAAAAGACAATATGATTATTTGGTGATTGCAATGTGGAAGTGTGGGTTTCCCAAAACAAAGAGGGCAAAAGAAGGTTTGATATCCCACAGACTTTTCTACAAACAAATATATCTTTTGGAGATACCCCACTTAAATCAGTTTCCAACATTATTTTGGCTTTATGTTTGCATTTGCTGTTGTACCTTGAGGAACATCTGTGCTTTAGGTAACAACAGATGGTTGAGTTTGCAAATAATCGCTGGAAGAATATGCTATTTTGTAGCCAGCAATACTACCTGATTAAAATGAAAATTTCCTCTCCCTAATAAACTTTTCTAGGTAACTATTTTGCAAAAATAGTTTCATCAAATCTTATTTTTAGAATTAATTTTAAAATAATTTTTAAGATTATTTCATTTATTCTTTTGAGATTATAATATAATTATAGCATATCCTCTTCATGTCCCTCCCTCCACTCCTTGTTCTCTTTAAGATCCATGGCTTCCCTTTTCCATTAACTGTTGTAATATATGTATATACAGGCATATTCCTAAAGACACAGCTTGCTCAGTCTGAATAATATTATTTGTATGTATTTGTTTCAGGACTGACTGTTTGCTATTGGATCACTAATTAAGTGCACTGTTCTTTGAATAACACTATCTCTCCCTCTTTCAGCACCCCCTAGTTACCTGTAGTTCTTTGTATAGTGTTGAGGCTTCCTGGGATTTCCCTCTATCTACTTTAGCAAATCTATTATCCTTGTTCAACTTGTGTTTAGAAAGTTATGTTGGTGAAAGTTTTGGGGCGTAGTTTCTGACATTGCTAGAAGATACAATCTTACAGTAGATTCCTGGATCCTCTGCCTCTTACAGTCTTTCCAACCGCTCTTCTACAATGATCGTGAGCCTTAGATATGGGAGTTGTTTTGCAGATGTAACCATTAGGTTGATGTATGAGACACAGTATGAGAGAAAGGACATCAAGAAAACAATGCAAAATTTATTGTTATCCCTTTGTAATGAGTTGTGTCTCCAGGAAAGCTTGGAGTCCTAGATGACAGGGTAGGAAGAAGGGAACTAAGAATACCCTCAAAGTAACAATAATCTCAGGTCTCATCCCTCACCGCAGAGCTATTGGCAGGTGGTAAATGCTTTGGAAGGGGAGAATGTGGCCACTGGTAGGTAGGTAGGAACATGCTTCAGTGGATGTTCCAACACGCATGGGCATATGGACAGTGCTAACTGAACTGATTGTGCCATCAAAAAACAAAACTGAAAACAAAACAAAACAACAAAACAATTCTCAAGATGATACTTTCAACTGCCATTGCTTCTCTTTTAGATTATATTCAGAGCATCAGGGAGGGTGTTTGCAGATAACTACTAGGTGTAAGAAACCCGATGAAGGAATAGGCTGCAGGTGATAGTTCACTTGCTGAGGCCACTGGCTCACACTCCTTTGGAACATGCACAGTTGCAGGTAGTTTCACAGTTTAGGACAGGCCTTTGATCCATTTTGATCTCATGCCTGGAATGATAAGTTAGCTGGGCTCTGGGGACAGCTAATGTCTCCACAAGCTGCAGAATGTTATTAAGGCTTGATTGCAATCTCCTGACGAGACAGAAGTGAATTAAACAATAGAAGCGGCCTGCTTGGCAGCTCTGGGTCTCCACTGGTAAGTTCAGAGCAGACACAAGTATTAGGGAAGAAGGATACTGACAGAAGTTGGGCAGGCAGACAGGACTCTTTAATTCAAAGGGGTGAGTGTTAATTAATTGATTTTGGGTAGGCAGATCTGATTTCTATGCTAGACTACAAGCTGTTGCAGCATAGTTGGGGACAATATCCCAGCAGCTAACAGACTATCATGTACTGTCTGGGTGGCTGACCTTATGTCTCATACATTATCCTATGCCCACAATAGCTATATTGTGTCCGCTGGATATAATCAATCATTTTCTCTTACCCTTCGCTTTTACTTTTATGTCATGTGCTTGTATGTTTGGATATCTCTGATCCTGGTTTCTCTAAGAGCTTCCTTGGATTTTTTGAAACTACCATGGCAGGTAGAATAAAAAATAATCATAAATGACTTAGAAGTTGCTCTTGTGATTAGAGTGGCATAGTTTTAAATATGTGAAGTACTGTCATACTATGCATTCAAGGTGGGACAAGTGGTTCCCAGAAAAAAGGCCTAGAAATTAAAATTCACTGAAGAAAATGTTAGACTTTTAATGTCCTGATTTCCTGTCTTGTCTACTGCTCTTTCACTGCCAACAATACATTTTCTTTCTATGCAATTGTTTCATAAAATGAAGAATGTCCTCCTCCTCGTATATATGGAAGCATCTATTGAAGTAATGAATTTTAAAATCCTGAATGGAATAATGCATTAATAAAATGTGAACTGAAGTAAATACCAGTTTTTTGAGTAATGTTTAAAACTCTTTTGGTGTAATGAAAACAGAAATAAGCAAGCAAGTAAAAAAAACAACCTTATAAGTTTCATAAAGAGAGCTGGTAGTAGTAAGTCACTTAAAAATAAAACTTTTGTTAAAAATTTGTCAATGTATGGTATTACAAGGGTGGGTTTTAATGTTTGTAAATTATACTTCTATAGATGTGATAGTTAAAAATTCTAAGGAATAACTGTGCATTATTTCTTAAATATGAGGATAGACTGAACTCCCTTGAAAAAGCTGGGCATGGTATTTCAGCCATGAACTAACCGCACTTTTATTTTATGTGTATACTAGGGTGACATAATTGATTTCTTTTTTTGTGACACTGTCCTTATTGACCTATACAAAGTTGTTCTCCTTTGTTCCCTGTTATCAATACTATTGGGCTTCTCAATTTTATGTATACCTACTTTATACACTTTATTATCCCTAGTTTGAAATAGAGTTGTTTTGAGCACTCATTTGTTTTTATTCTACATAAACACCATATTATTGTCTGTAGAAACTATTCTATTTCTAGATTATCTTATCTATAACCAGTGCTAGTATTCAAATATATGTCTGGGTTATGCATAAACTCATTTCATTGATTACAATTTCTACACAGTATTTGGTAGTATTGGTAATCCCAGTTTTCACAACTCCACACAATATTGAAATAAGTTTTCTCCTAATGGCTGTGTGTGAGTGGAGATCTGCTTCTCATTAATCTTGGAGTAATCCTGAGAATAAGTCTGGTTAGAAGTAACTAATGAGATCTTGAATGCATTAAGATAGAAGGCTTAGTAAATAAAAGGATGAATTGAAGAGGAGGGAAACTGGACCTGTGGACCAATTTCCTATTATCAACTCAAAAACCAGACTTCTTTGCACTCAATTACATAGTGAAAATTGAATATATAACTATATATAAAAATTATACATAAAAATATACATGATATGCATATTTATGTGATCTATCTATCTATCTGTCTATCTGTTTCATTCTCAGTACCTACATGGTAACACACAGCTGTCTATAACTATAGTTTCAGAGCATCTGATGATGCCTTCTTCCGATTTCCTTGGATAATAGACATGAATATGGTACGTATAAACTCATATTGAAAATATTAAGAAACAAAACTATAAGACCGAGCATGTCTTCCATGTAGAGACCATGCAAGCCTAAACTCTTTGACCAGAATTATTGTAGGGAGGGACAGAGGAGAAAGAGTTAGTGGAAGAAGATAAAGAAGAGAAGAAACTTCTGGATGCCTCTCAGAGGACCTCTCAGGGGACCATTTTATTAGATAGCACAGTGATTCCCATGGAGATAGAAAAGAATTGAATGGCTGGCCCTCTGAATCCCAGTGAGGTCCTGACAGAATGACAGAGTATCTCCTTTCTGATAGATGAGTTCTTTTTAGTTGGTCCCTCTTGAATGCTGGGAAGCATTGTGACACACACCCATATTTTGCTGAATCTAGAGATGTTTCCCAGTACTGACAGCATCTAGAGTATAGGCTGGAAGATGGAACCTTGTTTTATGAATTACTAACAGAAGGAAATTGAAGTGCTGCTAACTTAACTGTGGCATAGATTTTGTTGTTATCTGAAAATGTTTTGTCACTTGAAAATTTCATTTTAAACAAACAAAAGACATTTGGGTACCTATACACATAGGTTCTTCTTACACGCCACTTCTGAGCGTGCTTCTGAGGCTTAATACATGTGAAATGAATGGAGTTGAACACTGTACTAGGTAGTTTCGTGTCAACTTGAACAAGGTAGAGTTACTTGAAAGGAGGGACCCTCAATGGAGAAAAGCCTCCATAACAACGTGCTGCAGGCATTTCCTAATGACTGATGGGGAAGGGTCCAGCCCATTGTGATTGGTGCCTTTTTTGTGCTGGTGATCCTGGGTTTTATATAAAAGCAGGTGAACAAGCCATGACAAGAAAGTCAGGAGGCAGCACTTCATCATGGCCTTGGTATCAGCTCCTGACTCCAGGTTTCTGCCCTGTTTGAGCTCCTGTCCTGACTTCCTTCTGCAATAACAGTGATGTGGAGGTGTAAGCTAAATAAAGGCTTTCTTCCTCAAGTTACTTTGGTCATGGTGTTTGATCACAGCAATAGTAACCCCAAACGAAGACAATGACCCTGTGTTCACCCCAAAAGTTGCAGTCATCTGAATTGTGTCTCCATTAAGCAGTCCCTTTTACACACAGTGAATTCAGTCCTTCCTCAGTTAAGAACATGGGTGGCAATGTATCATCTTTTACTAATGTATTTTGCTATTGACTCTGGGATTTTCTCCCAAGTTAGTGATGCCCTGTGAGTTTCGATGCCTTTGTGTAGCAATGACAAACAACTATGTCATGATTGCTGCCGATTGATCCAAGGGCTAGATGTACAGTGGCCCCAGAGATGTTTAATGTGAAAAAACCCACTAGGAATTTTCCCCAGTCCTCAGATCCTAAGTGTTGTCTTTAGTGGACTGACCGCACAACAGATGGAGCTTTTCACAGACATGTGTTAAGGGCCACGTGTTGCAAGTGGCTTTCATAGTCTGGGAGAGCATGAGTCACAAATTACAAAGGTTGTGCACCTTTATTTGATGGATGGCTGGACCTCAGGTACATCAGCTTCAAAACCTCAGGGATTATTTCATGAAAGGGGATTCAATTAATCTTGTGTGCAAAATCACCCAGCGATTTTTTTTTGGGTCAACCCCATATGGACTGATTCTCTCTATTGACTTATGCTCATTGATAAATATACACACCAGAAGTTGCCCAGATGTTGGCTGTTACCTCCACCACTTGTGAAGCTGTAAGGCCCATGCTGAGAGGGGTGGCCTCCTAATGTTCCTGTCATAGCAAATCTCACAGATATAGTTTTCATAAAGCGATGGCAGCAGTTGTCCTCTCCTTACCTCGAATTATTCTCTAGATTGGAAAGCAGCAAGGTTTGTTTCTAGAGCCTATTGAGTTTGCCAAACTTTGGGCTGTTAAATTTTCTGCCCTTGATCTTCAGACGAGCTGAACTTGAAAAAGAGATTAAGTTTCATGATGTTATTTCTGAAATTTCCTGGCATTTCTCACCAAAATTCTTCCTTAACCCCTAATCATCTAAGATAATGTATAATATGGTCTCTGTTCTCTTCATTGAAGCATCTTTTATCTATAAACTAGTAAGAACCACTGTACATATTAATTTATGCAGAATAAATAAGGACTGGAAAGAGGTGTCCATGTCCTTATGTACTGGTTAAATGCACTGGTAATGAACTTTTCTTAATTTGTAAACATAGACCCTTATTACACAAATGAGTTTAAGATTCCCTATTTCTTGAAAGTGAGCATTTTCAAATATCCTTAGTGAATATTTTCACATTGTGGGTAGTCAGCATAAATGATCATGGACTGTTACTGTTTTTTGTATGACTGGCAAAATATTTCTGGAAAAAGATTCTATATGCCAACAGAAAAGATATAAACCAGGTAAGTCACATTATAGTAGAGTTGTACATGTACAAAGGCTTTGGAAAGTTTATTAACTTACTTCATAAGATCCAGAGTGTCACATAAATATGTCTAGTGCTTTGTGGCCCTGCCTTCTTCATTGCATAATTGATAGTTTGGGACACTTAACTGGATACCATCTTTTTTGGCATGATATGTTTTCCAAACCAAGAATCTTGTAAATTATATTTTGTCATGCATTCTCTTTAAAGGAATATTTTTTGGACTGACTTCTCTAGGATATCTCTCACTCTGTTGTTCTTCAAAAAAAATCCTTCTCAATTCTTTGTAGGATCAAAACTGCAATCCCAACAGAAGAGCAAAAGCATCTCCAGTTCCCTAAATGAGCACAGGTTTCCTCTGGTTTGCTGCCTCTGTTTTGCCTCTCCTTGCCAGTTTTAACCTTCTTCTCCCGCAGCAGTGCCAACAGTCCCTGTTTCCATGGCAACAAGATAGGCTAATAGAATTAGGATGTCTCCAGGCACCATTCTAGCTAGCATCATGCTCTTGGAACAAAAGAAAACAATGCAATTGGGAAATACAATTTCTAATAACCTAGGGTCTGGGGGTTATTCTTTTAAAATGTATGTCATTTCCTGGTACAAGGTTATGTATGTTTAAATTTTAGTGAGTTAAAAAAAAGTCAACCATAAAATAACACATAAAATCTGTATCAAGTAGGAGATTCTGTGTGTTTATCAATAGGATACTCTCTAAGGGTACTCTCATTTTACCTTAAGTGTTTGAAAATTCTACACTTTGTATGAGGCCATTCTAAGTACAGGAAACAAAATGACACTCTAAGGACTTGACCTCCAAAGATGCCACGTTCAGTGCTGGCATCTGTTTAAAATCTGTTTTGGAAAATTGCTTTCCGTTTCTGCATTAGCTTCCTGTTATCATAATACTGGAGATGGCTATAAAGAGTAAAGGTTTGGCTCCCAGGTTTAGATGTTCTAGCTCATAATTAGTTCATGGCCAGTGACGCACTACTAGTGTTTTCAAGAGCAAAATTCAGATTGATGAATGTGAAGCCTAAAAGTCAGCAGCACACAAGGGATGGAGCATTTACTGCGATGCAGGGTATTGAAAAGAATTACACTCCAAATCCAGGGATGGCTAAAATGACTTTCCATTATACAAAGCTGTAACCAGATATAGAAGAGTGGCGAGGGGAAAAGTTTTAAAAGAAGAATGAGTTTAATTTGGTACTATATCTTCTTTATAATTAGAACACGGTTGGATAATCCACTAACAAAACAAACAAGAAATGTCCAGACTTAGATCTAGCTGCCAGGTTAGTGTTTCTACTACTAAGCGAATTACGAATATTTAAAAATTGGATTTATGAATAATAGCATTTTTCACAGTTTCAGAGCTTGCACATTTTAAAAATTATTACTTTAAGTGAATATATGTGACTGATATGAAGCATACCAACACTTGATATGTTCCTGGGTTGATAATATGACTTGTCCCATGGTTTCAGATTTTAGAGAAGAAATTAAAGGGTAGGCTAGGAAGGGAGAGTCCTGCTTTAGAAACATTTTATAAAATGGAGGTCATAATTGTCTTTGGCCACTCTGATATTTGTCAATTTTCTGAATTAGCCAATTAGTTTTCTCCTCAAGGATATTTACTATATTGTTCATGGCTTCGAAGGTACCTCCATCTCTGCCTCTCAAGGTTTCACACATCAGTATCTTCTAATTTTGGTAGACTCAGCATAACACCTCCTTTTCCTAAAGGCTTATCGTTTCTACTTGGTCTAATGGAGAATGCTTACTAGGTAATTTCCAATGGTTTTCACTTTTGTATTCGTTGAAATCAGTCTCACATTTTCCATTCTGTTTTCATTTTTGCATGATATCAGTTTACAGGAATGTGTCTGTTTTATTCATGAGGGTAGGCTAGACCCAGAAATTGATGAGGGAGTGCCCAAGACGGTCAAAGGATTAAAAGGTGATGGATGATGAAAGAAGGTGGGTGATGAATGGGAGAGTGGGCAGTTGTAGCTACTTCTTTGACAGAGTGTCCAGGAGCCAATTTTAAATAGAAAGTGGTTATACATGTAGAGAAAGATATTAAAAGCAAGAAGTTAAATTATTTCAAGGGAAAGGAGTTCATATGCACACAAAATACTCTGTGCCAACTAGAGCTAGTTTTCAAACTAAGAAAACATGCAATGGCGTTACATATCTATACTTGCCACATCTATTCTAGGTTTTATAGTTGAGCAGCGTTTAAAATAATTATTTCCTGATAAAATGAAGAATGCAAAGATTTATCTACTGAACGCAACAGTCTAATTTTATTTTAGCTTAAGACAGATATGAATTATAATCATTAAGGGTATGTTATACATCAAGCATAAAGTTCATTATACTACAGTTCTGCTATGTGAGAAATCTGTATGAAAGACAGAGATATCTCATTAGAAGGAGCAAAAATTTTAAAACATTTTAAATATATATAAAAATGTATGTGTTATTTGTACAAAGATGTACATGTATGTATAATATTTTATAGAATATTTTAAGTGAGTCTTCACCCTTTTAAGGATGAACTGAAAGGCCAGTAGACTCAGAGCTAACAGATAGACTTTAGTCAGGGAATATTTGCTATATTAAAAAAACCCAACACAAACAACAACAACAACAAAAAAAACAGGCATGTTATATCTCAATGACTAGATTTTTCCAGCATGTACAGTAGCAAATGATGAAGGAATCGATATTAGCATAATTACATTGAATTCATGTGTCTTAGAATTAATGACAGTTATATTGTTAAATGAAAGAGTAAGATAGTGAATGCAATATGAATTTGTATTTAACTCTATAGCATTATATATAAAAATTATATATAGATATGTGCATACACACATATCTGCTTATACATTATACTATAAATACCTGGCATAATTTCTTAATACATAATTATATGCAGACTAGTGGTGGTGATGATTGTAAAGTTCCCTTTGACTCTGACAGCCTTGATGAATTATTTTTGGTGTTTTAGCAAGTGATTTTTTTTCTTCAATAATAAATATTTTATTAATTCTTGGAACTTTCATACAATGCATTTTGATATCTACCAACTCTTTCCTTTAATTCCTCCCAGATCTACCAGATCTTGTTACTCCACTTACTTTGTGCCCTCTTTGTTGTTTTATTAAACTTTCTAACTCATTGACTCCAATTTGGGATGTCTGTGCTCTTCTGAGTGTACAATCATCCAACTGCAACATGGCTGACCTGCCAGGGAACACCACTCTTTTTATTATTAATTAATTAATTAATTCTTTTATTTATTTATTTGGTTTTTTATTGGATGTTTTCTTTATTTGCATTTCAAATGTTATTCCCTTTCCCAGTGCTCCCCCTCCGGAAACTCCTTATCCCATCCCCCTTCCCCTTGCTTCTAGGAGGGTGTTCTCCCACCACCCCCACTCCCACCTCCCTGCTCTGGCATTCCCCTACACTGGGACACTGAGCCTTCACAGGACTAAGAGTCTCTTCTCCCACTGATGCTTCACAAGACCATCCTCTGCTACATGTGTGGCTGGAGCCATATGTCCCTCCATGTATATTCTTTGGTAGGTGGTTTAGTCCCTGGGAACTCTGGGGGGTCTGGTTGGATGATATTGCTGTTCTTCTTATGGGGTTGAAAACCCTTTCAGCTCCCTCAGTCCTTTCTCTAACTCCTGCATTAGGGATCCCGTACTGTGCTCACTCAATAGTTTGCGCAAGCATCCGCCTCCATTTTTGTCAGGCTCTGGCAGAGTCCCTCAGGAGATAGCTATATCAGACTCCTGTCAACATGCGCTTCTTGGCATCCACAATAGTATCTGCATTTGGTGACTGTATACGGGATGGATCCCCAGATGGGGCAGTCTCTGGATGGCCTTTCCTTCAGTCTCTGCTCCATTCTTTGTCTCTGTATATACTCCCGTGAGTATTTGTTCCCCCTTCTAAGAAGGACCGCAGCACCCATACTTTGGTCTTCCTTCTTGAACTTCATGTGGTCTGTGAATTGTATCTTGGGTATTAAAGGAAACTGTTCTCCCTTTCCCAGAAACCATCATCTGTCCATAGCTCTTAGTTATTGGTATGCAAATCTGGTTAAGAACCCAAGGTTGTGGATCTCACAGGCCCCAAGGATGCACCCACTAACTGTTATCATGATAAATAAACATAGTATCACACAGCCCTATAAATTAATATCTCTCTTTCAGTGGGTTAGTACTGCTCTCAGACCATATCAAAATAGTTTCCTTCTGTAGAGGATGGTAGTGAGAGCAGAAACTTACAAATGGTTAAAGTGCAGAGAGTACATGACTGTAGAGTACTTAGCCACATGGCCTCTGCAAGATACAGAAATTTTTGCAGAGAAGGGGAAGAAAGATTATACAAACTAGGGGTTGGGGAGGGCAGGAGCAACACAGGATCTTTTGTCCATGGCTGGACTTCTAGATTCATGAACTCAGCAGTTGTTGGCTGTACGCAATCAGTACATGACCTAGTCAATAAAAAAGGG
This sequence comes from Apodemus sylvaticus, assembly GCF_947179515.1. Taxonomy (NCBI): domain Eukaryota; kingdom Metazoa; phylum Chordata; class Mammalia; order Rodentia; family Muridae; genus Apodemus; species Apodemus sylvaticus. The sequence continues at coordinate 42,258,637 of NC_067482.1, read as the reverse complement.
GGCCAAACATTCAGTATATGTTCTAAGGATTCTCAGAGATTACAAATAGAAGACTCTACTTTAACTGCCTTGGTGCACAAGGGATTAATTACTTTTGCTCATATCTTATTGTCCTATGCTAGCACTTTGCTCCTTCTGTCCTTAGAAATGACTTTCCAAGCCAAGTCAGTTAAGCATTGGACCACCTCTACTTTATGCACTGGGATGCACACACACATTTTCTTCCTTCCTTCCTTCCTTCCTTCCTTCCTTCCTTCCTTCCTTCCTTCCTTCCTTCCTTCCTTCCTTCCTTCCTTCCTTCCTCCCTCCCTCCCTCCCTCCCTCCCTCCCTCCCTCCCTCTCTCTCTCTCTCTTTCTTTCTTTCTTTTTTTCTTTCTTTCTTTCATTTTTCATTTACTTTTTTATTGAATCTCATCTTCATTTACATTGCCAATGGTAAAACCTTTTCCAATATCCTCCCTCCCCTAAGACCCACCAACCTCTCCCCCTCCTCCTTCCCTTGCCTCCATGTATATGCCTCTCTACCCAACACACTCTCACCTCCCCTCCCTCCACTTGGTTTCCCTTTGTTCGGGCCTCTATTGAGCCTTTACCTGACCAAGGACCATTCCTCCCAATGATGCCCAACAAGGCTGGAACCATGTGTGCCCCTTGGTTAATGGTTCAGTCCCTGGGAGTCTTGGGGTGTCTGGGTGGCCGAAATCATTGTTCTTCCTATGGGGCTGTGAACCCCTTCAGTTCCTCTGGACCATTCTCCAGCTCCTCTACTGGGGACTTCATGCCCAGTCTAATAGTTGGTTGTTAGCATCTGCCTCTATTTTTAAGGCTCTGGCAGGGCCCCTCCAGAGACAACCATGGCATGCTCCTTTTGGTATACACTTTCTGTCATCCATAGTAGTGTCAGGGTTTGGTGACTGTTTATAGGATGAATCCCCAGGTAGGGCAGTCTCTGGGTGGCCTTTACTTGAGTCTCTGCTCCACACATTGTCTCCCTTATTGCTCCTGTGACTATTGTGTCCTCTTTCTTAGAGGAACTGAAGCACCCACTTAAGTCCTCTTTCTTCTTGAGCTTGGTGAATTGTAACTTGTTTATTTTGAGCTTTTGACCTAACATCCGCTTATTAGTGAGTGCATACCATGTGTGTTCTTTTGTGATTGAGTTGCCTCGCTCAGGATGACACTTTCTAGTTCCATACATTTGCCTAAGAATTTCATGAATTCATTGTTTTTTATAGCTGAATAGTACTCCATTGTGTATATATACCATAATTTCAGTATCCATTCCTCTGTTGAGGGACATCTGGGTTCTTTCCAGCTTCTGGCTATTATAAATAAGGCAGCTATGAACATAGTGGAGCATGTGTCCTTATTACATGTAGGAGCATCTTCTGGGTATATGCCCAGGAGTGGTATATCTGGGTCTGAAGGTAATACTATGTCTAATTTTCTGAGGAATCGCCAAACTGATTTCCAGAGTGGTTTTACCAGCTTGCAATCCCACCAACAATGGAGAAGTTTTCCTTTTTCCCCATATCCTCTGCAGCAACTGCTGTCCCCTGAGTTTTTCATCTTAGTCGTTCTGACTGGTGTAAGGTGGAACCTCAGTGTTGTTTTGATTTGCATTTCCCTGATAACTAAGGATGCTGAACATTTCTTTAGGTGCTCTAGAGCCATCTGAGTTTCCTCAGTTGACAATTCCCTGTTTAGCTCTGTACCCCATTTTTTAATAGGGTTATTTGTCTCTCTGGAGACTAACTTCTTGAGTTCTTTGTCTACATTGGATATTAGCCCTCTATCAGATGTAGGGTTGGTAAAGATCTTTTCCCAATTTGTTGGTTGTCGTTTTGTCCTATTGACTGTGTCCTTTGCTTTACAGAAGCTTTGAAGTTTTATGAGGTCCCATTTGTCGATTCTTGTTCTTAGAGCATAAGCCATTGGTGTTCTGTTCAGGAACTTTCCCCCTGTGCCCACGTGTTCAAGATTTGTCCCCACTTTCTCCTCTATAAGCTTCAGTGTGTCTGGTTTTATGTGTAGAACCTTGATCCACTTGGTCTTGAGCTTTGTACAAGGAGATCAGAATGGGTTGATTTGCATTTTTTTGCATGCAGACAGCATTTTTAATGAATGGTGCTGGCACACACATTTTCAATGTGTCTAGCAAGGCTATTAGTGCCTTTTGTCTTCAACTTTTCCTATTGAGTATTTTGTGAATTTTGAAAAATAATACAAACAAAGAGATAGATTAAAACTTACAAATATTTACCATAAAATGCAACATGGGCTAGATGATTCTCTTCTTTTCTGGGGATACAGATAGCTTACCATACTCACCAGCAACATTTTTAACACCAGCATAAAAGGCTCCTTGGCCACTTGCCAGGGTGATAGAAAACACTCCTAGCAGCACAGAGGACCTTCTCTATAGGGAGGGACTGGGTGAAGCATCTATCAGTGCTCATCACCTGGATCTCTGTGGCTGATCTGGCTGGCTTGGAGGATTTTCCATTCATCCTTTGTTGCTCCACATCTCCTTTCCAAACCCCTCCCTGCATCAAAGAGAATACTCCCCATTCGTAGAAGTAGGAACACAACCCACCTGAAGTTCTCTCGTTCACCATGTGTTCAAAGCTTCCCTTTAGCAAAGTACCACAGAATGAAGATGTCTTGAAGATCCACCTTATTCGATGGTGATGCAGTCAAATCAGCCCCTTAGCTAGAATAAAAACTGCTGGTTGGATGCAGGCTTGCAGCACATCATTGCCCTTTGAAAGAGCATCAGGAGAGAGTGGGTGAAGAAACAGTTAGAGATGAGTGGGACATCTACATCCTACACATTTGATTCTAGATATTGTTTTTGACCCCTATTTTAGAGAGCAAACTACAGAGTTGTTTCTGCTAAGGTCATTTCAACACATATCTGCATTGACATTCAAGCCTTTTATGTCCTTGTCACGTACCTACTTTCTGTCTCAGCTCAGGCTACTTTCTTGCACTTGTTCTGTCAGAGTCCACCATGAATGTTTAATATTTAAAGACTGGGATCATTTTGCAGGTTTTAGTTTAATGGTAACCATAGCACACATGCATATTTATTATTGATAGCCAAGGCACACGGCACGTCCTTGGTCATCTTCTTTCCTTTCACTGTCACAGGAGGGCTACCATCTCTGGAATTCAGCTCTGCTGTTGCTGTGGCAAGGGGATGAACTGACAGCAGATCCATAATGGTGTAAACGGTTCGTGTGGGTGGAGGTGACCATGCTAAGAAGGGAGACAAAGCCAGAAAGTGACAGGCCACGGAAAGTCAGGTTTCGGATTGCCTCATCTCACAGTGGGAGAGTTCTGAAAGAGGTCTATGAAGATGGACAAGCACCAGGCTCTCTGGATTCTGAATGTGCTAGTATCTGTGCAATAGATGGACTAAGTGACCCTGAAGGACAGCAAAATGGCCACATTGGACTAGAAGATAACGAACAGGAGAAAGATCAGGATAACCTGCTGGTATTAGCCAGGACAGCCAGTGAGAAGGCTTTTGGTACAAGAAGAGTCAACATCTTAAGCAAAAATGGTACAGTCAGAGGCGTCAAATACAAAGTGAGTGCTGGCCAAGCTCTGTTTAACAATTTGACCAAAGTGTTACAGGTAAGTCATTATACACTTTCCCGTTCTGAGCTTTGTTCCCCATTCACCATCACCATCCCTTTCAGTTCTCCAGCATAGAGTCAGCATTTCATTCCTCCAGACTCTCCATCTAAGACACTGTGGGTATAGCTACCCATTAAAAATAGGCTCATTGACTTTTGCAAACAAGATTGCCTTTGCAGAACCAAATTTCTGACATGAAAGTGGTCTCTTTTGATGGGTGATGACTACCACAGGATCTGTTTCTTTTTCTTTTCTTTTTTTTTAATTTTCTATATTCTTTGTTTACATTCCAAATGCTTTTCCCTTTCCCGGTTCCCCTTCCCCATAAGTCCCATAAGCCATCTTCCCTCAGTCCGTTCTCCAATCAACCCCCTCCTTATTCTCTGTCCTGGTACTACAATGCTGCATCCAGCCTTTCCAGGACCAGGTACCTCTCCTTCCTTCTTCTTTGGAATCATTTGATATGCGAATTGTATCTTGGGTATTCAGAGCTTCTGAGCTAATATCCATTTATTAGTGACTGCATTCCATGTGTGTTCTTTTGTGATTGGGTTACCTCACTTAGGATGATATTTTCCAGTTCCAACCATTTACCTAAGAACTTTTCTTAAAAAAAGAAAAGAAAAAGAAGAAGAAGAGAGCAGATTATAGTGGTTAAAGTATTTCTACAAGACCTAGATGTTAAACCTTTCTGATCAATCAAGGTGTTGACAAAGCTTCTGTATGACAATAGGTTCTAAAGATGGGCATCTCCTGTGGGTAACTTGGCTTCTCAGTCCTTGAATTGTTACATGGTTTGATGGTTTCTTCATAAAGCTGCTATTTAATTTTAGTGCTTTGATTTGATGATCAACCTCTCAAAAATTGTCACTTATGAATAAATAGCATAAATCCAAAGCCTACAAGAGAAACTCTAGTTTCCTCCCTCCGACTTCACCCTAATAATGTTACAAATGCACAATTCAAATAAAAAAATATATCAAATTAAAGAAAAAATAATTAATTAAATTTCAAAATTAAAAAAAAGAAAGGCAAAGAAAACTTCAAGATCAAACTTTGCAGCAAGAGTATCTTCATTATCTACTTTCATAATTCTCAGTACATAACTGGGTGAAGAATTCTATGAGCATAAATACAGAAAAAACTTTTCTGATAATCTCATCTACCCCAAGCTTTAAAATAAGAGCATTTTCAATTGCAGAGTTTGGCATTATCTTTAGTTTCATCAAATCATCATTATCATACAATGAATGTTCTTTGGTCTCTCCAGGGAGCACAGGCTAAAGGGGCTCTGACTTTGCACCAAGGCTACCAGTTGCCATACTCCAAGGGGCCGCATTCATTTCACTGTAAGAACAGTACTTCTGTGTAATAGGAGCAAAAGACTTATGGAGCAGTGTGTAGAGAGAACAGATTTGATTCCTCGATACTTGATAAAGAATGTGCACATCACGAAGGGCATCCCGTATCTTGTTCTGTGATGATGGAGATGAACAGGTTCCCACAGGTCTCTCTCACAGTACTGGAGAGGCAGAGAGGGTGACAGTGGCAGCTAAACACTCCATCACGCCCATTATTGTTACCAGGTGTGAGTTCCTTGGTCTGTATTTTCCATAACTTTCACAGAGTAAGCAGCAAACTTCTTTCATGTCAGCATAGCTTAGAGATTTATTTCAGGGAGGAAAAAAGTGAGTGGCCAGTTTCTTGGATATGTGGTTAAGGTTTCCATATACAGCCAGTCCAGTGAACAAGGAACTATGCTTGAAGAAACAGACATCTCTTCCTGTTTTAGATTATAAAATCTTAAAGCACTCATTTTGAAACTTAAGAGGAAGTGCTAAATAAAGATAAAAACCATCCAGAGCACATGGGAGACGCTTGGCTTCCTCTCTATTATTTCCTTGTGTGGCTAGTCCTGTGTCGTAAAACACTGGTATAATTTTCCTAAAATTGCAGCTGTACGAGTTGATTAGATTCTATTTTAAAACACATTAAAAAAAAAAAAACTTTTGGTAGTTCTTACTTAGAAGCTGGCCTCTACAGTGGATGTCTGAACTAGTTTCTATTCTATTTGTTACTTAATTTATACCTCATAATACCAGATAATGGAGGATATACAACCTTAATCAAGGTGATGGGTAGTAGCTACAGGAAGCAAAGAAACTGTGCTCAGCAGTTTGTCAGGTGGACTTGGCAGAGGAGTAGTGTCCGGATGAATCATTCAAGTATCTTCAGTTGGTCTAGATTACAGATCTTCAAATCCAGGGCTGACTTTTTATGTACCCTCCCGACCCCTCCCCCCCATAAATATCAAGAAGACAAGGCTCAATGACGCTAACCTGGAAATCTGAAAACCAACAGTTTCCAGTTTAGCCTGGAAACATGCATTGGTTCCAAACTCTCAAACTAAAGTTCGGAGTTTTCTTCTGTTGGAAGCTCATTTGTTTATTCTCACGTTTGTCAAAGTTTAAAAATAATTCAACAACTGTGTAAAATGTAAATATACCTGGGTCCTTAGGGGAAAATAAGATTCCTCCCTATTGATTATGCTGTCAATATTTAATGGGAAAAATGAAGGAGACCTGCAGAGGGATGAGATTCTGATCAGGTTAGGTTACTGGGACGATCATCCAGGACCTGAAGATGAGCCATGGCTCCTGGTCATGGCTAAACTCATCATTTGGTAGATTTAGGACAGGCCCACAGGTGTTGTCAGTGCAGTCTGTGGTGTGTGCTCCTCTCAAGTACTAGCAAGTCTACTCTAAGGATCTTTTTCTATCTAGTATTGTGATTTTTACTCCCGATTATTAGAAAAATTTACAAAACCTCACTACTTCTTCCTTGTCTTTCCCACACCAACCCTAGCCATTCAGCTGGAAAACCAATCATAAGAGGGCAGAGTGATGCAGATCTTAAGGCTCAGTTTTCTGGATTAAATTGATATAGTCTTTGTTCTTAGCTGTAATTTTAAAGTGTCTCCATGGGGCTCTGTGATACAGATGATTAAGATTATTTAGGCTTGCCAATACATTGTTCTGGGTCTATATTTTAGATGATTATCATTCAAGCTATATTGGTATATTCTAGCAGAATATACCATTTTAGTTTCCATAATTTAAATTTTCCACTTATCTAAATTTAAGAAGACTCCAAAGAAGGCCCTTGAATACATAGATTCTCTGTGCATGTATAAATTAATATCTTGTGTTGTACCTGGAAGCATTTTAAAATTTTAAGACACAAAAGTGTTATATTGGCATAGCAATTTGCATCATGCACAGGGAATTCTTGTATATTACTTTTATCTAAAAGTCTTATGAAGGAAGCAAGAAAATTATTGCTAAATTCCCTGTGATAATTAAAAAAATCATAACTCTTTCATAATAACTTTTGAAGATTCTTATTAAAATGCATGTAGTTCTTTACAGTTTGATAATGGATGTTTTTACTGTTATGGATCAAATGTGGTTCAAAGCTAATAATATATATATTCTTAATATTTTGTTTTTCCCTCTTTTAAAAGTCTAATACCAAATACAAAAATGTTATCATTTCATTGTGAGCTTTTAAACTTTATTATTTTTTAAATATTTGGTTTTCATTTAGAATTTATTCAGTTTTAGCAATATATTAAAAACTATCAAAATATTCTTTCTAATTGATTAAATCATCATGAGATTTTGAGGTTTTGCCTCAAGAATGTCTGATTTTCAGACTTGTCCATTAAGTCAGAATGTGTGATAGTCATAGAAGTTTCTGGAAGCACTTTTATCTATCTCTGGTTCATGGAGGTGAGTCTGGTAATGTGATATTATTCCCTGAATACTCCAGATGATTCTATGGTCTTGATGGCTTATTTATAGCACATTCTAAAAGCAACAGTAATAATACTTCATAATGATTAAATAACTCCTCAATACCAGGCATTACTCATATTACCTATGTATACTGATACATTAATTCCTCACAGGAATCTCGCAAAGTAGTACTAAATTAGCACGTTAGTTACTTTGAAATTTCTTTTTATATATGAGAAAAACTCATTTGTAGAATGTAAAATGTCATTTGCCAAGAAAAATTGTTACAATTTGCATGGATATACTGCCTTCTTAGTTATCAGGAATTAGTCATGAACCCTGGGATATCAGCTAAGAATCCCAAATATTTTAGACAATTGGACTAAGAAAACTCTTGACTTATTGCCCAAAATTCAGGAAAAACAAGGCTTCCAAAATGAGCTGGCACTGATGATATACAACTTAAAGAATTATAGACTGATAGACCTTAGAGTCCCCTGGTCAACTTTTCTTTTCTCTTTCTCCTCCCTGCCACCCCTCCCACCCCTAAGACAGGGTTTCTCTGTGTAGCTCTGGCTATCCTGGAACTCACTGTGTAGCCAAGACTGGCTTCAAACTCATAGATGTGCTTGCCTCTGCCTCTCAAGTGCTGGGTTAAAGGCCTGCACCTTTACCTGCCTGGCTTTTTCTTTACTCTTGAAAACATCTGATATTGTGCATGTTAATTATCCTTCGTTGTACTCAAAATGTTGTGAAAAAATAGAAATAATCATTATTATGCCCCTGTTGAGAATGATTTTCAAGAATTATTTTCATACACACCTACTTTCTGCAAAATGCCAGTGAGTTAAGTGAAATCCACTTGATGGTTGTTTCCCTCTGTCCATCCCACTTGGAGATTTCCCACCTAGCCTAGCACTGGAGTGCTAGCACATGCAGGAGTGCTGCTAGCTTGCTCCAGTTTTCTCTGTTACAGGTTCTTTTTACTAATGTAAAGACATCCATTGCACACTTACCATGAAGCAGAGGGCCTGTCCTTAATTTTCAGTGCTGCATTGTGGAGGATGGTTCAAAGCAGGCTCTGAAAGAATTTATCTAAGCATCTGGCTTTACATGCCATCTATAATAGTTCATTTTTAACTTCTTGAATGTTTACCTTTTTCTCCTTTTGTTTTTTTGTTAGTAGATCACCATTCCATTTGGTCTTTTTCTTCCTTTTTTCTTGGTTTTTCTCTTTTTTTCTTTTTCTTTCTAGTTGAGCTCTATCTTATAGACTAAAGACTGCAGGCTAATCTGTGTAACGATGACTTTTAATTCTGATCCCACAAGTCTTTAGATAATTAGCACTTGCTTATCCAGTTTCTGCAAATTTTGTTGAAATGTTTAGATCCATCAATATCGTCTACTTCCTTCACTTTGTGAGATTCTTCGTTATTGTCATGACATTTTAATTTGTATAACCTAGGTTTTGGTTACATGAGGCATTCATTGAGACAAAAATAATATATAATATAATCCATCCATTTACAGTATACCATCAAATCTTTTTAATGAGCTTACTAAGCTGTGCATTCATTATTTACAAACTATTTAACAAAGTTTTTAATCATCCAAATGGAAAATAAGCGAGCACTGGTCCTCATTTCTCACTCCTCCCTCCTGCTTTTCCTTGGTATATGAAATTACTTATCGATTTTCTGTTTCTATTGCCTATTCTATTTCTAATGCATATTCTTGGCAGTTAAACATATTCTTCTCTTCGATTTAGCTGTAATTATGCATTCATTGGCCAACAGCTCCAAATTTGTCAGTACTTGATAGTCACTCAAGTGTCTTCTAACTACTTACTATTCTACTCTCTGGAGGGTCAACATTGTATAGTCCACATATGTGATCGGGTGGTGTTTATAAGTGTATTTAACTTAGTTTCAGCTAACCTGAAGGGCCATAAATATTGAACATTTTCATTTGTTTAAATAGTAGAATAGTATTCTATTATCAGTATCACATTCTCATATTCATTTATTCATGAATGGTGACTTAAATTGCTTCCATGTTTTAACTGTTGTGACTAGTTCTGGAATGAACGCAGATGTATAGAGAACTCTTTGCTTGAGGTATGTGTGCTTTATGTGCATGGAATTGAGGGTGTGTATTCTAGCTATTAAATAGGGTGTTCTGTGAATGTGAAGGTCCATTTTGTCTAGAGTACTGTTTAAATATGTTTTCTTGATAATTTTGTGTATGGACAATCTGTATCTTGTCCACCACAGAAGATAAAATGTTGGAGTTCTTATCATCATTTAATGTGGCCTAACTCTTCCTTCATATCTATTAGCATTTGATTTATACTTCTAGGTCTCAGGTTTTGGGTGTATAAATATTTACAATTGTTGTCTTGTTAAACTGACCTCTGTGTTATTATGTGATTAGCTTGATGGTATTTCTTCACAGTTTTTGGTGGTAAAGTCTTCTTTATCTGCTTGAAAAATACAGCTTCCCTTGTTGTATATCAGTCTCCATTTGTATGGAATACTTTTCTCTATCCTTTAACTTTCAGCTGACACATTTCTTTACAGGTAATGTAAGTTTCATTCATATTCCAAATAATTGAATCTTCATTTTTGTTTTCCAATCCAGGCAATTCCTGTATGCTTTTTAATTGCAGAATTTAACCCACTTATATTCAAGTTAATTATTGGCAGACAAGGAAATACCATTGTAGCTTTGTGCATTATTCTGAATTGGTTTATGCTTGTGTATGACATTTATTTATGGCTAAATGACTTTTCCTTGAGCAGTACATTTTTACCCATTGATCTTCAGTTTTTCATATATAATTATAGGTTTTTGCCTTTGATGCTTACAAAAACATGTAGTTACAACAGACATTTTAGTCTAATAACTTAACTATGGTCATAAAAATATTCCACATTTTTACTCTACTGCTTTTCCCACATTGAGGTTTTGATGTTATGTATCATATATAACACTGCATACTGTGTATCCCTTAATGAATCATTGCAGTTATAACTATTTTTTTCTTTTGCCGGTATGTGTATATATGCACATACATACACACACATGTGTTTGCAAGTGCTCACGTATGGCACGTGGGCACAAGAGTTCAACCTTAGGTATTCCCTTGTGTACTGTCCATCTTGGTTTTTTTGAGACAGAATCTCTCAATGGGACCAGTGCTTCACTTATTTGCCTATGCTGGCTGGCCAGTGAGCTCCAGGCATTCACCTGACTTTGAGTATCTAGTGGGGGATTGAAAGTAGAAGCCACCACGAATGGCTTTTGTATGAGTGCTCAGGTTGAACATACATCCTCATGCCTGTGTGACCCTCCTTTTCTTTAATAAGTTTGCTTTTTTGAATTTCATATTAAAATACATTAGAGAATTTTAAGTTTGATTTCATGTTTACATTTACCACTGCCCCTGGCATTCCTTATAAGATAAGCTTAGTAATGAGCTCTCAGTTGTGTGTCTGAGAAAGTGTTTGTTCCTCCTTTATATCTGAATGACATATTTCCAGATTGCAGTGTCTTTGGTTGTTAAGGCTCCATATCTCCTTCAGTAGCTTGAGTATGTAATCCCACCTCTCATGCCATGTAATATCCCTGCTGAGATGTTTGGTACATAGGCAGTTCTTTGTATGGTATTTTCTTCTTTATGTTGGTGTTTCCAGAACCATCTCTTAGAATCTGGACATTGATAGCTTGATTGGAATATGGTTTCTGGTGCTTTAATTTAGATTAAATCTGACTGATATCCTTTTCCTTTTTTGTACCCTGATATTCATATCTTTCTGCAGGTTTGGAAAGTTTCATGCTATTGTTTCTATAAGTTAGCTTTCTATTTCTATTCCTCCTCCCTCTTGAATGCTAATAGCTCGTATCTTTCCTCTTTAGATACTATACTATAAACCATTTAAGCTTTCCTCATTCCTTTTCATTCTTTTTTCTTTTTCTCTTCTGATTGGAAAATCTCAATGTCTGGGTTGCCACCAGCCTGCCTATCCAGAATCCCCGGCTAGAATTAGCAAAGATCTAGTGCTACCAAAGAACACCAACAAAGGTTCGAAGAGGCCACCATCTCATCAAATAAGCAGGCATCAGCATAAAGACACCAGGATGATGAAAAATCAGAGAAAAACAGCATCATCAAAAGAAACTGAGAAGACTCTAGAAACTGACCAATATGAACAGGAGATCTATGAAATGACAGACAAAGAATTCAGAATCGTCCTTTTAAAGAAGTTCAGAGAATTACAAGAAAATACGGACAGAAAACTAAGTGAAATTCGGAAAATAATTAATGAACAACATGAGATGTTTGACAGAGAAATAAAAGTTAATCATTTCAAAATAAAAATTCTAGAGGTAAAAAATACAATAAGTGAACTGGCACACTCAACAACAGCTTTCAACAGAAGACTCGATAAGGCTGAAGGAAGAATCAGTGAACTGGAAGATTGGACATATGATTCTAGACTTTAAACAAGCATTGTAATGACTGAGCAAGACAGCCTTTTTTTGGTGGCTTGCCCATGCTGAAAGAGTTTCTGATTATTTTGAAAGTTGTAAAATAATAATAATAATAATAACAATAATAATAAAAGCATTCACTCTATACAATTATACACTTATATAAATATGCCAGTTCCTGAGTCATTGTTGACTGGAGGACATTTACAAATTACGAACTAAATAAAATACGCAGAAAATTTTAATTAAGAGAAGTATATTTATGTGCACAGATACATTAATGATTTGAAGTTTCTTTTCTCATGCTTATTTTCTCAATAATCATTATTTTGCCTAACTTTTGACAAATTATACCTTATAACATTTTCCTTAGAAGAGAAATAATTTATAATTTTTCTTGTAACTTCCACAAATTTAATAAACAATAGCAGTATTCAATGTCAATTTCTAAGCAATAAGTTGGAATTGTAAAAAAAGTTAAGTTGATTTTTTCTTTTCATCTGTTTTATAAAATTCTAGGTCTATAACTTTTCTATGTGGAAAGCCTGTAGAAGCTTGACTAGTCCACAGTGGAATAAATAGGCAAAGCCAGTGTCTTGATTTGTCCCATATAGTTTTTGGGAAAAGAGAAGGGTCTGCTAGAGAGTCTGAGCACCAAACTTGTCAGGGAACTTGTGGGGTTGTTGTAGGTTTAATGGTGAGGAGAGCCAGATGGGCTGCCATCCCAAGGGAAGTTGACGAATCTAGAGATTGAGAGAAGTGACTTCTTGGGTTAAAGCTAAAAGAGGTGGGAAAGTCCCAGTACTAACTATGAAACTGAGCTTCCATGCTTATTTGCATATTTCTGGTACTATAGAGTTCACATGGCCTCATGGGAACCTTCCTTTGGCAGATATTAGCACCATGCTTGCATGGCATCTGGAAAAAAGTCATTACCTCCCCTGTAATAAAGATTTTTTTCCTGAATTCCTTTCAACCTGTTCCTATTAAACATCCATGTTTGCATTGATTGAAGACTTAGAACTTCCTCCTGGTTAGAGAGCTGTAACTTTGGCTCTCAAGTCAATCAAGATGATTATATAAGAATTGAGGTTTATAACATCTACGCTTAACAATTTATCAAGAATGCTTACTAGTCACCATAATATACTCATCTTCTATTGGTGCAGAAGTGAATCACTGCTGGCTTTTTGGCTTAAAACAATGCAGAGGTATTACTTTATAGTTACAGTGATTGAAAGTCTGAGTGTTATAAGATTAAATCAAGGTTTTGGCATAGCGCTACTTCTGAAGATCTAGAGAGTATATTACTTTTATTTTATGGCTTCCAGAAGCTGCACATATTTTATTTTGCTCTTAGTCCTGGATAAGTCTCACTTCTACTTCCATTAGCTCATCTTCTTGGACTTTCTTGTGATTGCTCTGGGCTCACTCAAATAGCCAAAGTCTACTACAATTATTATATGACTTTTCAAAACACATGTGTTAAAGACTTTGATTTCCAGCTGGTGGTAGAAACTGGAGGTAGCAGATACAATTGGACCTGGGACCGTATAGAATTTGGTCACTGGGAATATTCTACAGCTTTATTTTTGCCTGACACTTCTGTTATTTTCTTCTATTTCCTAAACACTATGAAATGAGCTTCTTTGCTCTACTGCATTATCTTTGACATGATGCTTTGTCTTATCCCTGGCTGAGGAGCAGCAAAGCCAATGGACCATGGACTGAAACCTTCAAAAGCATGGGGCAAATTAAACCCTTGCTTCCTAAATTGTCTTTCCCAGGTTTATTTGTCACTGCTTATTTACAGATAAGCTAATACTGATTAGTGGAGTCAGTGCTATAACTATATTCAGTGATGTTTTTCAAAGCTTTAGAGTTGCTTTGCAGAAAGAACTTGGAAGGTTTGGTAATGTGGACTATAGGTAGTCCAAGAATGTTCTGAGTACAACTTAATGGATGCCCGTGGTGATCTCAGAAGACCAAAGTCCTGATAGGAATACAGATAGGACAGAACGTGCCCTTGAATTTCAGATGGGAATGAAGACTCTGCTGGGAACTAGAAAACTATGCTACATTGGGAAGAAACACTGTACATTTAGGCCAGGCCTAAGAGACTTTGTGCATAGCAGCATTTAAAGTAATGGACTACTTAATCCTGTGATGAAAATGTCAGTGCATTTAGGTACTGTCATGGGTATGGTTGGTTGCACAAAGCCTGATTTACAGTGATAATGAAGATGAAAGAGTAGAGTAGAAAGACTTTAGATACTCAAAATTGGTCAAGGAGAGAAACATAAGTTGGGGCCAAGGGAGCTGTGGCTGCTGACAAGATTAGTGCCATTAGAAAGAAATCAAATACCTGGAGAGATAGGTCAATGGGGCTTAAATTTATGTATGTGTTTTGTTCTGTCCATCTTTGTCTTTCTCTTCCTTGTTCTCCTATCAAGAGTGAAGCCATTTCACTTTTCCATCCACGTCTCTTAAACAGCAACAAACACAGGTAATGCTGACAAAAACCTTGGAAATAAATAATTTGTTCTCTTAGGTTGTGGTTTATTTTATGTTATTTTATTTTATGTTATTTTGTGTTAGCAACCAGGGGTTACTATAGCCACTTGCAGGATCTGAAGTGTCTACAAAAATCTTTTTGTCATAAAAAAGAACATGCTTACAAGTTGTGAAAATATGGGCATTTTGTCACTTACTATTCTCCCTACTCTTTCTGATACAAAGGTAATTTTGTCCAGAGTATATCAAGGTTGTATAACAGACTAACATTTTATCCCATAGTATTTTTTTATTCTATATAGAGGTATTATTTTGACATATATGTGTCATAGCTAACCAAGAGCAGAATGCAATTTTAAACTTTTGATATAGGTGTTGGATGATCAGATAGTAACAAATATGGCACACTCAGAGGTTCACAGCAAACATGAATGGTTACACACGCATTCTCTACTTTGTTTCCACTATCATGAGAAGGACATGCTTGGAAAATCTGGTTGTCTCAGAAGCATGAGAAAGACAACGGTCTAGATCCAGCTGGTAGTTTGAAGCCAACGCTGTAGAGAGCTCAGTCTTCTTCAGTCAGATTCCCAGTAATCTGCAGACTCATGAGTGAGAAGCACCTACATTTTTTATTTCACTCAATTTGAGTGGTTTGTTGAACAGCAGAAGAATATCAGGTATCTTATTCAGAGTTATACAAATGGTAAGTTACATATGTATCTGTCTATGTGCTTGATTTCAACAGTTGGACCCTTATTTCCTAAGCAATCAGAACTTAATGACTAATATGACTAATTATGCAATGTAAAGGTCAGATCTTGATATATGATTTCTCAGAGCAAAAACCTTTGCAGGAAAAGACCTTAAGTGTCAACATCCTTTGGCAGTCAACTCTACTGAAACTGATCATTTTGGGGTAGTGTGAAGTCCATCTCTATATCAGTGAGTTTAAGGCTAATGTTTTTCATGATCACAATATATTGCTGTGATGTTGGCTTTTGACTAATTTGTATGTCTTTTCTTGGTGATCAGATTCATGAGATTAAACTTTTAAATAGTATAAATCACCTATGTTACCATTCTATACACGTGCTAGTTTTCTTTCTGTGTTTATTATGCTGTAGGCATTTGCTGTTCCATATTGATAATGTTGATTAGGACAAATTATCAGAATGAAACAGCAAATGTCTGAGAGTAAAAAGAAATAAGGTTAAAGGTAAACACTGGCTATAAGAACTCTAATGTATTTCAACAACAATTAGACATCAATAAAATTAAATTAATAGTTTTAGGGAGGAAAGATAAAATCATGGGAGGAAGAGAGCAACTGATGATGAACTGCAGCTTTGACAAAGTCCACATCCGGACCAGGGATTCCATAGAACCCCTTACCAAGTTCTTTAAGAATGACTCTTATACATTCCTCTTGCTTTGGCAGAAATTCTAATAAGAATAAGAGTCATTAGTTCCTGCAGGCTTATGTGTCACTGCTAGTACTTCATTGTATACTGATAAGTGTTATGTGTTGGAAATGTGTGTGTCATGTTGGGAGATGGGCCCTATTAGGAGTAGAGTCATGGCATGGAGCCCTCCCTCATAAATGGATAAATTTCTCTATCATAGAAATTGGTTAACTATTACAGGCATCTGCCTTGCTTTCTTCTTTTGTGCATGTGTCACCTTTCCTTCCAGCTATCCCCACGGTTATTATATACCATGTGGTATCAATAGATATGGCCACATAATCTTGAACTTCCCAGAAACATAAACCTAAGAAAAACTTCTTTCTTTCATAAATACAGTAGTGACAAGAGAGAAAATTGGTCCTGAGAAAGTCAGCTGTTTATATATGCACGCGCACACACACACACACACACACACATTTGAAAATGTGAAATAACTTTGTAACTGTGTGAGAGAGGAGGGCTAGAACTGTTTGGAAACACATGTTGGAATGACTATTCGAAGCTCATAAGGGCAGCCTTGGTGAAGGCTTAGAAGAATACCAAATGTTTTAGAAATTCTGGCACTTGTAGGAGATTAATTAAGTGGTTTCGATCAGGCCAGCAACAGAATCAGGGAGAGTTGTGGCCATTCTCATGATGTCTCTGATGGCAATTAGGGCCATGTTGTTGAGAACTAGGGTGAAGCCCACTGCTGATCATGAAGCATCAAGGAGTTTGCTGGACTTGCATGGCTCATTCCTGAGGGCTTTACGGATGAACTAGGACATCTGGCAGAAAAAATGCTTCAAAGTGGTGAAGCCCTCAAAGGACTGTGTGCTTTGCTTTCCTCTAACTAACTATAGGGAGCTAAGAGGGCAAAGGAGTTATTGAAAGTCACGATTCATGATTAAAATGAAAACATTCAAAAGAAAAGAAAATAAAGGCAATACTGAAAATTTTTACAGCCTGTTCATTTAAATGATTAAAAAAACACATTGAGAATGAAAAACAAGGGTATTACCAAAAGAATAAGTTCCTGAAGACATACATTCCTGTGACCACAGAGGTAGATGTTAATCATGATAATGGGAAAGTGTAATTATTTCAGGGATCTTCCTGGCTGCCTCTCCCAATACCTCTGCAATGCTTTTGGAGGGCAGAGTGCTTAAGAACCATCTCTAGACTCTCCATCCAGCCCACCTCAGGGCTCTACTCCCTACAGTCTCACGCAGCACTCCACTGTCCTGGCACGGCACAGGCAGCCAGCGTGCTCTGCCTCATTGGGAAGAGATGGATCAGAGAATCCATGCAAGGCAATGTCTGGTGGAAACTGGAGTGTAGCCCTGTCTTAGAGACAGCAAAACTGTAGAGTGTCCATTGTTTAAGGTCTACTTCAGAACACTACTGGTGCTGGTGTGAAATGCCAACCCAAGAGATCTGAATCACAGACTGACTGAGTCATGGGAGCAGGGAAGCTCTGTTTGACTAGGAGGTATCACACAGAACAAAAACTAATTCCATTCCAGCTCTTCTTAATGTTTGAACTGTGTTGGGCCTGTTTCTATTTGTTCTTTTTAAGGGTCTCTTCCTTCTCTTCTTTCTTTTTTTCCTCTTCCTCCTTCCCCCCCCCTCCTCTTCTTCTTCTTTCTTCTTCCTCCCCTCTTTTTCCTTTCCCCGTTCTTTTCTTTTCAAGGTTTCCTATCTTCCACTTTTAGAATGATAGTATCTGTTATTTGCTTCCTCATTGCATTTCAGAAATAGATGACTTGCTCTGATTTTACAGGTTTTTAGATGGAAATCATCTGCCTTTAGTCTTAATGAAACTTTGGACTTTTGAGTTGACTCAAGTAAATTAATGCTCAGACATAATTGAGAAGGAAAAAAAGGTATTTTGTGTTGTAAAAAGAACATTTGTTTTGGAGGTGTATGTGGGGATGCTATGATATCAGCATGCTACCTAAAGTCTGCACATGTTGGGACATTAATTATCTAGTATAACAGTATTGAAAGATTCATACCAGTCTGGGTTTGTTTGCTTATGGAGGTGGCATGTTCAAAGTGAATTAGTCATTTTCTAGAAGAGTAGTCAGCCATCACAGTAGTCTGGCCCTCTTTCTTCTCAAGTTCACATCCTCTCTCTCTCTCTCTCTCTCTCTCTCTCTCTCTCTCTCTCTCTCTCTCTCTCTCTCTCTCTCCCTCTCTCTCTGCTCCAATCTTACTAACTAGAATTAAACTCTCATTAGATTCATCTGCCCAGTCTTGGACTTTCCAGCTTCCAGAAACATAAGCCCAAACACATTGCTTTCTGTTATAAATCACTCAGCTTCAGGCATTATGAATAGTTAGCTACCCTGGTTCTGGAGTCTGAGGATGATCGCTGTGATTTCTAGGAAGCACATAGTTTGTTTGCATGATAGGAAGACTATTGAGTCAACTGAGGCAATAGTCAGCCCCAGCATTGGAAGGGGGCACCTGGAACTTAAGTAGCTTCCCATATCTCCTCCCCCCTATATTTCTCCCCCCTCCAAGAGGATGTTTGCTCACCCCCATCCCCACCACACCAGACCTCCCCACTCCCTGAGGCCTCCAGTCTCTTGAGGGTTAGGTGCATCTTCTCTCACTGACTCAAGACCCAGCCATCCTCTGCTGTATATGAGTTGGGGGCCTCATATCAGCTGGTGTATGTATCACCTGGTTGGTGGCTCAGTTTCAGAGCAGTCTCAAGAGTCCAAGTTAGTTCAGATTGTGGGTCCTCCTATAGGATCGCTCTCCTCCTCAGTTTCTTCCAGCTTTTCCTTAATTCAACCACAGGGGGTCAGCAGCTTTTGTCTACTGGTGAGTGTAAATATCTGCATTTGACACTTTCAGCTGCTCATTGGACCTTTCAGAGGGCAGTCATGATAGGCTCCTCACACCATAGCATCAGTAATAGTGTCAGGCCTTGGGGTCTCCCCTTGAGCTGAATCCCAATTTGGGCCAGTCACTGGACATCCTTTCTGTCAGGCTCTTCTCCATTTTTGACCCTGCAGTTTTTTCAGACAGGAACAATTCTGGGTCAGAGTTTTTGACTGTGGGATGGCATACCCATGGGTTTCCTCTCCCCACTGTATTTCTTTTCAATGAAAAGAGACTTTCAACATTTACAGTGAGGCTACCTCACATAAACCAACCTTCTATAGGGATTCCACATCCTTTCTAATTATATTGAAAATTTTAAAAAAATGGTAATTTGAGATAGGGTTTTATAGATTATCTTAATTAACCCACATTTTCTATTTTTATTGAAAAAACTTTCATACAATATGTTCTGACCATAGTTTCCTTTCCTTCATCTTCTCCCAGATCCTTCCCACCTCCTCATTCATCCAACTCCACACCTTCTTCCTCTCTCTCTCTTTAGAAAGCAGGCAAAATATTAAAAATAAAAAACGAGAAAAAGCAAAAAGCATATCCATATAAAGATATACACATTCATACAAACAAAACTAATAAAAACATAAAATCAAAAACTGTGATATATAAACAAAAGATTAGTAGGTAAGAAAAGCCCAAAGAAAGCATTCTGAGACAAAACAAAACAACAAACAAACAAAACCAATAAAACAAACAACAAAAACTCTAAAAATACTATTTTGCAGTGCCCTTTACTACTAAGTATGAGGTTTGTCCTTTAGTGAGACTCAAGTAATTTTTCATTTGTGAGTGGTTGACTCTTAGAGATAGCATCCGGGTTAGGGATGGGGCCTTGTGTCTACTTCTCGAAGTGCTGGGATCCCCTCAGGCTTGAAGCACTGCATGCCGCCACAGTCTCTGTGAGTCGCTCTGAGAGACCCTGTTTTCCTATAGGAACCCATCTCCTCTGGCTCATGAGTCTTTCTGACTCCTCTTCTGCATGAACTTTGAGGGGAATGTTAACCCCAGTATTCAAGGCTCTTCTGTAATTATGAGATCTATACATCTCTCTATATCATATTATTTGTCTATCCCTTTTTTTTTCATCTCCTAGGTTTCTACTTAATTACCATGAGAAGCCAGTATTCCCTGCCTAAGTTATAAGTTGACCTTCTTGAAGATGATCTTTTTTATTGTAGAAAGGATTTCTGGCCATGGAATAATGACCCGCAATGAATGGGCTTGATGATAGAAGCAAAGGAGAACTGAATTAGACACAAGGACAGGATAGACAGAGTGGCTGCCGACACTGATTAAATGAGTTCCTTTCTCTCATTTCCCCTTTCTGTTGTTAGTCACTGGTGATCAACTAGTGCCTGGACAGAACATATTTCACTTGACTTTTCTCTATCAGATTTAAAGCAGTGCTTAGCTTCTGTTTCAGAGTGGACTAGAATGTCTGTTCATGGTCTTTCAGGTGCTTTCTCTACTCAGTGATAACAATATAACAGGGGTCTAGGAGATCTAAAAAAGTGGTCCAGGTTCAGGGGCTCTAATGTCTCTATCACTGTCCCTAACCCTGTGCTGCATTCCTTGTGTTGTAAGCATCTCCCACTGCCTCTCTCTCAGGGTGCCCACCTTTGGATTGTCCTAACTCTTAGAACTCTTCGATTTCATTGCCTCCCTGCCCAAGCTTTGAAAACACACTTTTGACAGTTATTCAGAAGTCAGAGAAGACCCAAGGGGCTTGGGAACCAAAGGCCCATTTTTTTTTCTTGTGAGAAAAAGAATAGAAGAAACAGATTACTCTGTAGTAGTATCTTAAATGATTAATGTGCTTACTTCTCCTCCTTTGGTAAGTAATGGCAGTGTGCCCTGGAGGGACATGGCCTGGTTTTAGATGGAGTTTGTTTTTTTTTTTTTTCTTTCTATGTATTCTATAGAAATTCCTTTTTATACACCACAGTTTCTTTATTAGTAAAGAGAAGATATTTGTAGTGACTGTTTTCTATGATATTAATAACCTACTTTTAAACAAGCATGTTGCCCAGTGTTCAGCTAATTGTAAGTGCCCAGTAAATACTGTTAATATTTATATAATTTCTCTTTAAATTATACTTAAGGTACTACTAAAATGCAGAGAGGAGGAGAAACAGTATTTCCCTAGGAAAGGACACAGCAACAATTTATCCAATACCAAATGATCAGCCCAGAATACACATACATACAAGTAATATTCAGACTAAGCTGGGAATATTTAGGAATATACATACATATATGCACATATACATATAAGCATGTATGTATATACCAAAAATTAAAAAAAATAGGCCATGACTTTGAAAGAGAGGAGGGAAGGTATGGAGGGAAGAAAAGGAAGATAGAAATTATGAAATTATATTATGTTATGAAAAATTAAACTGTTTCTCTAAATGTATATTACTAATATATTTTCCTGTTTTAAAAATCATGTTAATATTATGGGGAAAAGGAATTCTACAACTCTACTAGGCAAGGAAGATTCAAAGATTAATAACACAGAATTCCTCTTCTGCAAGAATCTTAGTTTATTCTTATGGAAAATATCACACATTGGTAATGTAAAACATAATATGAACACAGACGCTTTTAGGGGACAGAGGTTGAACATCCTGATCCAACTGTGTAAATCTTACTAAGTTACTTAGTTGATCCCAGACAGTGTCTTTTAGACACGAGTCTGCATGGGGAGCGGCGTGCCACTGACTGATTTCTTGCCAGAAGGCACTAGTCTCTGGGAGTCTCAGTGGCTATCTCTAAACTTGGCTTAGCAGCCAAAAGAACCGGTTTTTCTGAAGTCACTTCCTCTCTTTCACATCCTGCCTTGGCTCTGGCCCCTGCCATTGCTGTGGATGTCATGGTTTCCCTCTCCTGTGTACCTGGCCCAGTGTCTGCCAGTGTAGCCAGCCACCCACATGCCTTGTGTCTCTGCTTTCTTCTTCACACCTGTCACCCCAGACCTAACCTGCACTTCCTGGGTAGAGGCAAATGCACTCTCTTTTAGCTTAATTTCTCATGCTTTTTTACACCAATCCAGAATTATTTTTTCTTTTGGAAATGTTTATAGCTCCCAGTCACAGAGGATGCTACTAGACAGGGCTGAAAACATACAGGACTCGAAATTTTACAGAGTAAGTTTGGAAGTAGCCGGTGCTAAGGGTATTTGGTGGATTGATATGTGATGAAGAGCCTGACTTGTTCTGAGGTTGCATTTGATCTAGGGGAACAGGGGAAATCAGCGTCCTCTCTTGGGGTTCTTTGCTTCATTTATAAAACAATTTAAGAGTGAGCTCAAATGGAAACTCAAGGACAGTCTCATTAGTGCTAAAAAAAAAAAATACAGGGCAGCTAAGCTGTGCCCTGAAGCTGCTTCCTGGCAGAGGAGAATGGAAGAGAGGAAAATCAAAAACAGAAGAAAAAAGAAAAAAAAAAAAAGACATGCTATTTAAACTCTCATGGAGATTAGAAACCTGACAAATGGCCACATGGAGGACTGGGAGGAAGGTTTTTGAGAAAGAGGAAGGAAGGCCATACAGTTAAGGGAAAAGCCCAAAGTGTCAGGGAAAGCTTGCTAGAAAAGAGAAAGAGGGAAAGTGGAAATTTATACTTTCCCAAACAATTTGTGGAAGTGGACAGAGTTTTGATCTTAGATAAATGTAGTCCGTAAGCTACTGCAATAGATGTGGGGATTTGGGGAGGAAGACTCTTACAGTTCTTAAGAACTAATTATCTTTGGCATGGCTTAAGGTGAGCGAGAGTCCCTTTCAGGGGTGGTCTCTTACTCAAAGTGACTGAACCAGCCCAACTGGAATGCCAGGTCTTTACCAGGGCAGAGAGTCATTCTCTTGACCAAAAGGGTTTTTTCTTAGCAGATCTTTATTTCTCTTGTATTATACTTTGAGATCCTTAGTGTATATATGTATTACATAAACAAGTAAGGCACAGCCTCAGGGATTGGAAACTCCACACAAGATAAGAAGTAGAAAAGGAGAGGGCCAAATAAGAATATTCTGTCCAGGAGTTACTGTTTATTAGGAAAAGTCTAGAAACATCCTCAGTATTCCCCCCTCCTTCCTTTCCCTCTCCCTTTCCTTCTCCCGCCCACCTACATCCTTTTTCCCACTTCTCCTGTTTCCCTGAAAGAAAGAAAGAAAGAAAGAAAAGAAAAGAAAAAAAAAGAAAAGAAAGAAAGAAAGTGCAGGTCTCCCAGGGATATCAAGCCAACATGACTTGAGAAATTGCAATAAGTCTATACACAAATCCTGATATCACAGCTGGTAAGGCAACACAGTAGGAGGAAAGGGCTCCTAACTGAAGGCAAAAGGTCTAGAGCTGCCCCTCTTCCACTGCTGGGGACACGAAGCTATACAACTATAACACACATGTAGAGGACATAGGTCAGACCCATACAGGCTTGCTGCCTGCTCCCTGATTGTTGGTTTGGGCTCTGTGAGCCCACGTGAGCCCTGCTTAGTTGATTCTTCCAGCTGTGTTCTGGTGTCCTTGGCCCCTCTGAGTCCTACAATCCTTCCTCCCACTCCTGTGTGAAGCTCTGAGTCTCTGTAGCTATTCTCATCAGTTGCTGTGTGTAGCCTCTCTGGTGAGGATTAAGCTAAGCACTGATCTATGAGTATAGCCGAATTTCATTAGAAATTATTTCATTGCCTCTTTTTGTCATTTGTGTGTTGGTATTTATCATCTATCATCTTTCCCTCTCCATCTCCAGACCCACAGTCTTTTAACGGACAGGTTTGTGTATTCTAGTATTATAATTGTAGTAATTATATTACTGCTTGCTACATGTTGACCTGGCTGGATCAAGCAGCTTCAAAAAACAAAACAAAGCAACGCACATGGCTTTGTTTCTTCCTGATGTAAATAAAACATAAAGCATGAAACACGGCATCTGTGTTCAGCCTCACACCTCCTTTCCTTCCTCCTTGTCTCAGAAGCCAGTCCCTCAGGGCCTCTGCAGGCACTGGGCTGGAAGTCAGTGCACAGCTGAGAACAATGCTAGAAAGCTCTCTGCATGCAGAGCCAGGCAGATTGGTTCTCACAGAGGCCTTGAATAAACTCTTAAGCTTGTCTGGCTCTGCTAGTCACAAACAAATCTAATTTTTATTTTTGAATTGCTTGAAAGCATACTGCTGTACTAGGATAAAAAAACACCCTTTTATTGAAAGTTAGAAAGTATCTAATTTTTTTATGTTTATATAAATTTTTTTATTGATATATTTTTATTTACATTTCAAATGATTTCCCCTTTTCTGGGTCCCCACTCCCCGCAAGACACACAGAAGGAAAATAGTCCAAGGGACTGTTAGGGCTCAGACCCAAGACAAGCGGCTGAGGTGCCTATTTAACATCCCAAAGTATACCTGGCTGCCACGTTCCCCAGCATCCCTCCGTTCCTATCTGTTCCAGGGTATGGCTGGCATAGCCTGCCCCTAACCTAGCCATCTGCAGGCCAGGGGCTAGCTTGCCCTTCCCCCAGCTGCCCTTCGTGATATAACCCAGCGGTTTCGCTTACCTGGCCTTTCCATCTGCTCTTTACTCTCTGGCTCTCCCCTCCCCACTCTCGTCACATGGCCTGGCTCAGGGCCATGTTCACTCTGGGCTCTCCCAGATGGCACAGTTTCTGACTATGCTCCTCCTCACATCTCTAATAAACCTCCGCCAAAACTCCGCTGCCATACCTAGCAGCAGCCATGCGCTTCCTTTTTCATTTCCTTTTTCACTCAGGCACAAAAGTCAGAGACCCACTGGTTCACAGACTCAGGAGTCCCGTAAGAATGCTCAACTGGAAGCTGTGTGTGTGTGTGTGTGTGTGTGTGTGTGTGTGTGCACGCGCGCGCAGAGGACCTTGTACAGACCAGTGCAGGACCTGTGATTGCTATTTCAGTCTCTGTGAGTTCATATGAGGCCTGCGTAGTTGATATGTAGGACTTTATCCTCCTGCTGTCCTCCATCCCCTTTGGCTCTTATATTTTCTTCCTCCTCTTCCATGGAGTTCCCTGAGCTCTGAGGCGAGGGATTTGATGAAGACTTAACTATTTAGTTATGTGTTTAAATTTCTCTGTCTCTCTGTCTCTGTCTATCTCTTTGTCTCCATCTCTGTGTCTCTGTGTCTGTCTGTCTGTCTGTCTGTCTGTCTGTCTCTCTCTCTCTGTGTATTGTCAGACTGTGGGTCTCTGTATTTGCTCCTATCTACTGCAGGAGGAAGCTTCTCTGAAGATGGCTGAATAAGTCACTATCTGTGATTACCGCAGAAAATCATACAGGTCATTTTAGTACTACTTTTTTTTTTTTTTTTTACCAGTAGTATTTGGCTTTCCCCTAAATCTCTAGCCTATCTAGTCTCTGGTGTCTGATCACCCAGGCAGTATCAGGAATGGGTTCCATCTTGTGGAGTAGGCCTTAAGTAAAATCCGATATTGGTTCCCACAGATTTTTGTGCCACCATTGCCCCAGGGCAGTGGTTTTCAATCTGTGGGTCATGGCCATTTCACAGGGGTCTCATGTCAGATATCCTGCACATCACATAATTACATTACAGTTCATAAAAGTAGCAAAATTACAGTTAGAAAGTAGCAACAAAAATTTTTATGGTTGCAGGGGGTGGGGGGTCCATCCCTATTAAAGGGTCACAGCATTAGGAAGGCCGAGAACTACTGTTCTAGCATCTCTTGCAGGCTGGACACTATTGTAGCTCACAGGAGTACCTTCCTGTACCAAAGAGATTAGAATGCAGTGGGAACACTCGGTGTAGGTGTGTTGCTCAGCTTGGACAAGTTCAAGTGCTGAGCCATCTCTATAGCTCCTTGCAACTCCTCTTTATATCAGCTGTATTTGTGTGATGATATCTCCCAGGTGACAGGATGCCCACTGAAGTTTACAGTTTACTAAACTTCTAATTTGTTGTTTGGAAGAAGAGTTCCTCTCTGGTATCAAGGAATTATACTACTCTGACGACACAGGGTTGTAAAGCAGAACTCCTTAAGTGGGTGACTGGGAGTGGTGGAGAATGGTTCCTATGGTTACTAGACTCTGAAATGCTATTGTAGCTACTGGCAAACCATCACCTTGTGATGGTGGCTGATTAGGCATAAATGTCAAGCTGAAGAACAATGCCTCTTTCCTCCAGGTATCTTCTCCCTGCAGACACAGCAATGTGATCCACATTCCTGGTGTTGCTTTAAAGCTGTTTGGTATCAAGGCTGCATGGTGTGGTACATGGTAGGGAAATGTTTGTGTATAAGCTGTTTATATAGCTTAAATCCTTGAACCTCCTAGAGTTTGATCTTAGATGAGCCTCTCTTTTTTTGTGATGCATTGCTACAACACCTGTCTGACCTGTGACTTTAAGTGTGTCCCAATAGATATGATGGATTGGATGCTGAAGGGGAATTCGGGTGGCTGAGTAGGGCAGATGCTCATCTTTCTTAGAGCTCAGGCCATGCCAGTAGCCTTTTCTCCAGTAGAAATGCTCTCTTGCTTATGTTATGGTCCTAGAGCTCTAGAGGTCTAGGGTTGTGGCTATGACTTTCTTAATGAGACAACTAGAGGGAGCCTCCAAATTGTGACTTACTTTACTACAGATGATTATAATGTCATACGATTTACTGGGATGTACAGACTAAGGTTCAGGGCTCCCTGGGCCTCAATTTGGAGCTGCTAAAATCCTTCTTTTTGGATCTTACACCAGAAGAAATAGCCTTACATTCCACTGGATACATGGATTCTAAAACTCCAAACATCCCACCATGCACTGTGTTTCTTCATTAGATGCGAAAGTTAAAAATCTGATGATTGGCTTTTTGCTTTTATGAACTAGCTCCAGCATACAGACTCCATGGCACTAGACTCCCAAAGCCTTCGGCAGGAGTGAGAACACCTTGGCCTTTTGTTATTGTTCATGTTGGGCTTATCTCGGGCTCTGGAGAACACATTTATTCATCAAATCATCCAGTACCTTAGGTGTTCTTGTTCCTCAGGCTTTAGCACAGTGATGTCACTGCTGCTAAAGGGCCAGTGTGAGCGCCATGGCTTATGTCATGGCTGATGCTTCCCACAGACCTTTCACAGGAAATCTCCCAGTTGGAACCACGTCTCTGTCTGCAGAAAGGGGCAGCTAAGAGTTTTGGAGAACAAAACCAGTATCCACTGCATGCGTATGCTGTCCATGTAAAGTCACATCATCTGGAAACAAAAGATGGGTGCTGGGGAGAAGGATAAAGGCTCAGGATACCTGGACCTCCACCTGATGCCCTGCATTGGAAAGCAGAGAATGGCAAATATGCTTTGAGAAAAAGAAAAAGGAGAGAACTGGTCCTTACAGAAGTCAGTTGTCAAATACATGACTGTTTTAATTGGCCATGGCTTGGCAGTTTCACACCACAAAAATCAGAAAGTGCTACAAATTAGGGATCTTTGATGGAAGCAGTTTACCATTGCCAGCTTCCTGATTTCTGTTGAAAAGACTCAAAAGAGACAGACACCCAGAGTGAAGAGTAGAAGGTAGCTAAACTGAATAAAGTAGGTATCTTCAAGAGACTCAAGTGGGCCATGGACAGCGAGTTTACTGCAGAAAATACTCTCAAACATGAGAATCGGCAATGGTTCAGAGAGCCATTGTGCCAACCTTCATGTAGGAAGCCTTTACCCTATTTATAAAGTCTTTGGAACACATGGATTTTGTAAGGTACATTTTTCTGTCCATTTTCCTGATTGGCAGGCCTATTGGGGTTGCCTCACATAAAAGGGTGAAGTGACAAATGATTGTTCTGCACAGAAGACCATCTTTCTCTTCTATTATCTTATAAGGCTCCTGGAACTAGGTTTAATGGTTATCAATGAAATGACCTTTTAGACAGTCTAACATGTCACAGCTGCTTTCAGGGCCAAAGACATGCCTTACACCCCATTCCTCTGGCCAGTAAAGAGTTCTGCAGTTCCAGTGCTTGCTTTTACAGGCTGCTTGTTATAGGAGAAGAGCCTCTTAATGTGTACCTAGGTGCACAAAGCTTTCAGAACTGTGGAAGGAGAACCTTTAAAAACCTTGTCAAAACAGGAAAAGAACAATCGTGTTCCTGGCTTTCCTGTCCCCCCCAAAATCCCATCTCCATCCATGAACACCCTGTATATACTGAACAATTTCTCCAATCAGGGCTAATGCCAGCATTTCCCCTTTTCCAAAAACACAATCAGAAAGTGCCATCTGGTTAGTTAATTTTTAGAGTCATCATTGTTATTTTCTCATTAAAAAATTCATCTGCCTCCTGGGTTTGATTAGTAGCTGTCTGTCTACCTTGCAGGGCATAGAGGCAAGCTCGCTTTTCCCTCTCCAGCCTCCCATCTTGCCCTGAACTCAGATGATTGCAGAGTCTAATCATGGTTCTCCTCTGCTGGAATGGAGCTGTTGGTTCTGTGTAGCATTTACACGTAAATCAAATGTCGCAGTTTGATGTAGATGACTGAGTTTCTCACAGAGGCAGAGTATGAAATATGGACTTGTACTTGGGTGGTTTAGTGAGGCAGCAATCCTAGAGGAAGGGGTGGGGTGCAGAGGAGTGTGGGAAAGGAGAAAAAGGTAAGACATGGGTACATGAATTACTGCCGTGGATATCTAGGCTCTGAACTGGGACTGCTGGGGCTTTCTGAGGACTATCAAAATGCCTTTCAGAATCTATGCCATCAAGGAAAAGGCAGAAGCATTATCCACTTCCCCTCCAGTGTTATTCAGGGCTGCTTGAAGAGACTAAAATTCCTCACACTGTAGACTAAACACACATATACACTCAGTAGGCTTCTGGTACAGTCGCTTCAGGGGAGATGGGGGAAAACAGGGCAGAAAGCAGTAATGGGAAGTACAAGCTCTTAGTGAGTTTCTAGTTGTGCGAAGTGACTTGACACTTATATGAAAATGTTCATTGAAGTTATGACTGGAATATGAAATGAAATGTAGGCTGAAGATGTATTTAACACACACACACACACACACACACACACACATTGGGTAGGAGAGAGGTGTGGTGAGAGAGGAAGGGGAGGACATGGAAGGGAGGGAGAGAGGAGGAGATAATAGGAAGCTCTTGTGGTTTCCTATTCTAACTCTTCCAGTCTCATTTCTAGACATACTAGCCCTTACAGCTGCCAATGCACACAAGATTTCCTAACCATACCGTCCCATCTCATATTGATAAGGGAAAAATATTGGCTGTTGTTGAGTTTGAGGAAGTTTAACTCTACCCTTTGCCTCAGGTAGAGTTATTTTGAGGGGTTTGAATCTTGGAAAACCTGATGGTCACCAAAACCACCATAACTCCAAGTGGTTATGAGGCTCTTACCTTGCAAATTCAAAGAAGGAAATTCATAGACCAAGGAAGGTAAATTTTCAGAGAAGTTTAATGTAGATACATTGTTATGTTAGGAGAGGAGCCTGGGGTAGAGCTTCTGTATGGTGAGAAGAGGCCTTAGGAAATAGGGCATTGAGTCTGGGGCCTTTTGAAAGAACTTATCACAGATGCTGGGGCATAAAATAATGGAGACAGAGAAGAGATGTTCAGTCCATAGGGCCTGTGGTGGTTTGTATATGCTTGGCCCTGGAAGTGGTACTACTATTTGAGGGTGTGGTCCTGTTGGAGTAGGTGTGGCCTATTGGAGTAGGTGTGTCACTGTCTGTGTAGGCTTTGTCCTAGCTTCCTGGATACCAGTATTCTGTTAGCAGCCGTCAGATAAAGATGTAGAACTCTTAGCTCCTCTTGCACCATCTGTACCTGGATGCTGCCATGCTCCCACCTTGATGATAATGGACTGAACCTCTACCTTGTAAACCAGTCCCAATCAAATCTTGTCCTTTATAAGACTTACCTTAGCCATGGTGTCTGTTCATAGCAGTAAACCCCCAAGACATGGCCCAACTACAAAGTGTCCAGTTGCCCCCTCTCAGTTGGTTGGTCATGTCCTCATCTATACCTTGCAGACATGGATACCAGAACTCTTTTCTGGCATTTCTAGCCTTCAGTAAAGATGCTCTCAGAACTGAACTGCTGCTTTGGGTCCTTGCCCTATCTGACCAGTTTCTATTCCATGTTCTCATCTGTAGAGTGTAATTTTTGTTTTGGTGCATAGTGATGTCTTTTTTTGAAATGTTGTCACTTATTTTCCATGGTTCAATATTTCAAACTAACCTCAGATAAAAGTGCTGGAGGCTTCCATGGTATCCTTGATTCCTTTGTAGTTTTTGTAACTTACACCGTCGCTCTGGAGAAATTCTTATTTCTGCATCTATAGCTCCAAAACAGACACTTGTTTACTACACAGACTGACCAGCATCTGAGAGGGATTGTACCTTTAAATTTCATATTCTGAGTGGTGAGGATACATATTTGGCTACATAATGAATGCCCTATGAATAATTGTGTGCCACATGAAAGACAACATTTTGATATTGCTGATGGACAGCTAAACTAGTACATTGCTAAAATATTAGAGACCAGTCTAATATAAGCCCTTTCAAAATGATTGAATAGATTTGTTTAAAAAAATCAACTACATATCTAAATAAGCCTCTGATGTATGGAATAAACAAAACAAAGACAATGTAGTTGTCTTAGTCAGGGTTTCTATTCCTGCACAAACATCATGACCATGAAGCAAGTTGGAGAGGAAAGGGTTTATTCAGCTTACATTTCCATGCTGCTGTTTATCACCAAAGGAAGTCAGGACTGGAACTCAAGCAGGTCAGGAAGCAGGAGCTGATGCAGAGACCATGGAGGGATGTTCCTTACTGGCTTGCTTCCCCTGGCTTGCTCAGCTTGCTCTCTAATAGAACCCAAGACTACCAGCCCAGAGATGGCACCACCCACAAGGGGCCCTCCCTACTTGATCACTAATTGAGAAAATGCCCCACAGCTGGATCTCATGGAGGCACTTTCCCAACTGAAGCTTCTTTCTCTGTGATAACTCCAGCCTATGTTGACACACAAAACCAGCCAGTACAGTAGTCAACATAAAATACAGCAATAAATCAGTATAACAGATTCCTTCTTCTCCGAAGAATCAGAATGATAAGATAAAAATGTACAGAATGGTGAATGATCATGAAAGCAAAGAAGTTACTCAGCTAAAGTGCTACCAGAATGTCTGGGCGACTATGGAAATAAGTAGAAAGTACATTTGCTGTGGCAACTGAGATGATCTTTGGGGATAGAATTAAGTTTGAAGTAGGCAGTTTCTGTAGTGCTTTGCCACAGTGACTGAAAAAAAAATCTGAGGTTCGAAAGCCAGATCACACCCTGTCCCATGCTTTGTTTAATTGTAAGCAAATTTTAGTTACCTCATCTACAAGTTGGAGTTAGTAATTATATTTAATCCATGCAGTTATTAGAAGGATCAAGTCCATTACTACTTCTATATGGGTTAGCACAGTGCTTGATATAACAGTTTGGTTTCCTTTCATAAAGGAGAGCAGGTCTGGAGTAGTGCAGTGGAGTATGTTTAGGTGCCAGGAGAGAACTGGTTTATGTATTGCAAACTTTGTGTGGGAAATAGCAGGTAAAACTGGAAAGCTGTTTGAGTTCGTAGCAAAGATCCCAAAGGTCAGATAGAGCCAATAATGAAATTGTGTACATAATTTTCCTAAAGAATTATTGGTTAGTGAATCTTCTGGTATTATTATTTGAACTTCCATTTTAGTGTCCTGTTCAAAACTAATGATTTAGTGGTGATCCCTGGAGAATGGGGAAATGTTCTAGCTTTAGGGTATGTGTAAAAAGGAATACTTTGCAGGTGGAGAGAAAACTTGTAATCAAAAGAATGTAGAGATAATCCATTAGAATCTATTCTTCATTTTCCAAGTGAAGACTTCGATATGCTCTTATTGTAACCCACAGTAGTTAAGTAAATAAGTGATTTTGTTTTGTGAAATAAAACGTCAGCAGTAAAAGTCTAGAACAAATTCTAAGTAAAGTACACAGCCCCAGTGTTTGGGGTGTACTTTACACTGAGGTGGTAGTTAGGGACTGTTTTTAGATTTGGAGTTCACAGCTCTGTTCATCAGCTGCGACAGTGACCTACAGGGTTCCAGCAGCAACCTCAGCATTCTTCTGTGCCTTTCCATTATCATCTCTCTATAGTGCAGGGCACTGGGGAACATGTGATGCTTGCATCATGAAACAGAGATCCCATAGCCTTAGTAACGTGAAGTATGATAATGTTAATGATAATTAACTAGCTCCTATATTGAGGGGAACCAAGTCCTCTTCCTGGCATGAATAAGAGGAATGTTAGTGGTAGGCTTGTGGTGAGCTTTATTATTGGTTCTTTGCTTAACAATGATTAGGATCCATGCAGAGCTGAGCACTACAGGACAAAAATCAAGTTGGAAGAGTAAGGAGGTCATGAGGATCTGAAACGGTCCGAGGACATCTTTGGATCTCCGGATGTGTTGACATTTCTACTTGATATATGCTGACTCTCGAGTGTGTAAGTTTGTCTTTGATGGGGCCTTATTTTTCATTTCCCCATATGCTTTCCCATTTAGTAGTTCTTGGTATGCCCATCCAGCCTGAAACCACATCTCAAGCGGTGGTTTCAGACTCATTGTATGGTGATTTGGGAGTATGTCTTAGATATAGTTAAGCAAGCAAATATCTTGTTTAGGTCCTGCTTGTGAGCCTCTGTTTTATTGATTTCACCCACATAGGGCTTTTAGGCAAGCAGTTTGCTTACTTTCCTTGCAGCTGTCAAGACCTGAGGGATCCTATCTTACCCTTATTCCAGACAGATTCTGCTTCAGCCCAGGCTTTGGAGCGCTGGCTCCATGTGATGACTATTTTGCTTTTGTTACATTTCTGGACCTTGATATCATGTTTTGACTTTTAACAAATTTTCTCTCTTTTGCTTTGTATCTCATTTTGAAATACTTGGAACACTTGGTTGGACACATCCAAACTACACCTTAAGCAGACATCTCTTCAAAAAACAATTTTGGGAATTCACCACACTGATTTCCATAGTGGCTGTACTAGTTTGCAGTCCCCTCACCAGTGGAGAAGGGATCCTTTCTCCTCACTTCCCCTCTAGCTTCTGCTGTCAGTTAGTCGGTTGATCTTTGCTATGACGGAAATCTTAAAATTATTTTGATTTGCATTTCTCTAATTGCTAGGGGTGATAAAAACTTTTTTTGAGACATTTAAATCTTCACAATTCATTTCTTTTCTTTGTTTCTTTCTTTGTTTCTTTGTTTCTTTGTTTCTTTCTTTCTTTGTTTCTTTCTTTCTTTCTTTCTTTTGAGAACTCTATTCATGACCTAGACTCATTTTTGGAGCCTTTTGTAAATTTTAGCATGTTATGGATATTAAACATCTGACAGATGTATAGCTGGCAAAGGTTCTCTCCTTCTGAGGACTTCCTCTTCACTCAGTTGATTTATCTGTGCAGAAGTTTTCCAGTTTCATTTTCCCACTTTGTCAATTATTGGCCTTAATTCTTGGGCAACTGGAGTCCTACTCAGGAAGTCCTTCCCTGGATCTACATCACGTTTTCTTCTAGCATTTCAGGTTTCAAGTTGGTTGCCTAGTGACAAAGAGTCAGCCCAGAAAATATTCATACAGGTAACATTATACATACTGAACAGATTATATTTAGGAATATATCTGTACACATATTTGCCTGCTATAAAAATTAAATTACAGTCTCAGAAAATAAAAAATACAGTAGATTTGAGTAACTAGTTCAGCTCTCAGCTAAGTACAGAAGAGAGATTTTCCGTTCATGCAAAGAGTTAAGAAATTTGTACTTTTCTTAAATCATTTTAGAAAAAGACACTGCTCAAGAATGTAATTTTTAAGGTAGAAAGTTATAACCTAGGAGATCATATGATTTACAGTTCACAAAGCATGAGATCTAACCCTTGAGTTGTAACGGGAGATCCTTAGAGACAAGTGTTCAGCATCTGGACCGGGTTTGATTGATAAGCTAAACGGTGGTGGAGAGAATGTCAGACGCCACGAGGACTACCTGTGGTGCACAGACGTATTAAGCAAGAGAAAGGCAAGTAAATAAAAATGCCAAATAATAATGCTGCACATGCCAGTATAGAAATCATAACTCAAATACAAGAAAGATGTGTGTCCTTGAGACAGTTGCTCTGCAGCTTTCTGCTTTATTTGACATAATTGACATCCCCAAGATTATCTGTTTGAATTTTTCTGACATTTCATTATAGGTAGGCTTAGGTTACATAGTTTTGAGTAGGATACTAGGAAATTGCATCCTTCATAGAATGTATCTGAAAATATTTGGTTTCTATTTTATCTCAGCAAATGAGGTTAATCATAATCACTTTATTATGGTGTTTTATTATTTCTCTCCTGTATAGTAAGTTTTTCTAAAGTGGTTAATTTTTGGAAATACTTTAATCATGTATCAATATATTATTTATATGGGCACACACATGTAAAGGTCCTCATTAACCTTCTATATAGAAGGTTAAAATTAGTATTTGATTTATACCTGAATCAACTTTTTGAATTATATTTGCAAAGTTGACCGACCTAGTGGTACAGATCTGTAATTTCCAGCTACTCTAGAGGCCAAAACAGAATTGCTGTAAGTGTGAGAGTAGCCGGAGCTACAGTGGGTTCAAAGCTTTCTAAAATGGTAACTTTCCCTAAAAATATAGATATTAGCCTGTATTTTTCCACAAGGAACACCATTTACCTTTCTCTCACAGCTTTATTTATCTATCTACTTATTATTAATATATGTACTTGTGGGTTGTATTCACTGGGTCATAATCTACCATAGTCCTTTGTTAATTTTCTGAATGTTCCAGGTTTGGCAGGTGAAATGTGTCCCTGCCAATTTTCTGAGCACCTTTGTACTTTGGGACACAAGATTGTTACAGGTTTATTTGGTATTTTTTCTGGCTAGTCCATGACTCAGTTGGCTCTGCTTGTTATAGAATGTATTAGACACCAAGCCAGGGTGACAGGTTGTGTACTGCTGCAGTATTTTGAGGTCCATAGTGGTTTCTTCTTTTTGCTCTGTGCAGAAGGTCATGTGTACTTTTATTTTTGCTGCTGCCGATTTCATTATTTGCTAGATAAAGGATATTAGATCCATCAAGTCCCCATTATTGAATCAATGGCTGGATCTGAGATTCCCAAAGCTGTCCAGGTGGTCCTTGTTCAGGCCTCTTCTGTCTTTTTGGATCATTAACATTTAAATGGAGACTTTCAATATGTAACTGTGCATGCTGATGAAAGATATATTATCTCTCTCCCTAGAATGTTTTGCCCTAATGTCTTTAGGATCTAAGTCCATAATTTTATGTAACAAATTTACTCTTTCATTATAGGGCT
This sequence comes from Apodemus sylvaticus, assembly GCF_947179515.1. Taxonomy (NCBI): domain Eukaryota; kingdom Metazoa; phylum Chordata; class Mammalia; order Rodentia; family Muridae; genus Apodemus; species Apodemus sylvaticus. The sequence continues at coordinate 42,223,441 of NC_067482.1, read as the reverse complement.
GATGTGAGGCTGGAATTTGAAGTTATTCCCTGACTTTGGAGGCTGCTAATGTCTTCCTAATACATGTAATACACACACTCACATACACACAGACACACACAGACACCCACACAGGCAGACAGATACACACCTCTCCCCAGATACCCACACAGGCAGATAGATACACTCACTGAGACACAGAGACACACTCACAGACACACAAACACACATAGGCACACACAAACACACATAGGCACACACAGACACACACATGGGCACAGACAAGCACACACAGGCACACTCACAGGCACACACACACACAGAGACATACAGACACACAGACAGAGACATACAGACAGTCTGTATACCATAAATACCATACACAGTAGGTATAAATACTATACGTGGTATTAATGAAACTCTGGTTTAGTTCACTGATTAAAAGCAGTATGGAGGGAAGAAAAACTGTGTCCCAATTTCTGCCATGCTGACAGCACAAATGTGAGCTTAGTACTTCATTCCAGCGAGATGGTGGCTTGCATTAATCTCACACTCACAGATGATGAATGAAAATTGTTTTGTCACACTGGGCCGGCAGCCTCTGCAGTGTAATGAATCCCAACTGAAGGGCTGGATGAATTGCCAGTAAAAATGTTGTGTGTCTGCAGCTTAGCTGAGACTCACCAGTGAGAATTTTATGAGCAGTAATTCCGGACACGATGGTTACTCTCCCTTATATCAGAGGAGTGACAAATGAAGATGGAGGCACTCGTGTTAATTACACAATGTCCAAAAGCAGCTGGCCAGCCAGGATGAAGGTTAACAGGGTTCTTGTGGTGAATGAATGTTCTATAAAAGAATCTTCCTTAGAAGATAAGGGATTTGGGGGGCCAGCACTCAATGGGAAAAAGTGATTGCCACCAAACCCTATAATTTTACATCCCAGGGATTCATGTGTTGAAGAAGAGAACTGACTCCCACAGGCTGTGCTCTGAGCTATGTGCATGCACACATAACAAATGTAGTTAAGAAAATTAAAAAGTGACTTTGGTACTTCTGGGTAGACCAGGATCACCTGGGGTTTTATTAAGCCCAAACCAAATTCTACAATAGGGAAACAAGAAAATATTTGGCTACTTAAAGAGAAGAAGACACAAAACATTCACAATAATGTTTGGTTGCTCTGGGGTCTAAGACCTGAAATGAACTTAACTCAGGGACATGGCATTTTTAGAGTCTAGGACAGTCATCCCATAATGATATCTGCATGAAGGTTGGTTTTGGATCAATCACTATGCATACATAACATTAACCAAATCTTTCCTGGCAGGTATTGTCCTTGCCATACTAACTGTGAAGGGCAAAGACTACAACTGTCTTTCTGTATTTCTTGAGCTTTGCTTGGTTATTTCTTGGTCTAACAGTTCGATTTTTAGCTACAAAGCACTAACATTCCTGGAAAAATATGGGGTCTTGTTTCCCAACTAGTCAGGAGAAGAGACCAGCATCAGACAGATGTGGGGAATGTGGATCTCCTGGCATCACTCAGACCTACTGAATCATAATGTACACTTGGGACAAGATACTCAAGCCAGCTCTTTATAAAAACAAAACCTTGAGAAGCAATGCCTGAGAGTACAAAACTTCTCCATTGGGAATGTTGTTTAATTAAATCAACTACAACAAAGTACCCAAGACTAAGAAGTTTATAAAGAGGGGAAGATTATTTCTCTCAATTCTGGAAGCAGAAAAATTCAAGACTGGCATTTCCAAGATGGTATCTTCTGGATGCATCACTGGGGAAGAATATTCTTCCTTACATGGCAGAAGACATTAAAGAGATAAACTCATTTCTGAAAGTCATTTTCTTCCTATGGCATTAGTTCATTTGTGAGAGATGTGCCTTTGTGACTTAAATACCTGCAATACTGCTTCATTATTATGCATCAAACACTGGAGTCTTTTAGGGGACATCCAATCTGTAATATTGGCCTCAGGATCATTTCCTCCTCTATATCTTGCACCATTTCCTTCTCCCACTACAGCAAAGGCTTATCCTGTGCTGAATCACTGCATTTGATTATCAGACATTGCCCTTAAAATGACCATGCCCCTGTGCTGAAGTTTTTGCACTTAACGCTGACAGGATAATTTTACCCTGTGTTTGTCCTGATCCCTGCTGTTTTTCATTATTTTTGCACTAAATTGTCATTTTTCAACCTTTCCATTTTGGCACATGAGTTCCTTCTCAGCAGGTGTCACATTTTATTCATATGGAGAAAGTCCTAGAAGATCTTTCTTCCTGAAACCCTCTGTCCATATTACATGCTGGAATGAATCTATTTTAGGCTCAACTTGGGAGCTCATTAAGATGCCATTTTCATAACATCCAATGACCATTTGAAAATATGTGGGCTAAAAACAGCTTATACAGTTACCAATATTTTTAAATCAGGAGAGCTTATGTAGAATTCGGACTAGTCTCGTCTCTTGACAAAAATGGAACGTGGCAAAATAAGACTGTCAGAATTTCCTCCTTTGGTACCAGCTGTAGATGGGTAGAGGCTGGCCCACTTTTATTCTTTATTACCTTCCAAACTGCAAGTCTGAGGGTCCCAGGATATCCCCTAGTCTCTGTTATTTTCTAGATCTAGCCCATGTTTCTGGTGTTTGCTTATCTCCCTTGGCTGCTTGAATTTGCAGCTCTCATCCAGCTTCTCAGGTACAGTGTTTTAAAAGCATTCATCTTGCTTCTGTTCATCCATTTATAATGGTGTGCTGTAATTTAGTTCCTTTCTTGTTGTCTTAGGATATTGGGGTTCTAGACATAGAAATATTGGTGTCCCTTAGATCTCTGCCTTGAGTGGAGAGTTCATAATGTGAAAGGCAGGTGGCAGTTTAGTTCTTTGCAGTCCATATTCAACCTCTTTGAATAATACAGTGCCGTTTTTTAGGTCAATGGGTACATGGCCTATATCCATATATCCAATAATATGCTTGTGAAAAGAAGTCAGTTCTTTACACTCTTGGTTTATTTTATATTTAGAGGCTGAAATTTAAATTTCTTAGAGGTTGATTTCTATAATTGTGCATGTCCATTTATGCTACTGACTTGAACATCGATTGGATAATTTGGATATCTCTTAGAAGTCAAATGCTATGAGAAGGAAGATGTGGCACTTGCATAATTATCAACTATGTTTTCAGTATGCCTGTGAGGCTTTGTCATGCACTAAGCACTTTTGTGGCATAAGATAACAGAACCCAGTCCTCTGAAAGAGTAGGGTGATGTTTTTGCTGGTGTGTGATGCTGGTAGTGTATTGACGCTGCTAATCATTAATTAGTAGAGTTTCTCCATAATCTGCTTCCTCTGCATTGGCAGCTGAGAGAGTGTGTTGCATGGCAGTAGGCACAGGGACAAAGGATCTCAGGAGAACATGCCTTGGAGCCAGCAGTTTGCCAGGTGAAGGGGGAGGGGCGAAGGCAGCAAGCACAGGTGCCGTGCACTTAACATTTCTGATGACATCTTTACTCATTCACCCTGGAAGGCTCTTGTTTCACAGCCTATGATGATCTAATGTGACAATTTATTACTAGCACCATCATGCCTGGTCCAAGGCAGGGAAAATGGTATACAGATCCAAGTATGAGATTATGGCATGTATGTTGTGACAGTGTCACATGCAAATAGCTAACAGCAATGAAATGAGTGGTAGTATGTCCAGAGAAGACATATTTTAGAAACATACCTCATGGGGTCGGCAGACAGCCTTTGAAGAGGGAGCAGAGACTCTTCCACAGATCTCACTTGTGCATAGCACAAGCCATGTTCTTCTGCTCCTATCAAACTATAGAAATCCTACATGGTTGAGATTTTTACATCTCTGCTCCTCTTCTCTTTAAACTATACCTACATACATGCAAGTTATTTTTTTATCAAATTTCATAACAAGAAATTTTTAGAAATCACATTTCACTATTCTCTGACTTTTTACACCAAACTATATCCTTAACCCTGATTGGATCCTTATCTCAAACAATTACCTCTGATAATTCATCCCTCCTGGCTCTCTACCTTTGATCTTTTCAGCAAGTAGAGGCCGATTGATGGTTCCTAGTCTACTTCACAGTAGGATTATCTACAATTCATATTGGCACTAATTTTCCTTCTCATGGCTATTTCAGAAAATGAATATCAATAAGTTTCTTATTAAGAATCCACTGTGCCCTCATTTGAGGCGTCCTTTTTTCTCTTAAGATCTTCTAAAATAAGTGAATCCAGAATTCTATTAGGTTTCTGGTAACTAAAAATCTCATTGTAGGAAATGCTCTAATGGAGAGCAGAAGGGATTGCTATCACAAATTTGTCACTGTATAGAAGGCAACACATACATACACACACACACACAAACACTCATGCACACACACACACACATTCAGTCCATCTTTAGACAGTTTACTGATTTTAGTGAGACACAAATAATGATCTTTTCAAACTACTTAAAAATCTCATTTTATTGACAAAATGTACATATTTATGGTTTTCTTTCTTAAGTTATGGAATCTCATATTTTATACATGCATGTGTGTATATAAACGCGTGTGTTTATTTATTATCGAATGGCTAAGTAAAACTAATGAACAATGTATTACCTTGTGTTCAAATCACCTCTTTCCTGTGTGCTAAAATACTTAAAAGTTTTAAGTATTTTATGCTTTCAGGCATATGTGGACTGTTAATTTTAGTCAGTAAGCATCATAATTAATATCTAAAACGTATTTCTACAGTTTTTCCTCACATTTTGTATCCTTTGACCAACACCCTCCCCACTGGCCGCATTCCTCAACATCTCCCTCTGGAACATGCTGCTCTGTCTTACTGTTTTCTAGGGTTTGACTTTTCCAATGTTTGTCTTTCCACATATTTCATCCATTTTTTTAAAAAATCTCATTAAACTTTCAAACAAACACCATCATGACTCCACACTTGTACTGAAACATTGGTTTGCTGTAGATGCATGGCGAGGCAGGCAGACAAGGAGGTGGGCAGCCTGCCTCTGGAACACACTGGCTGCCTTTCCATACCCTGCCCCCTTTAGCTTCCTAGGCTTGGGTTGCTAGAAAGAGAAAACTGAATCAAAGTGATGAATGTCTTTCCTTCATTTCCTGGCCAGCTCTGCCTGAGGCCTCCCTGGTGTCTGTCCCTACCATCTGCAGAGAGTAGAGTGCATAGGAAAATGAAAGAATAGATCGATGTCTAAAATACATTGCAGAATTATGTACCAGGGCAACGGTTATGAAATGCAGCTTGTTCTTTGCCTCTATATTGAAAATTATATGATATACTGACTTGCAAAACCAGATTGGATTCTCTGTTTTTTATAATTTTTTAAAGCTATTCGTTAGTATTTTCTATATGTGATAATGTATGCATTTGCTCTGAGTCTTCCTACCAAGAAAAAAAGCTTGTGATATATTTTCAAAAACATAACATGTCTGAGTACATTTAAGAGGCATTTTACATTGGTTACAGTGTGACAAGGTACAAAGGTCATGTGTGTTAGTTGATCACACCCTTATCTGGGACTGATTGATTTCATGTGCTTTGCAAGGGAAAGGCAATTAGGTGGAATGGAGAAGCCAGGGTAGGATTGTGAAGAGGATCAGAGGGGCAGATTGAAGTGGAAGAGAATAGTTATCTGAAAACAAAATAAAGCCCAATTTTGCTTTACTCAGTATTACAAAAACTGTTGAATTATTCAACCATAGAGGCAAATTAAAAAGGAAGCATTTTATAGAATACATCAGGACCTAGAGTTAGCAGTTCATCTAAGGATATATTGCAGCAGATAATTAAATTTCACTGATTTCAACATTTTGTTTTTCCAACCAGCTGAATATAATTTATTTTTAGCAGTTTTATTGATGATTCTCTCGAAATGACACTTTTAGGTATAACTAACATTTTTAAAAGATTTATTTTTTTTTATGTATATGAGTACACTGTAACGGTTTGCAGACATACCAGAAGAGGGCATCAGATCACATTGTACATGGTTGTGAGCCACTATGTAGTTGCTGGGACTTGAACTCAGGACCTATGGGAGAGCAGTCAGTGCTCTTAACCATTGAGGCATCTCTTCAGCACTATAACTAATATTTTTAAAGGTGCCAAATCTGTAGAAATAAAAACTTGCAGTTCATTGCCTTCTTCACACTAACAGGTGAGATGGAATCCCTTGGATTTGTGCCCATCCCTGCCCCGTTTCCTTGTTAGAGATTTACTGATTGGAAACACAGTGAGATGGAGAGGGAGGGACAGGTAAAGGAAAAGAGGAGAGAGGTAGGGATAGGGGAAGTTGGAGCTGAAAGAGGGGAATGGGAGAGGGTGAGGAGCAAGAAGAGGGAGAGGGAGAGGAGAGGGAGGGAAAGAAAGAGGAAGGGAGAGAAAGAGGGAGGGAGAGAGAGAGAGAGAGAGAGAGAGAGAGAGAGAGAGAGAGAGCGAGAGAGAGAGCTTGTTTTGATAGGGCCTAAATCTAAATGCCAACAGGCAGGAGTGGAATTAGCCCAAGCCCACAGGGAGTCAAATGGTCAAGGACTTTGAGCATGGACAGCCATGTAGGAGTGTGGCTGGAAGAAGTTCATAGCACAGCAATTCACTGATAGCCCTTCTAAATACTTCCAAGGATACATTTTAAATGAACATTTCTAGCTTCCAGAAGAGATGCTATTTCTTTTCCTCTGATTCTTCCTACCTGAAGTTGTTCAGTGGATGTTGTTTTTTCATTGTTATTATTTAACAAAGTGGGGAGAGATGCTCCAAATATCTATTAGATGGTGACCTTATTAGAAAAAAAATGGTAGATTTTTTTCTGTCTGATATTTTTGCTTCTGTGACACCAGGAAGTGGGTATTTATTAGAATATAATAGATGTATGATAGATTTAAAATATAGACAATTGAGCTAATATTCCTCACTATACACTTTGAAGACTGAGGAAAACCATGTAGACCTAGCATATACCCCTGGCATATAAAAACGTCCTACATAAATTTCTTCCATTCTTTTCTTCAGCTAGGAATCATCAGAAGTTGATAAAGCCAGGAAATTCACTTAAAGATGAATGGGATACAGTAAGATGAACAGAAGACTTAAGGCAAGCAGTCAACAGTCTCAGTAGCAAGGGTTATATCTGAGTGTCACATGGAATGTGTCAGATATTAATATTCCCTGTTATAGTAGCCTTCTTAAAAATAAACATTTAAAAAATAAACACGTAAAAAATTTCCCCCAAAATGCTATGTAAAATTTGATGCTCTTACCTAACTTTTCATTGAAAAATACAAATTTGATTGACAGAGATGGTGTGAAGTTGGTTATCTAGGTTGAAATGTTCATCACCTGGTTGTCTCCCAGTATCCTGAATACTTGAGAATTTGTAACAGCACAGTGACTTTGGAACATCACCAACAAAAGAGGACATGCAACCATCCTACCATATTTCAGGATGCATATGGAGATTTTTAGCGCAATCAGGAGTTTGGCAGAATGTTTTAGGGAAATTGGACTCTGTTTAGATTGTTTCTTCTACAGTGATCTTGAATATTTGACAAGCTGAAGGGACAGCAGGAGAATTATTACTCTCAGGCTATTGTTCCAGGCAAAGCTTAGGTTGGAAGACAGCAGCTCAGCACCAGTCAGCATAAGATGCTGTCTGGTCCCTTCTCTTTAGTGAAAAGCAAAAGCATGAAATGATTTCACATGTTGTCAAGTAAGCTAAGAACTCTCTGTAGTGTAGCACACATCATAGCTGCCTCTCTTGCAGAAAATACTATAGTTCAGCATTTAGATGCTTCTCAGAGGTGGATTTACGAGAAAGTAGTAGAACCTTGAACAAGTACAGTCTTGTGGAAGGTCTCTTTGCTCATTGAAGGCATGTCCTCCCAAAGAGAATTGTGTTTCGCTGGTTTCTTTTGCTTTTCAGCCATGAGTGGGTGATTTGTTTCACTGTTTATTTCTAGTATTATTTGCCAACTTTCACAGGCCCAAGAGATCATGGATCTCTGAAACTGAGTCCAACCAAACTTGTTTATGAATTATCTCAGGAAATTTTATAATGATGGGTTTCTGACTAATAGAGTCTAGGTTTTCTGCCTTCATAAAAGGCCCAGTTTAAGAGGTAGAAATGAATAAATAGCCTAGTACAATAGTTGAAACTTTGACTTTTATTCAAAGGTAATGTTTTATGGACTCAGTTGGGGTCCTTAGTGGTCTGTCAGATCAATGGTGGGAAAGAGCGCTTGAGAAGTTTCTTCTGTCTTTCCATCTTCTTCTCTTGCCACTCCAGACTAGCAGTTATCTGGCTTCTTCAGATTTTTGTTATTAGACAGTGAAGAAGTAATTCACACATAATCTCTGTGTGTTAGCTTTCCCAAAATGAGTCTGCCTTTCTTGAGAAGCTTTTATTTTTTCATGTGTATATGTAGTATGTATGTCTGTGCATACACACATGTGTATGTGTGCTTCTTTCCATGTGTGGGGGAAAATGTATGGGTAGATGCACATGAATGTGTATGTATGTGTATGTGTATGTGTGTGTCTGTATACACATACATGTGCACATGTGAAAGCCAGAGGTTGATTTTGGGTATCTTCCTCCAGTGGTTGCTATTTATTTGCTTATTTATTTATCTTTTTAAAGGGGTTTAAATATTTTTCCTTTTTATTGGATACTTTATTTCCCCTTTTCCAATTCTCCCCTCTAGAACCCCCCTATGCCATCCCCCCTTCTTCTGCTTCTGAGGGTGTACCCCACCCACCCACCCACCCACCCACTCCTGCCTCCCCACCCTCACATTCCCCTACACTGGGGCATTGAGATTTTACTAGATGAAGGGCCTCTTCTCCCATTGATGCCTGACAAGCCCATCCTCGACTACATATATGGCTGGAGCCATGGGTCTCTCCATGTATACTCCTTGGTCAGTGGTTTAGACCCTGGGAGCTCTGGTTAGTTGTTATTCTTCCTATAGGGTTGCAAACCCCTTCAGTTCCTTCAGTTCTTTCTCTAGTTCCTCCACTGGGGACCCAGAGATCAGTTCAGTGGTTGGCTGTGAGCATCTGCCTCTGTATATGCCAGGCTCTACCAGAGCCTCTCAGGAGACAGCTATATCAGGCTCCTGTCAGGATGTACTTCTTGGCATCCAAATTAGTGTCTGCATTTGGTGACTGTATATGGAATGGATCCCCAGGTGGGGCAGTCTCTGGATGGATGGCCTTTTCTTTAGTCTCAGGAATTCAAGGCCCATACCTAAACATAGTAAAAGCAATATACAGCAAATCAGTAGCCAACATCAAACTACATGGAGAGAAACATGAAGCAACCCCACTAACATCAAGGACTAGACAAAGCTATCCACTCTCTCCATACATATTCAATATAGTACTCAAAGTCCTAGCCAGAGTAATTAGACAACAAAAGGAGGTCAAAGGGATACAAATTGGAAAAGAAGTCAAAATATCACCATTTGCAGATGATATGATAGTATAATTAAGTAACCCTCAAAATTCTACCAGAGAACTCCTAAACCTGATCAACAACTTCAGCAAAGTGGCTGCATGTAAAATTAACTCAAACAATTCAGTAACCTTCCTCTACTCAAAGGATAAACAGGCTGAGAAAGAAATTAGGGAAAGGACACCCTTAACAATATTCACAAATAATATAAAATACCTTGGTGTGGCTCTAATCAAGCAAGCAAAAGACTTGAATTCTATTTATGGGGGGGGGGCATGTTGCTGAACAAGAAGATCACTCACCTGGCTAGTGTAGCTAGCTAGTTTGTGTCAGGGATCTTTCTTTCTTTCTTTTTTTATATTTTTATTTTCTATATTCTTTGTTTGCAATCCAAAAGCTTTCCCCTTTCCCAGCCCCACCTCCCCATATGTCCCATAAGTCCTCTTCTCTCCATCCATTCTCCTATCTTTCCCCCTCCCTTTTCTCTGTCCTGGTACTCCCCTACAGTGCTGGATCAAGCCTTTCCAGGATTAAGGCCCTCTTCTTCCTTCTTCATGGGAATCATTTTATATGCTAATTATATCTTCAGTATTCAGAGCTTCAGGGCTAATTAATATCCGCTTATCGATGATTGCATTCCATGTGTATTCTTTTGTGATTGCATTACCTCACTTAGGATGATATTTTCCAGTTCCAACCATTTGCCTAAAAAATTCATGAATTCATTGTTTTTAATTGCTGAATAGTACTCCATTGTGTATATACACCACATTTTCTGTATCCATTCCTCCATTGAGGCATATCTGGGTTCTTTCCAGCTTCTGGCTATTATAAGTAAGGCTGCTATGAACATAGTGGAGCATGTGTCCTTATTGCATGCCTGGGAATCCTCTGGGTATATGCCCAGGAGTGGTATAGCAGGATCCTCCGGAAGTGTCATGTCCAGTTTTCTTAGGAACTTCCAGACTGATTTCCATAGTGGTTGTACCATCTTACAATCCCACCAGCAGTGAAGGAGTGTTCCTCTTTCTCCACATCCTCGCCAACACCTGCTGTCTGAGCACTTGGATGTCAGGTATTCAAATAAATGCTAGAGATGCAAACTCAGAGCCCTACCTCCTGAGCCATTTTTCCAGTCCTTCATGGCATACGATATTTTTAAAAGTTTATCTATGATCTTCTATTTGGATCCTTTCAATGACTGACTTTTAAAAAGTTATTAACAGACAAAATTGAATGTATTTATTATTTACAGCATGTGTTTTAGACATAGTTGAATAATGCTAGGTAGCATGTATGACCTTATATTCTTATCTTTGTTTTATGGTGACAGTATTTAAAATATGTCTTAACAATTAAAATATTGCAATTTTTAAATTAGTGCTCTGAGAGTTTCATACTTATTTTGATCACATTCTCTACTCCTTCCCCAACTCTTTCTAGATCTATTCCTCTTTCTCTACCCACACTACCTTATATCCTACATTTTAAAAATCTTTCAAGACCAATTTGTACTGCTTAAATATTTTTTAGTGTGTGTTCTTCCATTGAAGAGTGGTTGACTTGGGGCTATACTCTTGAAAAAATTGTTCCTCCCTTGATCAGAAGCTAAGAATTGCCAGTAGCTCCTGGTTATGGGTAAGAGTGTGTGCCCAACTCCCCCTTGTATGCTCAGATGTGGTCTGGTTTGGGTTTATACAGGTTTATATGTACAGCACCTATCACTGTGAGTTCATATAAGTAGCTAACCTGCTGTGTCTAAGACATAGCACTTCCTTGTGGTCATCTACAGTCTGTGGCTCTTATACATTTCTGCTCCCTTTTCTACAGTCATCCCTGAGATTTGGGAGAGGGTTTGTGGTATAAAGTTTCCCTTTACAGTTAAGCATTTTCAACCTTTCATTCTATGCACCCTGGGTAGCTGTGGATCTCTGCACTAATCATCATCTACTGCAAGTAGAAGTTTCTTTCAGGAACGGTGAAAGATACATAAATCTATAGGTATGATAAATACCTATAGGGGACTGGTTTAATACTAGGTCTATTTTGCAGTATAATAACAGTAAGTTCTATCTTTGTCCCACCCCCATCCAGGGGCTGCACTGATCCCACCTTTGGCCTTTGCCATCTGGGTCTTTATTACTTATCTCTGAATGTATCTCCACAGCGGGGTCTCACTTGGGCAAGATTCATGAAGCTACAGGATGCTCCCTGCTTCATGGCTTATATTTAATATACAAGAAAAAAGCCACATTAACCCTTAAAATTGATTTGAGTGCAGTTTTCTGTCTATCACCACAGCTTTATTACACAGCCATCGTCACTTAGACTAGTCTCCTGCTTTCTGATTTTTTCATCAATTAAAAGAGAAATAAGCCAGGCAAATTCTTCAAACTTCCTTTCTGACTATAGCTAGGTAAAGGAGAGAGATGCTGTACCCTTCAATAGTACATTCCAAGGAAATTTCTCTTCTTCATTTTCTGGTTCAATCTTCTTATCCAGTGTAGGTGAGCTAGCTTAGTGATGATGTAGCTTGATTCTTTAGCATGTACTTGGCATGAGAATTCTCTGGGGGATGCTGCTGACATGCGAGATCTGGTTCAAGAGGCTTGGCAAGGACTGGGTATCTGCATTCCTAACAAGCTCCTGGGTGCTTCTTTTGTTGCAGCTTCCTATGCAACACATTCATTACATCCTAGGACTTCCTTCGGGGATAAGTGGTATTTGGCCTCGGCTCACTTATTCCTGCCTTTAAGTCATAATGAAAACTGGGACAGTCCCAGGTCAGCATTCTGTCAAATGCCCAATGGTCAAAGTATAGCCGGGAAGCCCTTGATACCTACCATGCCTGATAAATAATGTCTTGTCCAGCTCCTCTGACAGACTGTCTGAGTGCCGTCTCTGCATCAGGGACAGTTCTGGAGTAGGGAGATTACTTTGTTTTAATGTCTACATGCCTATAATGTCTAACTCTCCACTCTTCTTTTGAAAATTAGCTCCTAAGATGTGACAGGAAGAGAGGTCACCAATATTCTTCCTACTCACTGTCACCTACGGAAACTTGAACTATTAAAGGCATATCAGAATTCACAAGGAAATTTTCAATATGGATTAAAAAGTTTCTCTGCCTTCAAAGGCGGAGACAATGTTTTGACTATCATTATTGAGAGTCATCACATGAGGAAGGACAATGCTGCACTGTCAGCATCACCCAGAGCAGGATGGAGATTCAGTGAGTTCTTCATTTTAAATGGCATCTCTATCAGGCACTGTGCTATGCAAGGCCTCAGAACATGAACCCCATATTCCTGCTTGTGGCTATGTTTTATTTGATGAGTGAGGATTTTTCCCTTATGTAGTGAATTACAATTATAGCCAAGATTGAGTATAACAGGAATTAATTGCTCATGAAAATCACACTGCTGAGAACCCAGCTCCCAAGGTTGACAGAGAGAAGGTATTTCTCCAATAACCACCATCCTAGTCTTTGAGGAGGAGAAGCAGCAAAAAGGGCTGGTGATCTGTCTTGTCTTTCTAATCTTAGGAAGGAGGAAGTTGATTTGAAGACTGATGAGATAATTATTTATTCTTATCCGGTTCTACTTTGTCTTAATGTTATTTCCATTTGCAAGTGAAAAAAAATGTCCCCTGTAGGAAGCAAGTAGAGGAAGAGAGGATTGGTGGAGTCAGTAAGTGGTAGAGTGGAGGAAGGATGGATAATGAGAAACCAAAATGCAGTCAGATGAAAAGAACAAGTTCAGATGTTTTATAGCATAGTAGAGTGTCTAGACACAGCGGGTGAAGGTACTTGCTACTGAGCTGAGTTCAGTTCCCAGGTCCTACAGGTATGGGGAGAGGAAGATTCTTGAAGCTCATTCATTACCTTCACTTATTATGAAGTTAATTAAACATGAAAATGATAGAAATAGGGATAGGAGATGGGTCCGTAGGGTAAAAGTATTTACTCTACAAACATGAGAATCTGAGTTCAAATCCCCAGCGCCCATGTAACTATCCAGGCCTGGCTGCATGTGCATGTAACATGTGAAGATTGAGGGCTCACTGGTCAGCCAGCATAGCTAAAACAGTGAGCTTCCACTCACTGTTTATTCTGTCTCAAAAGGTAATAAGAAAAGGGCAATAAAGAAACACACACAAAGTCGTGCTCTAGTGTTCAAAAGTGTGAGTACTGACATGTGTACCTGCACAGTCACACGGTGTACATGTCACATTCCTTTCCATACACACATACACACAAATAAAAAATTAAGACAATTACAGTAGTAGAAAATAGATTAAAATATTGCAGTTCAACTGTTTCTATCAGTTATGGATGCATGGACTTCTGCTGTAGGAAGATCTCAGATATATGTCCCTGAATGCTTTGGTACATCTGACTGCTCTATAGACTCAGCTCTTTCAAAGACTCACCAAGAAGTTACTTTTCACAGTGCCCATCTTTTCCTGCTGTGGGAATAGAAACAAGTACCTTCAAGCTCTCTAAATGTTAGAGATGGGGATGAAAATCCCAACTATAATTTGTAATCTTCATGACTTCATTTGGTATTTCACATGGAACATAATCTCTGTAATCTCTGTAATCTCTGATCAGATTACAACTGAAATATTCCTATACATTAATAGGAATATTAACAGTATTTACTGTATTCTAGAAATGTTTGTAGGTTTTTGTCAATTTTGATTTCCTGACCATATTAGTTTTCCAATGATTCTGGCAACCCCTTTTCCTTGAATGTTAAAAATTACCAAGAACGGATGGGAATTTTAAAGGGGACAAAAGCATCTTTGCTATTAAAAGTGACCATTTTTAGGCACCATTTTTGAAGGTACTTTTCTTTTAGGTTAGGGGTGGTCTTGGCTGGGAGCTAGCAAGAGAATGAGGCTTTTGTCTGAAGCATCTGCAGTGTACCCACAGCCTAGAGCAATTTTTGTCAACATCCTTTCTAAGTCCTAGGGAATTTCAATTCAAAGTGTGCTCTTGCTCTGCCTTCCAGAGAGGGAGTAGAACTGACATTATTTGTGTGGGACTCCAGAGTTTCACAAGGAGCTATTCTGGTAGCTGGTATGGAGACAACAATGAAATCACTCTTATAAAATATATCTAGCAGCAAAACAAGACAATTTTAGTATCTTACATCTGGTAAACTGGACACAACGTGACACAGATTCAGCTGGAAAAATTGAGCACTCTGACTGAGATCTAGTTCCAATAAAAGGGCTGTAAAGTGAACTGGATTTGTGTGTGTGTGTGTGTGTGTGTGTGTGTGTGTGTGTGATGTTACATGCTATGTTCCATCACATTTTTTAAAAAAAATAAAATTATGAAAGGAGAGCTTGGGCACCTGAACTTGACTCATGGTCATCTCTGTGGGAAGTTTGAATTAGAAGGTTTCCTTCAGAAAGGAGAAGAAAGTGAGAGAGCAGAACATGACAAATCACCTCCCCTGACAATCATAAGAACAGGCAAACTTGCTGTAGAATGTTCATTTATTCTCCATGGGGTACAAAGAGAACATTTTGTTTTACTGCCGGAACACAGCGATACTTCAGAATTCATTATTAGTGGTCTGCCCTGTACATTTCAAGCACACAGGGCTTCTACCAAGGTAGAAATGCTGCATCAGAACCAGTTCTGGTTGAGCCTGGGGAAGGTTCTCTAAGATTGCTGATGCCATGATTCATGGACCACATTTCAGAAGCTACAGAGATGCATTTGGCATCCTACAGGAATTGTAGAAGGACATTTAGCCACACTTTCTTCCCTTCCATTCTCAGCTTTATTTTAGGAGTAAAATCATATATAACAAATAGTAATAGTAATAACAACTTAAAAAACAAACATTGACAATTTGACTCAGTACAATCTGCTCAGTACACAATAGAACATTATTTATGGCATTGCATCTGGCTATGTATTTTAAGGGGGAAGTAACCTGCCTGCTATGCATAAAGTCCTGGATATAAGCCTCAGCACTGTATAATAATCAAACTGTGTAAGAGCCAACAGAGACTGGAGAGGTTGTAAGAGGGACTTTGGAAGCAGGAAAACACAATGTCTTTAATAGAAGTGCTGAGATCTGACAAGAGCGTATATAGCATCGCATTATTGGGTTGGGAGATAAAGGTACCAAAATTTAATTCTCATTTCCCACATGTTAGCTATGTGAAGCAGAGAAAATTGTTTTATGTCTCTGAATCTCAGCTTCTACATTTTTTCCAAGTCTGAAATCACATCAGAGAGTTGCAATAACACAGGAAATTACTTGCACAGGGACTGATGATATTTATTGCTTCTTCATAAATGGCCACTGTCCTTATCATCAAAAAGAGACTTGGATATAAAAATATGAAGACAATATACTGAAAATGAAATCTTGGGAGTTAGGTTTTTCATCATCAATCAATTATTCTTGTGTTTAGATACAAAAAGGCCCTGGGCTTGTTCCTAAAGCTGCCGAGTTAGGATCTCCATAGACGATCTAGACACGCTTAATCAGCATGAGTGTGGTGACCGGGGAACAAGATGGCTGAAAGCATTGAAAAGTAAAAGACAAAATATATTTGTAGAGCACTCGAGTCCAGGCCTCATTACAAGTATGGTAGTCCACCCATTCCCTCCCGTGATAATCTTTCAGCGCACATATCTTCGTATACTGTTCCAGGTTAGTCGTTCACAGCTGATGCTGATTTGCTCATGGAAGGCATTTGACAATGTCTGGAGACTCTGTTTCTCACCACTAGGATGTTGCTATTGGATTCTATTTACGTAGTCAGAAATGCCACTGAAGCCCTAGTCATGTATAAGGCAATGCCTGAATTCCCCCATATTTATTATCTGGTCCACAGCATCAATAGTGGTAAGGCAAAAACCCTTTTAATTTTATTGTTTATAGTAAGAACATGCTTGAAATCAGAATGATAAGGGAAAATTAAGAAATTTGTGACAGGTTATAAAGAGGGTTATAGATAAACCAAACTGAGAAATTTAGGTTTTAAGTGCCAGGGAATAGGGGTCACTTTTTTTTTAACTGAAGTATTGATTAAAAGCAAAATGATAACAAATTTGTTAATGAGTTAGGAAAAAAATTTCACTGGCATTTATATGTATATACATGTGACATGCTATATATACACCTATATGTTTATGTATGCACTTACATATAGACATTTAAATTTTATAGGATGAATATTAGAAAAAATCTTGATATTGGTAGGAAGGAGATAATGTACTGGGAAGAAACTTGAATTAGAAAAGGCAAATAGGATATGGTAGTCTAGGCACCAGGCAGTAGGAGCTATGGGATCTGAGAGTTGTTATGTTGTGACAGGGTGCAGGCATAGGGACAAGAGAGAGTATTCATCGGGGTATATCCAATAGATGTGGGTAAGGTTTAGGTACGCTCAGTAGACTGGATGGAGGTGGCTTCCTTACTTAGCAGGAGGTAAACAGTCCAAAGCTAGAGAGGGAAGGTAACAGGGAATATGGAAATTTGTAAAAGCTTGGTTTTAGATTTGCTGAGTCTTGAGGGTCTGTCAAAATTTTAAAAGATAAATTTAATTGTGTGTGGTGGATAAGGTGAGCATGAAGGTAAAGTGCACTTACTTTATATATTATGGCCTCTCTTACTGGAGAGAGCTAACTGTGGGAATCACATGGGCCTCTTCCCTCTAGGCTTAGAATTGTCTGTATGATCACCGGAAGGTAAGAAGAAGGAAATCTCCTGAGGTTTGTGTTCATTATCCTCAAGCCCTGGTCACATGGGGATGTAGAGATGCATTTTTGTCCCCATGGTGTGAAAACTTTTGTGGCTATCATTCCATCAAAGAATGAATTCATCCAGGAACTGGAGAGTTGCTTTAAGTTTGTTTGTTTTTGTTTTTAGTTATGCAGAACAAGATCAATCTGTAAATTCACTTTGGTCTGGCTATTTTGTCAGTCAGTATCTTGGTTAGGTGATCTGAATCTCTCTCTGTCTCTTTGTATGTCTCTGACTCTCTCACCCTCCATGCATGTGTGTCTTCATGTGTGTGTGGGGGGGTATACCCAGATATGTACCCTGGCATATGTGCACATGGATGCTAGAGGACAGCTTTAGCTATTATTCTTTCAGTGTTGTTCATCTTGTTTTTCTTCAGACTCACTGGTATGAACACATCAAATAGGTTAGGCTCAGTGGCCAGAGCCTTAGGCATCTATCTGTCATCTGGCTGGCTGTCCATCCGTTTGTCCATCTGTCCATCTGTCCATCTATCCATCCATCCATCCATCCATCCATACATACATACACCCCTACCCCTACCCCTATCTATCTATCTATCTATCTATCTATCTATCTATCTATCTATCTATCTATCATGTGTGCAGTGAATGGTGGTTAAATCAAAAACTTAGAACTAGTCAAAATATAGTGAATAAATGTTAGTAGAGTCCTTAGCCATAAATGAACGTCTATATACCACCCTTTTTGCATGGCCCAGAGACCACTGTGGAAGAAGGGGAAGAAATATTGTCATATCCAGAGGTCAGAGAATACCACATGTCTAAAAATGACTTCTGGACCTAAAAATACTGCTTCATCCCTGAACTCAGAGTGTCTGTGGTTAAATGTATAAAATGGGCACAAGATAAAGCCCATGTAGATATGGCAACATGGAGCAATGTTTGTTTTATTTTTAAAGACAAGGTTTCTCTGTGTAGCCTTGGTTGACCTGGAACTTGCTCTGTAGACCAGGTTGATCTCGAACTCAGATCTGCCTACCTCTCCTTACTGAGTGCTGGGATTAAGTGCATGTGCCATCACAACTCATGAAATTTGAATTCTTTTTATTTGTATTTTCCTTTGCCATAAAAGGGTCTCCCATACTTAGTCATACTTCATATCTGACTTTGATAGCAATTCCCCAGACTTCTTTGGGCAATGGAATTAGCATTGCTAGCTTCTCTGACAATTAGAGGCTATCTCAGGCAGGGTTTCTATTCCTTCACAAAACATCATGACCAAGAAGCAAGTTGGGGAGGAAAGGGTTTATTCAGCTTATACTTCCACATTGCTGTTCATCGCTAAAGGAAGTCACACAGGGTAGGAACCTGGAGGCAGTAGCTGATGCAGAGGTCATGGAGGAGTGCTGATTACTGGCTTGCTTCCCCTGGCTTTCTCAGCTTGCTTTCTTATAGAACCCAAGACTACCAGTCCAGGGATGGCACCACCCACTATGGGTCTTCCCACTCTTGATCACTAATTGAGAAAATGCTATACAGATGGATCTCATGGAGACATTTCCTCAAGGGAGGCTCCTTTTTCTGTGATAACTCCAGCTTGTGTCAAGTTGACACACAAAATCAGCCAGTACAGAGGCAAATCTTATTGTAAGGAAGAGAAGAGAAAGAATAGAGTACAAAGGGTATGCCTGACTGATAAGGATACACCATCTCCTTCTCTTTAGGGCACTGACTTTGCACCTATAATCTTTCCTGTTTCCTTCTTTCTTCTTCTTCTTCTTCTTCTTCTTCTTCTTCTTCTTCTTCTTCTTCTTCTTCTTCTTCTTCTTCTTCTTCTTCTTCTTCTTCTTCTTCTTCTTCTTCTCCTCTTCTTCTTCTTCCTCTTCTTTCTCCTCCTTCTCCTTCTCCTCCTCCTTCTATTATTATTATTATTTATATGAGTACACAGTAGTTATCTTCAGACACAGTAGAAGAGGCCATTGAATCCCATTATAGATGGTTGAGAGCCACCACGTGGTTGCTGGGAATTGAACGCAGGACCTCTGGAAAAGCAGTCAGTACTCTTAACCACTGAACCATCTGAGGAAGCATCTTACAGATGATTTTATGAAGGTTTTGGAAGAACAAGATGTTTTGTGCTTCTCTTATGTGCTAGTACTCAGGTTGTAGTTTTAAAAAAATGTGGATAACAAGGAAGATGGCCTAGACTAGCAACCACAGGTTTAACTGTTCTTGACACTACTGTACATTTGCTTGAACTGTAATGGATTAGCTTCAGGTTTCTTTTTGGCTTTAACATTGTATAACTTCAAGTCTTTTGATTCCTATAATTGTGATCTGGTACTTTAAAATAAACCAGTATGTATGTATGTATGTATGTATGTATGTATGTATGTATGTATGATCTATCTATCTATCTATAATTTATCATTATCTTCTATTTATATATAATCTACCTATCTGTCTATCTTTATCTATCTATCTATCTATCTATCTATCTATCTATCTATCCATCTATAATTTATCATTATCTTCTATTTATATATAATCTACCTATCTGTCTATCTTTATCTATCTATCTATCTATCTATCTATCTATCTATCTATCTATCATCTATCTATCTATCTATCTATCTATCTATCTATCTATCTATCTAACTAACTTTTTTCTGTATCTATCATCTTTGAAATTATCTATTTGCTTGTGGAAGGCAGATGGATGACAGCTATCTATCTTTTTCCAAAAGTTATCTGTCTCATAATATCCAGAAACTATGACTTGGTTAACTTCCAGTCAAAATATTTTTATGTTATAATAAAACTAGTAATATTAAAATGAGACAATTGTACTAGATTATTAACTGAAACTATTATAATCACAGGTGATTACAAAGAGTCGGAATCACAGAGGCAGCACAGACTATGGTCAAATGGCTTGAAAATAGGAGAGTGGGGAATGGGAGGGATCATGACTCAAGAAACCTGTTCCCCTCAAGGACCAAAGCAAGGCTTTGAAGTTCATGTGGATCTGTTGGCATCTTCATATTTGCTCACAGGAGACTTTTGACTCCAGTCTTGCAAAATAGTGTTTGTTTTTCTAGGACATTAAACTTATAGTTATTTGCTGTAATGAAATAAGTCAATATGCTGTTTAAAACTTTATCCATGAATATTTATCATTCATAAATCCTGTATTGGTCTTTCTAGTTTCATACTCTTTATCAAATAAAATGGGATGTAAAAACAGTCACAGTCAATAAATAGTTAATAAGCTCATATAAAGCCACGAATTCTATTATCTGGATTAAGTACCAGGTTCATTATTTTTCTAGTGGCTTTAGGTAGGTCATGCTATGCTGTGACTCAATGTTTTCTCTTTTGAAGTTAAGTTATTAAGAATTCTTGTATTATAGCATTAAAGGACTGGCAACTCCTAAAACACACACTTATTACACACAATTCTAATTTCTGAAAATGCTCTACACTAATTACTTCTATCATGTGCAATATGAAAATCAGAGAATAGATAAATTTAGTTGATGCTGGGACTATTTTCAGTCACACAGTCCAAAAGACAGAGAGTTAAAGACAGAAGCCCAAGAGGGAGCTGGGGATGAGGAATCTGCCTGAGGCTAGGTTTAGCTTTCTGAACTTTTGAATTTTCAGTGCCTTTGTTTTCAGTTCTCAATCTATTCTGGGAATTCCACAGAGGCTGAGATCACTTCTCTTCACCATGCTTCATGAAAGCATGAGCTAAAATGAGGTACTGCAGCCCCCAAAGTAGGTTTTTATCTCATCTAAATGCACAGAAGGAAAATGGTTACACTTACCTGATTAGTCAAACATTTTCCATGGTGTGGAAAATTGAGGACATTCTCATTTATCATTGTTTGATTATTTGGGGGGGATGAAAACTAAGGACTCTCTCATATATGTATATGTGTGTGTATGTGTATGTGTGTGTGTATGTGTATGTGTATGTGTGTGTATGTGTGTGTGTATGTGTGTGTATGTGTATATATGTATGTATTTACATCGCAAATGCTGCCTCCTCTTGGTCCCCTCTCACAGGGTTTCTCCACTCCTTTCCTCTTCTCTTTGTCTCTAAAGAGGGTGGCTTCCCTTTGTGTTCCTGACCCTGGTGCATCAATTCTCTACAGGATTAGGCACATCCTCTCCCACTGAGGCCAGACAAGAGAGCCCTCTGCTGCATATGTGTTGGGGGCTTTGATTTTAAGGAAAAGTACAGTGTCTTATAACATGTGAAAATGGCTAGCATGGGACATTCTAGTCACTTATTCTGATGTAATCATTCAGTGTTTTCTTCTGGGTTTGCAAATTGTATATTTCACAGGATGAGAAGAAATTCGACTGTAAGACACATCACTGTTTGCAGGATGCTCCTGATTGATTTGCTGTCTGGCTTTTGTTGTTGAGAGCCCAGCGTTTTGAGACTGGATGCTAATGCATGTCATTATCTTGCACTTCCCTTGATACAGACTTTATCTGTGCAGATGGGAAAATATCAAGCACCAATCAATAGTGTTCACAAAAATCCTAATGGAGGCGAGATTATTCATATGAGAAGAGAGGCTTTAGAGGAACACTTGTTTCCTTTGAAAAAGAGGTTTTAGATTCAGACAGCAGTCTGTCCCCTAGTCATAAGATTGAGCAATAATAACCCTGGCATGCTTGTAGTGTTTGATAATTAATAATGTATGGCCAGGTACATTTTATATAGGACACTACAGTTCCCTTGAGGCTAGATTACTGTGACCCCCTTATTAAGAGGAGAAACCTCAATCCCCAAAAAGTCAACTGTTGGTCAGACTCATGTGGCTGCCCCATTAGAGTTCTCCAAAGAAACAAGAACAAACAGTATATCTCTCTGTGTTCTTTTGTCAACCTAACACAAGCTAGACTCATTTGGGGGGCTAGAAACCTCAGCTTGGAGGGAAGAGGACCAACCACACCAGAAAGCAGGCTGAGCAAGCCAGGAGGAGCAGGTCAGAATGCAGGCCCCTTCCATGGCCTCTACATCATCTGTTCCTGCCTCAAGTTCCTGCCCTGTCTTAGATGCTGGAATATAATCTACAGTCTAAAATATTTCTTTCCCCAAATTGCTTTTGCTCATGGTATTTAATCATAGCAGTAGACACAGCCATTATCTGTTTCTGTACAGAAAGGTATTTATGTCTAGCAAGGGATTTTTATGTGATGTTAGCCTCGGATGTATGGGGGTTGTGAAAGTCTTATTAAGCTTTGTCAAGTTGGAGACCCAGGAAAACCTAAATACAGTTGAAAGCAAGAGCAAAACACACAAGGGAAAAAAGAGGGTGGATGTCAAATAGGCAGGTAGAGAGCACAGGGTTAGCCTGGCTCTACCTCTCTGCCTTGTTCCGCCTTCATCCCCTACCCACAGAGTTCATGGTGTCTGACTACATCCTTTTAGTATACTATTTTAAATTCAAATGCAAATTTCCTCTAGAAACATATTTGTAGACAGACCCAGAAGCAGAACTTGATCAATTAGGTTTCTGGATATCCTTTGGACAAGAACTCTATGATCATAACTGCTAAGTGCCAAAGCTGTGGTTGAGATGGGTTTCTTCCCGGTGCATAGCTTTTGTTTCTGAAACAAAAGTTTGAACAGGGCACTGTGGCTCATGATCATATCCAGCACTCAGGAGGCTGAAAGAGGAGAAGCTACACGGTGAGGCTTTGTCTCAAAAACAAAAGAAAAAATTGTTCCAAATAATAGACTGTGTAGGTGTATTTTTTTCCCCTTAGATGTGAAAGAGGACATGGCGGGTAACCTTGATACCACATGATGAATGCAAATCTAAAGGCTGTTGTGGACAATGCCAGCGATTGGAATTGTCTGGATACACAGGAATAAGAGGAAAGGCTGCATGAAGAGGCAAGTGCCCTCTGAAGGGGCAGCTGGGTCAAGCTTTGGCTACTGCTCTAGCTTGGAGAGCAAGTCATTCCTGCTGCCACGTTCTTTGGGTTTTCAAAAGATTTAAAGCTCCGGTTTTCTCCTGAAACCTTTAGCTGGCTTAGGTTCTGAATGCCAGAGCTTCATGGCCTGCCCTACATCTACCAACTTGCTGCTGGGGGAAGGAGGCTTCTTTCTCCATCCACATAGTTAGACATGCTGCAAGATCAGTGGTGTCTCAGGAGGGCTTTCTCTGAACAGTCATTTTAATTTTGGGGTGTAGGATAGTATTGACTTCTCAGTTAAGGTCTTGGCCAGTTCAGCAATCAATCTGAACAAATCGACAGTTTCTTGGGTATTCATTAACATTTTTCTTGTACAGGCTTGGGAAATTAACAAACCAGAAGGCTCCCTTTATAGAAATACTCACCTGCAGAGTATGCGTGCTCATTTGTGCATCACACAAAGTGGGTTGCTGAGGAAAGAAGGATTTGTGACATGTGATAAAAATTTCCAACTTGGTTGTTTCCACATGCCTAAAAAAGTATGAATAACAGTTGCTTTCAGTAGGAGATTTTGTTTGTAATCATTGCATAACAGTGTAAAAGCCCGCCATTGAAGTGTATATTGATGTGCGTCTTTACTTGTGACCTTTAGCTTATAGAGCAGTAATGAAGCCGATATGTCAATGGCATTTTATAGTAACAGTGATATTTTCAACACAACACATCTTTTGCTGAGTGTTTATTAGGTACCAGGGTTTTGTTATCTTTTATTTGTCAAAGAGTCTTACCTCATAAATGATCATGCAGAAGAATTTAGGTTCCTAATTTTACAAGTAAGGGCCTTACAATGTTTGAGTATATTTAAGATTATTTAGTTGCTAAGAGGGAAATAAACAAAATATGTCTAAATTATAAAAAGGCATAGAAATTGTTATTCTGCACCCATTATGTGCCAGATTGTCAGATCTTTATTCTTAGTCTCTGATTAAGTAGAGCTATAGTTTATTTGTAGGTCCTGGTAGGGAGCAGAGAGTATGCACTGTATAATATTCCATAGTCCTGCCTAGGCTAAAAGAAAAGATTAGGTAAGAGGACAGAGGGGCCTTTGTCGATGGTGTAAGGAGGAATGGTTGCCTGGGGTTGGTGCTATTGTCTGGGAGTCATGACATTTAACCAAGAACTAACGTGGAGGGAGGAGCAGGTATTCCAGGATTGTTCCTGTGACAATCACATCCTGGTATAACTTGCCATTTAGTTTTAGAACAGTATCTTTCTTTGGTTATTTATAACTTGCAGGATCATATAGTATCATACCACAGAAAGGGCACACACTCAGCTGTGAACTTGATTCCTGTCCTCTGAGTTTCCTGGGCTCCTTAAGCTTATTAACAGGCCTAGATTTCCTCATCTGTTAAGTATGGGTCATTACTCTCATCATGTATGACAGTGAAAAAAATGCACAGGAAGTCTCCAGAGATGCACTGAAGATGCTGTGAGCAGGAGCAGGGCTAAGTAGAAATGAGCCCTTTGGGTCTCACAGGGGAATGTGGAGAAGTTCCCTTCAGAGCTCACACCTACACCATTGAGAACTAGGGTGAATGGCTAATGATGTAACACAATGTGAAGATGCATCTATTAACATGCACTGAACTAGTTACAAGTATTTACAGAGTCTCATGGAGAGGAAAAGCGGGCAAGCAACAGATAGAGAATGTTCTGCCACTTGCAGAAGCCATAGCCTTGTTCCACTGCTGGCCTGTCGATTAAAATCTCCAGACTGGCCAAAGAAATCTGGGTGTGGTCCCAGAGGGCTTTCTGATGTGCTATGTAACTCAAAGCTCATCTCTTAGCTTGTTTTCAGGAGAAGCACAAAAGATCTCTCTACTTTACTTATCTCAAAGGAGTCTTTTACAAAAGATGAATGGCACCACACACACACACACACACACACACACACACACACACACACACACATACATTGTACCCCAGTGTGATATAACTTACTGCTAAATGTAGGATGTAATTTGTTAAGGAAGCAAATATTTTAATCACAGTCTCCCTCATGGGCAATGGAGTGTGAGTTGGTAGATACTTGGGTATGAAAAGGGAAAGGATACAATAGTGAGGTGCTGGGGTTCAGTGAGGTTCAGTGGGGAGCTGGGGAGCTCCCCAACTTTGGAAAGGTAATTATCTAGTTTGCCATGCTGACTTGGTTGAATCTATATAACTCTGTCATCTAATCAGGATCCTCTTTGAATCTCGAATTTATATTCATGATCTTAGACAGTACCATCATGGAAATTACACTGAAAGTTAAATACATGGAAATTTTTATTGTTAGCATTGTATCTAATAAGTGTTCAAAGACATTTTAAAATGTATTATTATTGTTATTATTATTGTTATTATTATTATTATTATTATTAAAGGCTAGGAGCTCCTGCAGTTAATTGAACCTGGATTCTAGGCCTTGGAAGTTCACTTGAGCAAGGTTTAGAAGACTGTATCAAGAAGTCTATCCAACCCTGACTAAGACAGAAAACTACTGTAAACAGTTCACTGGATTTGCTCCAGGCTGAGGGGCTAAGCATGTACCCCACTGTTCCCCTGAATGGGATGTATAGGGACTCCAAGGGCTGATCTAGTGTGGTGGAGGCTTCAGAATGCCTAAAGATTGGTAGTGATGCAGATACCATTTCACAGTGGCTATTGCATGGCCAGGCCATGCAGGCTGACTCACAGGCCCTCAGACTCACTGATAGCCATTTCCCTCCTTTCTGTCTATGTGCTACAGATTGTGGGGAAGCTCCCAGGCATCTGTAGGTCTCATCTTTGTAATCCATACTACAGAGGAGGGGTTTGCCCTTATTTCTCTCTGGGATTCTTTGAAATCAGCAGACTTCACAGCAGTGCCTTATCTATGCTGTTCCAGGGTCTTACATCTTCTCTATCCTCATACTATTCCCATGGTAACCCTCTGGGAGGGAGAAAATGGATAGTGTACCACTGAGAAGTTATTTTTAGATTTCTGGCCAGATGCTTTGACAAATCTGTCGAGGGATAGAAAAATGAATCAAATATAGACAATTTTTGTCAACAAAATTATTTTTTAAAATTCATATCATAAATTGGAAAAAAATCTTCAAAACTCTCCTCTAGGCCAGCATACTTCTAAATTATACCTAATATTCTTCTCTAATATATGACCACACTCCCTAACCTCAATTGGTCCATGTTTATTCAGCCTTTGTTCTTAGACAGAAGGAGTTGGCAGTGAAGCTGAATACAATTATTCAGAATGTGGCCTACATAACTCTGGGCAAACCATTTGTTTAGATTATGCTACCATTAGCACTGGCTATATTTGTGTGGCGCCAATCTTTTTTTTTTATCTTAAACATTTTTTTAAATTTATTGATATATTTATTTACATTTCAAATGATTTCCCCTTTTCTGGACCCCCCACTCCCCGAAAGTCCCACCAGTCCCCTTCCCTCCCCCTGTTTTCCCACCCAACTGTTTCACTGGCCTTTCACCATTCATCTTTTTGAACTATTAATACGATTCAATGCAACTTGCATCATCCTTTATGGATATCATATTCCTCTTAGGTTAAAGGCTCTTCAGATTAAAAGTGGCCATAAAATACATGACAGGAGCACATCAAACATAGCTGGGGGAGTTTAGTAACATGTAACTTATGTGTTTATGTTTTAAGAAAAGACATTTGAGGTGCTTCAAGCATCCCAAGCTCCTCCCATGCCATCACAATGGTAGGTAGTATTTTCCCCTGGATTTTTACCTAACCTTATCCTTTTACTATCAACACAAATGTCAGAAATAGACCTCTAAAGCAAACATAGAAAGCATCCTGTACAATGTTCTTCTAACTACTTAAGCATTTCTCTCATTGTATCTAGCAAGTTGCAACACTGTATTTCCTTATGTATACTGTTATTTTAGACTGTGAGCTATCTTGATAAGGAATTCTTTGATTGTATCCCATGATACATACCTTGTGGATAGCACTATGTTGTTTATTCTCATGAATGAAAGGAAGACACAGTTATTTTAAAAGAATATAACCCAAATCTTTATCAGAAGGAGCTGGTAGTTATAACAGATCCTTGCCAATCCAAATATTCAAGTTCAACACCCATTCATGATAAAACTTCTAAGAAAATCTACTAGAGAAGACAATATCTTTATCATAGCCAGGACTGTGGTCAATGAGGAAGGAGGAGGAGGAGGAGGAGGAGGAGGAGGAGGAGGAGGAGGAGGAGGAGGAGGAGGAGGAAAAGAAAAAGAACAAGAATAAGAGAAAGAAGAGGAAGAAGAAGAGGAAGAAGAAGGAAAAGGAGGAGTGGGGAAGGGGGAAGGAGGAAGAAGAGGAGGAGGAAGAGGAGGAGGAAGAGGAGGAGGAAGAGGAGGAGGAAGAACCACAATCACAGCCATAATGGCAACAAATGTTTCTTTCCTCAATAAGGTCTTGTATGTGGTGAAACTGTCCTTTTTGACATCTCTACTTAACACAAACTTAGATGTACTAGCACAACGGATTCAATAAGAATAAAGAGAGAAAGAGCTTAATTGTAAAGGAAGGAAAACAAGGAACCTCCCGTGAGCAGAGAAAGGAGAGCTTTGGCCTTCCGCTGAAGGATGCAGTGTGTACAGTGGCTCTCTGACCTCCATTTCCGTGACCTCGAATGTGAAGAGGAACAGCTGAGCAAAGAGCGCCTGCTTAGGTCCTAAGATTAGTGTAACTGAATTTAAAAAGTACAAATTATCTGCTTTTCTCATTGGTCATCTTCATTTTCCCTCTAACATTTTGTGTGTTTTCAATCTTAAACATTTCATATGGGAACTGTACCTCCCCCACCCCTGCTCCCACAACCACACTTCTTACAGGCTTGTGTGTAATTTTTACATTCACTTTTCTCCACACTTCTTCCATTTTTCCAACCCCCTAACACTAGGTAGGAGAGAAAACATGAGAGATGGGAAAGGGGGTGGTAATATCGTTAGACTACTTACTGGTGATTAGCAGTTTTGAGTTTCTTGGGGCAAGTTTTATCCTTGCCATCAGGATATCTAATTTCTTTTTTGTCTCTTTGCACATGACTACTTGACAAACTGCAACCAACAGTATCTAGCCACTAACCAGCCAAATGGCCCCTTCTATGGGAGCTCTAGCATTTACATATCCTTTGAGAAGTCCCCAGAATTCCAGATGCCATACAATTGCAGAACTTTCTGCAGCTGGAAACCAGGCCTTTGCTAGAGCAGGAGGCAAAACAGAGTTTTGTTTGTTTGTTTTTTATGGATAAGGATTAATACAAAAAAACATTCTCATAACCCCCCTCCTCTGTGTGTGTGTGTGTGTGTGTGTGTGTTTAAGAAACCAAAATTGCAAGATTCTCACTACACCACCTATTTTTTCCCTTTAATACCGAGCTGCCCTTTAAGCTCCTGCTAGCTCTTCTCAGCAAACCAGTTAGAAAATAATAATGCCGTTATTATTAAATTTTAGAGGTAAGAAAACTGAGGCTTACTAACACATTTGTTTCCTGGGCACATACAGAGAGCTTGAGTTAGAACCTGTGTGTATCTGACAAAGCCATGCTTTCTCTACTCCAGTAGTTTATATATATGATAGAAATTATATATCTAATGTTCCCTACCAGCAAGTGTGTTAACAGCTTGATTCTAAGAATAGAGATGTTAGAAAGTAGTAGTGTATTTAAAATAGAATGCTAGAAGGCAGCCTTTTGATCACTGAAGTATGCCCTCAGCACTGCCATGGATAGAACCCTGGCCCTTCTTCCTCCCCTTTGTTTCATAAATTAAGCAGTTTAACTTCCCCCACCATAGACCCATCACAGGCCCAAAACAATTAAGTCTCTCAATCTTGGACTGAAACTTCTCAAGCTGTGAGCTAAAGTAAGCTCTTCTCTTGATAAGAAGATTTCCTCAGGCATTTGTTATAGTGATAGAAATTTAACATATACCATATTCATCTTTCAGATAATTGGTCTATGTACAGTTTATAAACATTTTTATAATAATTTATTATGTATTTTTATTTTATGTGCATTGGTATTTTGCCTGCATGTCTCTGTGTGAGAGTGTCAGCTCTCTTGGAACAGGAGTTACAGACAGTTGTGAACTTCCTTGAAGATGCTGGGAATTGAACTCCAGTCCTCCAGAAGAGCAGCCAGCGCTCTTAACCCCTGAGCCATCTCTCCCGTCTTTTAAAACATTTTTCATTTGGTAAAAACCATTTACAAATCAGATGCTCTCCCAAATTGAGAATTTTAAACTTGTGTATAAAGCAGTTATGTTTGACACAGTAGGGTCTCATGCCTCTACGTCAGTGACTTCCTGAAGCCACTTAATCTTTTAGATGTCACTCTCCCTGTGTTCTTGTTACCTCTGTTATTTCTCCTACCTTCATAGTTGCGAAATCACTCATTCCTTCTAGGCTTCTGAATTTTTAGCTTACTTGCTATACTCTGTTGGAGAATTAAGTCATCCCTATATTTTAAATCTTGGATACATGCACACAATGCAATATGATCATGTCTCCTCCAAGTCCCCACATATCTCCAACAACACAAGCCTTAGTTTCAGAAGAACACATCTTGATGATGTGGCTATGGTAGGGTTTGCATATTCCAGTGGATGGTCCCATAGTCATGCACATGTGAGGAACACTGACTTAGTAAGTCATCCCTATATCTTTATCATAAATGTCATCAAGGAAAAAGCCCTTTCTTTCTGTGAGGGGGAAGCCTCACATTCTTATTGACATTCTTATGACTTTGGATTTTTTTGTTAACTACAGTTTTTCTATTTGTACATTGGAAAATTCATCTGGCTTCTTTGAATACAAAGTAGTGAAGTTCGGTCTGACTGGTTTTAGCATTCAGTTGTTTGGAATGGTTTCTAATCTAATTTTTTCTTCATGGGAGTTTTAGGAATCATGTAGTTACTTTAAATGATCATAACCTTGTTGTGTTAGTTGACTGTACATATCAGTCTGATAAAATGTTTGAGATAATTAATTTAATGGTCAGAGATCTACCAGGGATCTAGGCAAGTGGCTACAGGCATCTGGGTTATCAGAAAGCCTAGAAAAGATGATTAAATTGAGCAATTGTCACCTTGACTTGGGGTATTGCATGCCTCTCTTCTGGCATGTTTGGATACTTACTGTACATTGAAGTCTTCAGTTAGTCCCTGTGCTGGCTTCTATACACTCCCATTCTGCAGTTCTCAATCCACACTCCTTGTGACAGAGCCTTTTTCCTGCACATTGGAGGACTGTCACTCAGAAAGTATATCCACAAGTGCTATGCTGTTTCAGCTTCAGAACCTCCCCGTAGCTCAGGGTTTATTAGTCACAGGAAACTGGGACTCAAAGGTCTAAGAATTTCCAGCTGTTTAAATGTTAGCCATTCACATGTTGTGGCCGCATCTCATCATCGAGCTTGCAGATTATTTGGCTTTCTCCCTGGTGAATTTAAGAGAGTATAGATACTGGGCAGCATCTCCGTAATACAAATCAACTCTTCATTATTTTACCTCGCAGTTTCCCCTTTGAGTCATCATTAATGTTAAACTTATTTCACATGTTACTAAAAACATGTGAAAGAAAAACAACTGAAATGTGCCACTTAAATCATATTGTTATTTCTTGCTAAATTTCTTGAAATGTTTCATTATTTCAGATTTATTTTTTATTGTATTATTTTAAAATACCACACAAAGTAACCTGTTTTATTGTTCTCTTTCATTTACCATTCTCTCTCTCTCATACACGCACACATTTTTTAATTAAGCATTTGAGTACATATGTACCTATGTCAAGGTTGGATGAGAACTTGTGGGAGTTGGTTCTCTCTTTCTACCATGTAGTCCCTTAGATGGAATTCATGTCATTGGGCTTATTGGAAAGTGCCTGCTGAGCCATCTTACCAGTGGTATTATAGTTTATTCTTATTTCTCCTGGCTGCACATGCAGTGTTCTCTGTTTCCTTCACCACCCAAGTGTTCCTTTATGTTTTTACATCACGTATCTTCCATCTTCCATCTTCCATCTTCATCTTCTGCCATTTCTTTTGCCCTTTATATATAATAAATAATATATATATATAATATATATAATAAATATAATACAATAAATAAATATATAATAAATCTACATTCTGCATATGACAGAAAACTTCCATTTTCTTCCATTCTCCTACTAAAACATATATCTCAGTGTTAGAAACATATAACTGAATTTACAAAGTGCTCATTCAACCTTTGTGAGTGTCTTTAATGTATAAAACATTTACCCGAAGCTGTGCACACACAATAAAATCTAAGAAAATAAAGCAAACATATTTACACATCAATGCTTTTCTTTCCAGCAGCCCTCAGCTGACCTGGAATTTGACCGTGTGGTGATTTACACAACCTGCCTTCGCGTGGTGAGGACGACCTTTGAGAGATGTGAACTGGTTCGAAAGATCTTCCAAAACCATCGAGTAAAATTTGAAGAGAAAAACATAGCTCTAAATGGTGACTACGGCAAAGAGTTGGATGAGCGATGCAGGAGAGTCTCCGAAGCCCCTTCCCTCCCTGTTGTCTTCATTGATGGCCATTATCTTGGGGTAAGTATACTACAGAAGAAAACCACCTTTGCCCATGCCCCACCTATGAACTGTATGAATACATGACCTGTGACATGACCACTCAGACATTTGCTGTTTGGATGAGCTCAGGCTTAAGGGTTTGGATTCTTGTTTCTATTCCAAACAATCTGCTCCTATGTCTCTCATCCTTGCAGAATAACAGTGAGATGACATCAGTGTGAAGATGCTTTGTTGAACAGCAGTACATTCCTGAAATGCTCAGTTAAATTGGACTTCTAAAAACTATCCCAAGATAAAACTATGCTTTTAGTGTAAATCAAATATTGAAAATTTATAAGAGAAACATTTGTAAATTTTAATTCTCCATATTCCAGTAATCAAATCATTTCTGGCCCAATGACACAAAGATGACAGGCTGAAATGAAGTCTGGAGTCAACATTTTATGCGATTATTGTTTAATATCATGTTTTTGAGTTTAGTAGTATGGCAGTGTGACATAGATTCACAAGGAGGGATAATCAGAGAGAATCAGGGATAATCAGAATTTCCAGAAGTGCAACAACACATCTGCCTCCTTCTTGCCCTTTCAGTAACACTGTTGGTGTCCTTAAAAGCTCTTGATTTCTGACCACACTTGGGTAGACACCCCAGGATGAGAACAAGAAGCCTAAAGGGAGAGCAATACCGAGCAGTAGAGCCAGCCGGATGATCCCTTTTCACAGATCAAAGGCTTTCAAACCTTAGAAGGATGCTTGGATCATGGTCATGCTAACCATCTGATGTTAACTTTTAGCATTGAGGGATTGGGGGGAAAAATCTGTATCACGAGAGATGTCTGCTTTGTTTCAGAGACCTTGTTTCTATTAGACTGACTATGAGTTTAGTTATTAAAGGGAAAGATAAATGCCAAGAACCCATGATTATATAGCTATGATATTTTAATCAGAACTGAAAAAGCACAGCATTTTGAAATAGAGTAATTTTGATTTGAAGTATTGATCCTACATCGGTGTGTTTCAGTATATGCTCTTAGGTTCCAGAATTATAATAGTGTCTGTGAAGTGGTGTTAAGGATAAGGACAGTGATGGTGACACCTTATGTTGCCTTCTCAGCCTTCTGTTTGGCATATGTCTGATCCTTAGGATATTCAACTCTCAGCCTTCTCATGGCTGTTGGATAAGAAGCAAAGGAGGGACTAGGCAGCCTTGTTTTATACTCCTGCTCTGATGAGTAAACACTTTTGATCCAAGTAACACAGCTGACCAAGTCTGGGTTAGCTCTGTCTGATATTGCAAACTTTTGCTTTGTGTAAGACTCCCTTGAGTACAGGGATTTTACTATGTTGTAATAGCAATTAGGATAGGGCTTTGCATGAAGCAGATGTTCCAGTGAACTTAGATCAGCTACATGTCCTGGTTATTCAGCTTCCTTACATCTATTTCTTCTTTCCCTGACTTCCCGCATAAACAAAGGATGTCATCTTCTCAGGCACCTGGAGAATGTAACTTAAAAGTGTTACAGACTGTGGCTGATGATGTTGTTGCTAGAGTGTTTGCCTAGTGTGCACAGAGGCCCTAGGGTATATATACCCCTTGACTGTGTAACTGGGTGTAATGGTACATGCCTGAAATTCCAGAATTTACACTTGGGAGGTGTAAGCAGGAAAATGAAGAATTTCAAGGCCCTTGATTGCATAGTGAGTTTGAGGCCAATCTGGGATTCATAAGACTTCATCTTAAAACACAAGAACAGAAAGCAACAGGCAGCAAAGATAGATAGAAACTTACTTTTCACTAGGGAAGCATTCTGATAATGTAAAATATTCCTTTCTTACTGTGTTTAAGTCCAATGTCAGTGGAACTGCATAGTCAATGTTAATGGACATCTTTGGCCATCCTCAGATAATAAGGTGAGCTCCAGTCATATGCTATTTCTGATCCATTCTATTGCATTCGGAGTCCAGAATAATTAAGTTTTGTGTGTTCCTGAGGTTGTGATACCTACCTGTCCCATCTTTTGTCTTTCAGTTGGAGGGACAGAGGTGATTGCTACAAATGAGGTCAGGGTCCTGGCTCTTTCCCAGTTGAGTCTTCTCTCTGCTCTCTTTATATGCACATTCAGCATGTAGGAATGAAAGGCCACAGGGGTAACTGATGCTGCTCTGCTCCTGGGAGGAGTGAGTCAGGCTCTGGATAACTTGTGTAACCCCTCTTCTCCAAGCCCAGGCAGCTGTTGTTTGAATCTAGATGAAAAAGCATCAGTGGAATTATATAGCACTAAAATAGTTTTTCTCTGCACGATTCATGGATATGAAATGGAAGGATGCCCTCTGCTGGGTTTTGGCAGATTAAAAAACATTAGCTTTTCTTTCTTTCTTTTTTTAAAATTAGGTATATTTTTTATTTATATTATAAATGTTGCCCCCCCTTTCCTGGTTCCCCCTCCCCTGAAAATCCCATAAGCCATATTCCCTTCCCCAATTAATCCTTCCCCCTTCCCTGTCCTGGTATTCCTCTACACTACGGCATCAAGTCTTTCCAAGACCAAGGGCCTCTTGTCCCTTTGGTGTCTAATAAGACCGTTAGCTTTTAGGGAGTTAAAATTTGGCTGCTGCTCTAGTAAGTTGGTGACTTCTCTGACATCCGTGATGTTTTAAACATGAAACCATTTAAGTTAGCTTTAAATTAGGTGAGTGAGAAGAATTGGGACTTGGGAATCATATACATGTATACATATATACAAATACAC